>NC_092390.1:66252665-66557728 GCF_030028105.1 Mobula birostris
TAATGTATTCATTAAATACCTCTGCTATCTCCTCCGGTTCCATGCACACTTGATAGGTCCTATTCTTTCACATCTTATCCTCTTGCTCTTCACATACTTGTAGAATGCCTTGGAGTTTTCCTTAATCCTGCCCGCCATGGCCTTCTCATGGCCCCTTCTGGCTCTCCTAATTTCATTCTTAAGCTCCTTCCTATTAGCCTTATAATCTTCTAGATCTCTAACATTACCTAGCTCTCTGAACCTTTTGTAAACTTTTCTTCTTGACTAGATTTATTACAGCCTTTGTATACCACGGTTCTTGTACCCTACCATAACTTCCCTGGCTCATTGGAACGTACCTATGTAGAACTCCACACAAATATCCCCGGAATATTTGCCACATTTCTTCCGTACTTTTCCCTGAGAACATCTGTTTCCAATTTAAGCCTCCAATTTCCTGCCTGATAGCCTCATAATTCCCCTTACTCCAATTAAACGCTTTTCTAACTTGTCTGTTCCTATTTCTCTCCAATGCTATTGTAAAGGAGATAGAATTATGATCACTATCTCCAAAATGCTCTCCCGCTGAGAGATCCGACACCTGACCAGGTTCATTTCCCAATACCAAATCAAGTATAGCCTCTCCTCTTGTAGGCTTATCTACATATTGTGTCAAGAAACCTTCCTGAACACACCTAACAAACTCCACCCCATCTAAACCCCTTCTCTAGGGAGATGCCAATCAATATTTGGGAAATTAAAATCTCTCATCATAACAACTCTTATTATTACACCTTTCCAGGATTTGTTTCCCTATCTGCTCCTCAATATCCCTGTTACTATTGGGTGGCCTATAAAAAAAACCCAGTAGAGTTATTGACCCCTTCCTGTTCCTAACCTCCACCCACAGAGACTCCGTAGATAATCCCTCCATGGCATCCACCTTTTCTGCAGCCGTGAAACTATCTCTGATCAACAGTGCCACACCCCCACCTCTTTTACCTCCCTCCCTGTCCTTTCTGAAACATCTAAAGCCTGGCACTTGAAGTAACCATTCCTGTCCCTGAGCCATCCAAGTGTCTGTAATAGCCACCACATCATATCTCCATCTGGAAAGACAATCGGCAATTACATTATTTTTGCCTTTAATATGAGTTATCATGAGATCATACTCTTGCAAAATTAAACTCCAATTAAGTAACCTTCAATTTTTATTTTTCAGCTTACTCAAGAACATCAATGGATTATGATCTGTATAAACCACAAGTGGTTTCTGAGCTGTGCAAACATGCACATCAAAATACTGCAAAGCCAAAATAAGTGATAATAATTCCTTCTCTAGGGTGGAATAATTTCTTCGATGCTCATTGAATTTCTTTGAAAAGTAAGACACAGGATGGTCAACATCATCATAATCATCCCTTTGTAGTAACACTGCCCCTGCAGCTTCATCACTGGCATCCACAGCTATGGAGAATGGCTTGGCAAAATCAGGTGCCCTGAGCACAGGTTGGTGACATAAAATAGCTTTCAATCTATCAAGTGCCTCCTGACAAGGTCCTATCCAAACAAACTTTTCACCCTTCTTCAGGAGGTTAGTCAATGGGAGAACAACATCAGCAAAGTTCTTACAGAACTAGCGATAATATCCGGCCATTCCCAGAAATCTTGTAAGAGCCCTTTTCCTGGTTGGAATGGGAACCTCAGAAATTGCTTGAACAGGAGCCAACCGGCCTTGACCTACAACATAACCAAGATAGGTCACAGTGGCATGGCCAAATTCACCCTTAGCTAGGTTAATGGTCAGGTTGGCTTTTGAGAGCCTTTGAAACAGCTTTTCCACTGCAGAGATATGGGCTTCCCAGGTGTCATTCCCATGACTAAATCACCAATATAGGCATCTGTGTGTTCCAACCCTTGAATTACAGAATTAATCATTATCTGAAATGTTCCTGGAGCATTTTTCATTCCAAATGGCAGAACATTGTATTCACACAACCCAGAAGGCGTCACAAAGGCAGAAATTTCTCTACCTCTATCCGTTAATGGAACATACCAATATCCTTTCAACAGATCAATCTTTGTAAGAAACTTAGCTTGTAGAGGGTTTGTTTGTACAGGAAACAAAACAAGCACTTTATCTCCAGGCTTGAATGACCTCATTCTGACTTGTTTATCATACCAAGTTTTCATTCTTTCCTGGGTTGATTTTAAATTTCCCTTTGCTAGGTTGCAAGCCCTTTGCAATTTGTCCTGAAACTTCAAAAGATAATCTAGCAAATTAACATGCAGGTCATTGTTAACCCACTGTTCCTTTAGCAATGCCGAAGGTCCTCGGACCTGGTGACTAAACACAAGTACAAAGGGACTAAAGCCTAGGGACTCTTGTACTGACTCCCTTACTGCAAATAAAAACAAAGGAAGAGGTCCTGAAGAGAGATTTCCAGGAGTTAGGACGGAAGCTGAGAAGCAGGACCTCCAGAGTAGTAATCTCCGGATTGCTACCTCTGCCACGTGCTAGCAAGGGCAAGAATAGTGGGATCAGGCAGATGAATACGCGGCTGAGAGACTGGTATAGGAGGCAGGGCTTCAGATTCTTGGATAATTGGGATCTCTTCTGGGGGAAGTATGACCTATTCAAAAAGGACAGGTTACACCTGAACCCAAAGGGGACCAATATCCTGGTGGGAAAGTTTAATAGAGCTGTTAGGGAGGTTTTAAACTAATTTGACAGGGGGATGGGGACCGGAATGATAGAGCGGAGGAAGGGGAAAACAGAAATAAATCTAAGATAGTGAGCAGTAAAGATGTCAGGAAAGACAGGCAGGTGATGGGGGCAAATTTGTAGCCATTGGGATGAGTTGCAGTGCAATAAAGTTGCAGTGAAATCAAAGCAAAAAGTATCAAATACTGGTCTTAAGGTGTTGTACTTAAATGCACGCTGCATAAGGAATAAGGTGGATGATCTTGTTGTACAGCTACAGAATGGCAGGTATGATATTGTGGCCATCACTGAGACCTGGCTAAAGGATGCATGTCTCTGGGAGCTGAACATCCAAGGATACACGGTGTATCGGAAGGATAGGAAGGTAGGCAGAGGGGGAGGCGTGTCTTTATTGGTAAGAAATGATATTAAATCATTAGAAAGAGGTGATATAGGATTGGAAGGTGCAGAATCTTTATGGGTTGAGCTAAGAAATAGCAGGGGTAAAAGGACCCTGATGGCAGTTATTTGTAGGCCTCCAAACAGCTGCAGGGATGTGGACTACAAATTACAACTGGAAATAGAAAAGGCTTGTCAGAAGGGCAGTGTTATGATAATTGTGGGGGATTTTAACATGCGAGTAGATTGGGAAAATCAGGTCAGCACTGGATCTCAAGAGAGAGAATTTGTAGAATGTCCGCAAGATGGCTTTTTAGAACAGCTTGTTGTTGAGCCCACTAGGGGATCGGCTGTACTGGATTGGGTATTCTGTAATGAACCGGAGGTGATTAGAGAGATTGAGGTGAAGGAACCCTTAGGAGACAGTGATCATAACATGACTGAGTTCACTGTGAAATTAGAAAAAGAGAAGCCGAAATCTGATGTGTCGGTATTTCAGTGGAGTAAAGGAAATTACAAAGGCATGAGAGAGGAACTGACCAAAGTTGACTGGAAAGGGACACTGGCGGGAGAGACAGCAGAGCAGCAGTGGCTGGAGTTTATGTGAGAAATGAGGAATGCGCAAGACAGGTATATTCCAAAAAAGAAGAAATTTTCAAGTGGAAAAAGGATGCAACCATGGTTGACAAGAGAAATCAAAGCCAAAGTTAAAGCAAAGGAGAGGGCATACAAGGAAGCAAAAATTAGTGGGAAGACAGAGGATTGGGAAGTTTTTAAAACCTTACAAAAGAAAACCAAGAAGGTCATTAAGAGAGAAAAGATTAACTATGAAAGGAAGCTAGCAAATAATATCAAAGAGGATACTAAAAGCTTTTTCAAGTATATAAAGAGTAAAAGACAGGTGAGAGTAGATATAGGACCGATAGAAAATGATGCTGGAGAAATTATAATGGGAGATAAGGAGATGGCAGAGGAACTGAACGAGTATTTTGCATCAGTCTTCATTGAGGAAGACATCAGCAGTATACCGGACACTCAAGGGTGTCAGGGAAGAGAAGTGTGCGCATTCACAATTACGACAGAGAAAGTACTCAGGAAACTGAATAGTCTAAAGGTAGATAAATCTCCTGGACCAGATGGAATGCACCCTCGTGTTCTGAAGGAAGTAGCTGTGGAGTTTGCGGAGGCATTAGCGATGATTTTCATAATAGATCAGCAGTAAGTCGTTAATTAGACAATCAAGATTTGAATAAGCTCAGACTCAGCAGTAAGCAGCTGATTGGGCAGTCGAGGTCAGGTGACCAAACATTTTGAAAAGCTCAAACAGATAAATAGAGGGATAGCTCAAGCGAAGCGGCCAGAGCGTGAGTGGGCCAGTGAAGGAGTGGAGCTTTGAGGCTTTGACGAGAAGAGGCGGAGGACAAGCTAGCTCACAGTTAGTTTTTACAATATCTCTTGAGACGGTGATGTGCCTCTCATGTGAGACGTGGCAGTCTTGGGGGAACTCTCCTCTCCCGCAGAGTCACATCTGCCAGAAGTGCATACGGTTGAGCAATCTGGAAGACCGTGTAAGGAATCTGGAGCAGCAGCTGGATGACCCTCGATTCATAAGGGAGAATGAGGCAGTCATAGATGAGAGCTACAGGGAGATAGTCACACCTAGGCTTTCGGAAGAAGGTCGTTGGGTGACAGTCAGAGCGGGGAAAGCGAAGGTGAACAGACAGGTAGTGCAGAGCACCCCTGTAGCCATTCCCCTGAATAATAAGTTTACCGTCCTGGATACTGTTGGTGGGGACGACCGACCAGGTGTGAGCCACGGTGGCAGGGCCTCCGGCACTGAGTCTGACTCTGTGGTGCAGAAGGGTGGGACGGAGAAGAGGAGAGCTGTCGTCATTGGAGACTCTATAGTCAGAGGAGCAGACAGGAGATTTTGTGGACGTGAGAAGGACACCCACATGGTTGTTGCCTCCCGGGTGCCAGGGTCCGGGATGTCTCTGACCGGGTGCACGACATCCTGGTACGAAAGGGAAAGCAACCAGAAGTCATGATACATGTTGGGACCAACGACATAGGCAGGAAGAGGGATGAGGTCCTGAAGTGTGAGTTTCGGGAATTAGGCAGAAGGCTGAAGAACGGGACCTCAAGGGTGACGTTCTCAGGATTGCTGCCAGTGCTGCGTGACAGAGATGGTAAGAATTGGAGGAGATGGCAGTTGAATGCGTGGCTGAGGAGTTGGTGCAGGGAGCAGGGTTTTAGATTTTTAGATCATTGGGTTCTCTTCTGGGGAAGGTGGGACCTGTACAGATTGGATGGGTTGCACCCGAACTCGAGGGGGAGCAATATCCTTGCAGGTAGGTTTGCTAGCATGGTTCGGGAGGGTTTAAACTAATTTGCGAGGGGGATGGGACCCAGAGCGATAGAACAGTGAAAGAAGTGAATGGAGTAAAGCCAGATCTAACATACAGAGAGGCTTTGAGAAAAGACAGTAAGGTAGAAGGGCTGAACTGTGTGTACCTCAATGCAAGAAGCATCAGGAACAAAGGTGATGAACTGAGAGCTTGGATACATACATGGAATTATGATGTAGTGGCCATTACAGAGACTTGGCTGGCACCAGGGCAGGAATGGATTCTCAATATTCTTGGATCTCAGTGCTTTAAAAGGGATAGAGAGGGTGGAAAAAGGGGAGGAGGGGTGGCATTACTGGTCAGGGATACTATTACAGCTACAGAAATGGTGGGTAATGTAGCAGGATCCTCTTTTGAGTCAATATGGGTGGAAGTCAGGAAGGGAACAGTTACTCTACTGGGGGTATTCTATAGGCCCCCTGGTAGCAGCAGAGATACGGAGGAGCAGATTGGGAGGCAGATTTTGGAAAGGTGCAAAAATAACAGGGTTGTTATCGTGGGTAACTTCCCTAATATTGATTGGCACCTGATTAGTTCCAAGGGTTTAGATGGGGCAGAATTTGTTAAGTGTGTCCAGGAGGGATTCCTGTCACAGTATGTGGACAGGCCAACCAGGGGGAATGCCATACTAGATCTAGTACTAGGTAATGAACCGGGTCAGGTCACAGATCTCTCAGTGGGTGAGCATCTGGGGGACAGTGACCACCGCTCCCTGGCCTTTAGCATTATCATGGAAAAGGATAGAATCAAAGAGGACAGGAAAATTTTGAATTGGGGAAAGGGAAATTATGAGGCTATAAGGCTAGAAATTGTGGGTGGGAATTGGGATGATGTTTTTGCAGGGAAATGTACTATGGACATGTGGTCAATGTTTCAAGATCTCTTGCGAGATGTAACGGATAAATTTGTCCCGGTGAGGAAGATAAAGAATGGTAGAGTGAAGGAACCATGGGTGACAAGTGAGGTGGAAAATCTAGTCAGGAGGAAGAAGGCAGCATACATGAGGTTTAGGAAGCAAGGATCAGATGGGTCTATTGAGGAATATAGGGAAGCAAGAAAGGAGCTTAAGAAGGGGCTGAGAAGAGCAAGAAGGGGGCATGAGAAGGCCTTGGCGAGTAGAGTAAAGGAAAATCTCAAGGCATTCTTCAATTATGTGAAAAAAAAAGGATGACAGGAGTGAAGGTAGGACCGATTAGAGATAAAGGTGGGAAGATGTGCCTGGAGGCTGTGGAAGTGAGCAAGGTCCTCAATGAATACTTCTCTTCGGTATTCACCAATGAGAGGGAACTTGATGATGGTGAGGACAATATGAGTGAGGTTGATGTTCTGGAGCATGCTAATATTAAGGGAGAGGAGGTGTTGGAGTTGTTAAAATACATTAGGACAGTTAAGTCCCCGGGGCCTGACGGAATATTCCCCTGGCTGCTCCACGAGGCAAGAGAAGAGATTGCTGAGCCTCTGGCTAGGATCTTTATGTCCTCGTTGTCCACGGGAATGGTACCGGAGGATTGAAGGGAGGCGAATGTTGTTCCCTTGTTCAAAAAAGGTAGTAGGGATAGTCCGGGTAATTATAGACCAGTGAGCCTTACGCCTGTGGTGGGAAAGCTGTTGGAAAAGATTCTTAGAGATAGGATCTATAGGCATTTAGAGAATCATGGTCTGATCAGGGACAGTCAGCATGGCTTTGTGAAGGGTAGTTCATGTCTAACAAGCCTGATAGAGTTCTTTGAGGAAGTGACCAGGCATATAGATGAGGGTAGTGCAGTGGATGTGATCTATATGGATTTTAGTAAGGCATTTGACAAGGTTCCACACGGTAGGCTTATTCAGAAAGTTAGAAGGCATGGGATCCAGGGAAGTTTGGCCAGGTGGATTCAGAATTGGCTTGCCTGCAGAAGGCAGAGGGTGGTGGTGGAGGGAGTACATTCAGATTGGAGGATTGTGACTAGTGGTGTCCCACAAGGATCTGTTCTGGGACCTCTACTTTTCGTGATTTTTATTAACGACCTGGATGTGGGGGTAAAAGGGTGGGTTGGCAAGTTTGCAGACGACACATAGGTTGGTGGTGTTGTAGACAGTGTAGAGGATTGTCGAAGATTGCAGAGAGACATTGATAGGATGCAGAAGTGGGCTGAGAAGTGGCAGATGGAGTTCAACCCGGAGAAGAGTGAGGTGGTACACTTTGGAAGGACAAACTCCAAGGCAGAGTACAAAGTAAATGGCAGGATACTTGGTAGTGTGGAGGAGCAGAGGGATCTGGGGGTACATGTCCACAGATCCCTGAAAGTTGCCTCACAGGTGGATAGGGTAGTTAAGAAAGCTTATGGGGTGTTAGCTTTCATAAGTCGAGGGATAGAGTTTAAGAGTCGCGATGTAATGATGCAGCTCTATAAAACTCTGGTTAGGCCACACTTGGAGTATTGTGTCCACTTCTGGTCACCTCACTGTAGGAAGGATATGGAAGCATTGGAAAGGGTACAGAGGAGATTTACCAGGATGCTGCCTGGTTTAGAAAGTATGCATTATGATCAGAGATTAAGGGAGCTAGGGCTTTACTCTTTGGAGGGAAGGAGGATGAGAGGAGACATGATAGAGGTGTACAAGATAATAAGAGGAATAGATACAGTGGATAGCCAGCGCCTCTTCCCCAGGGCACCACTGCTCAATACAAGAGGACATGGCTTTAAGGTAAGGGGTGGGAAGTTCAAGGGGTATATTAGAGGAAGGTATTTTACTCAGAGAGTGGCTGGTGCGTGGAATGCACTGCCTGAGTCGGTGGTGGAGGCAGATACACTAGTGAAGTTTAAGAGACTACTAGACAGGTATATGGAGGAATCTAAGGTGGGGGCTTATATGGGAGGCAGGGTTTGAGGGTTGGCACAACATTGTGGGCCGAAGGGCCTGTATGTGCTGTACTATTCTATGTTCTATGTTCTATGTTAAAAGTCGATAGATTCTGGCATGGTTCCGGAAGACTGGAAGATTGCAAATGTCACTCCGCTATTTAAGAAGGGGGAAAGGAAGCAAAAAGGAAATTATAGACCTGTTATCTTGACATCAGTGGTTGGGAAGTTGTTGGAGTCTATTGTCAAGGATGAGGTTACAGAGTACCTGGAGGCATATGACAAGATAGGCAGAACTCAGCATGGATTCCTTAAAGGAAAATCCTGCCTGACAAACCTATTACAATTTTTTGAGGAAATTACCAGTAGGTTAGACAAGGGAGATGCAGTGGATGTTGTATATTTGGATTTTCAGAAGGCCTTTGACAGGGTGCCACACATGAGGCTACTTAACAAGATAAGAGCCCATGGAATTATAGGAAAGTTACATACGTGGATAGAGTGTTGGCTGATTGGCAGGAAACAGAGAGTGGGAATAAAGGGATCCTATTCTGGTTGGCTGCCGGTTACCAGTGGTGTTCCACGGGGATCAGTGTTGGGGCTGCTTGTTTTTACATTGTACATCAACGATTTGGATTATGAAATAGATGGCTTTGTGGCTAAGTTTGCTGACGATACGAAGATAGGTGGAGGGGCCGGTGGTGCTGAGGAAATAGAGAGTCTGCAGAGAGACTTGGATAGATTGGAAAAATGGGCAGAGAAGTGGCAAATGAAGTACAATGTTGGAAAGTGTATGATTATGCACTTTGGCAGAAAAAATAAATGGGTAGACTATTATTTAAATGGGGAAAGAATTCAAAGTTCTGAGATGCAACGGGACTTGGGAGTCCTCGTATAGGATACCCTTAAAGTTAACCTCCAGGTTGAGTCAGTAGTGAAGAAGGCGAATGCAATGTTGGCATTCATTTCTAGAGGAATAGAGTATAGGAACAGGGATGTGATATTGAGGCTCTATAAGGCGCTGGTGAGACCTCACTTGGAGTACTGTGGGCAGTTTTAGTCTCCTTATTTAAGAAAGGATGTGCTGACGTTGGAGAGGATATAGAGATGATTCACTAGAATGATTCCAGGAATGAGAGGGTTAACATATGAGGAACGTTTGTCCGCTCTTGGACTGTATTCCTTGGAGTTTAGAAGAATGAGGGGAGACCTCATAGAAACATTTCGAATATTAAAAGGCATGGACAGAGTGGATGTGACAAAGTTGTATCCCATGATGGGGGAGTCTTGTACGAGAGGGCTTGACTTAAGGATTGAAGGGTGCCCATTCAGAACAGAAATGCGAAGAAATTTTTTTCGTCAGAGGGTGGTGAATCTATGGAATTTGTTGCCATGGGCAGCAATGGAGGCCAAGTCATTGGGTGTAATTAAGGCAGAGATTGATAGGTATCTGAGTAGCCAGGGCATCAAAGGTTATGGTGAGAAGGTGGGGGAGTAGGACTAAATAGGAGAATGGATCAGCTCATGATAAAATGGCAGAGCAGACTCGATGGGCCGAATGGCCTACTTCTGCTCCTTTGTCTTATGGTCTTATGGTCTAAGTGAACTCCCTCATCCCAATCCTTCTCATTTTCAATACAGAATGTCCTAATCATGGTTTTGAGGGTAGAATGGAATCTCTCTAAGACCCCTTGGGATTCTGGATGATACACAGATGACATAATTTGTTTAGCTCCCAGTTTGTAAACTACCTGCTGGAATAATCTGACATAAAATTACTCCCTTGATCAGACTGAATTTCTTTAGGCAAACTAAATAAAGTAAAAAAAAACTTTACGAGAGCCTTCGACACAGTTTTGGCTTTTATATTTCTAAGAGGTATTGCCTCCGGAAATCTAGATGCTGTGCACATGATAGTTAACAAATACTGATGGCCAGCTTTAGCCTTCGGCAATGGGCCAACACAATCCACAATAACTTTAGAAAAGGGTTCACCAAATGCAGGAATTGGCTGCAGTGGTGCCACTGGGGTGACCTGATTAGGTTTACCCCCAACCTGACAAGTGTGACAAGTCCTGCAAAATGTTGCAACATCTATCCTTAAACTAGGCCAGAAGAATTGTTTTAAAACTTTGTTCACAGTTTCCTTCACAGCTAGATGGCCGCCCAGGGGTTTACTATGGGCCAAAGTTAAAATCTCATTCCGATAGGCTTTAGGAACTACAACCTGGTGACCAATTGCCCATTCCTCACTTGCAAGAACATCAGGTGGTCTCCACTTCGTCAGCAACACGCCATCTTTGAAATAAAACCCTACTGGCACTTTACCAATCTCCTCACCTGGAGAGCTTTTTCTCTTAAAGTTTCAATCTCAGGGTCTCTGCTCTGCTCTGCTCTGCTCTGCTCTGCTCTAAACTCCTTTCTAGACAGAGATAAATCTTTATTATCAGGTTTAATACCTGGATCCTGGTGATACAATGAAGGCAGAAAAGTCCCTGACAAGTCACTAAAATCTGATTCCTTATTTGGGCTATCGTGAGTAGCCCATCATGCCGCGCAAGACCATCTGCATTGGCAAGTTTCTTGGCCCTAGCTCGAGTTGTTGCACATGAGGGATAAATGTTAGAGTCTATCTTTGAATCATCATTGATTGGCTTAGTTTTCAGCTGCACTGCAGGAACAACCTTACCACCTGCTAGGTCATTCCCTAACAACAAAGAAATACCTTCCACCGGTAAACTGGGTCGTAGTCCTATTTTAACAGGTCCTGAAACTAACTGTGACTTCAAAATTATCTTGTGCAGAGGTACAGAAACAACATCGAACCCAATACCTCGAATAAGATTTACCTCATCAATGGCAGTCTCATCACAAACTTTAGAACACTGTCTAACATAAGTGACTGAGAAGCTTCAGTATCTCAAAGAATTTTCACTGGCACAGTGGGTGGCTCTTCATTCACTGACACAAATCCCTCCGACACAAAAGGAATGAACTCTTTCCTAACCTGACCAGACATCTTAGCCTTTGGCAGAGCTTCATCAGAATGTGCAGGACCCCATGGGTTTACAGGTGTTTCAACCTTTTGAACACAGGCATCTGGAACTGCCTCCTTTTCCTTCTTCTTTTTCAGAAGGAAACCATTCGCCATAACATGACCAGGTTTCCTACAATAGTGACAAGTAGGACCAGAGGGCTTCTCCTTTCATTGTTTCCCTTCATCCTTACCTTTGTCACTAGACCCAAATTTGATTTCTGATTTACCCTGACTATCCATGCTACTCTTTTGGAAGGTCTTACTCGGGGTAAATTTAACCTTGTGGGTTAAGGCAAAGTCATCTGCTAGTTTAGCAGACTCTTGCAAAGTGGCGGCATCCTTTTCATCTAAATATGCCTTTATATCATTATGGATGCCCCTTTTAAATTCTTCAATTAAAATTAACTCTTTCAGTTTCTCAGAATTATCATCCACATTTTTAGATGTGTACCAGTGGTCAAAACACAAACTTCTCATAAGCAAATTTCACGTAAGTCTGGTTCACAGATTTCCTCAAATTTCTAAATCTTTGCCTATAGGCTTCTGGAACCAGTTCATACGCTTTCAATATATGCTGCTTCACAATATCATAATCAAGTGCATAATCAAGTGCATGCTCAGCAGTTAAAGCTGTATAAACTTGTTTTGCCTTGCCTCTAATTACACTTTGTAACATCACTAGCCATTTCTCTTTCGGCCACCCTAAACTCAGTGCAAAAGTTTCAAAATGTTGGAAATATTTGTCCACTGCTTCATTAAATGGAGGAGCCAAAATAACCTCTCAACTAGCAACAAACTGTTTCCTAGAACCAGAGGACTGATTCTCAGACTTCAATTTCTCCATCTCTAGATCAAATTTCCTCTGTTTCTCTGCTTCTCTTTCTTTAACTTCCCTTTTCCTATGGGCTTCTCTAGCCTTGAATTCCTTCTGTTTATTTTCAGCTTCTAACCAACTTCTTTCCAAATCAGCTTCTAATTGCTTTAACTTTATTTGTTCGATATGTAACTGCATCTCTAGATTACTCAATGGAAACATACCTAACACTTCTTCAGCAAAAACACCCAACTCTTTATAGTGTGCCACGATTTTTCTCTGAATTACTGGCTTTGTTGTAACCTTTGTAATTCCTTTAAGGTCCAACCTTCTAGCAATCTCGGATACAATACCCTTTCTCGCCTTCGCCAAAAACTCCGGGTCTGGCGATTCCAAAAAGTCGTCAACATTCATTGCTACCGAATACCACCCACAGACCAATCAAACAAAAGAATCGGGTATTACTCCTTTTCCAAATCAGATTGATAATTAAACAAGCACTTAAGCTCAAAATTGGAACAATCCCAGATGGAACAATCCACAAATTATGTCACGTGACCAGCAACAATGAATATCAATTGAGTCAGGTTTCATAAAAACAAACATTTATTAAACTCTGCTCAACAATAGTGAAAAAATATTCAAATGACTAATTTAGCTGGAAGCTAACTGCTATGCGGCAACTCTGGAACAGTTCTTAAAAGGGTAAATGCAAAAATAGTTCTTAAAGTGGTAAATTCGAAAGTCCAAGAGATTTATACAGTCAATTAGGAGAGACTTTCCTGAAGTAAAGAATTCCTCGAAGACGTGACGTTACTGCTGATCCTGGCTGGAACCTGCCTTGTCCGCAGGATTCACGATAACGGAAATAAAACGGTTTAAAGGAACTGACCTTTTCCTCTGGAGAATAGACATTGCACAATCCTTCCTGTTTTAGCAGAGGATATCTCAAAATGCAGGTCACTATTTCTTCAACGAAGATTCGATAAAGGTCGATCCTCTTCAAAACTGCCGAACAATATCAGCTTTACTCGACTCGGCAAATTCCTGTACTTTGGCAAGGTGTTCACTCTCCAATACTACTTACAATAGAACGTAGAACTCCACTTTAAAATGAAACTGCATCATAAGACGAATACGCAGCATAACGGAGTATCTGACGAATTAAATAACGAACTAAACTTAAAACTCAACTGGAAAAACTAACTACGTCACACCAGGGGTCTCCCTTTATATACCTGGTGAGAACATGTCATCACGTGACCTCACATCGGTGGGAAAATTACATCATGTGACCTCCACAAGACCATTACATCATGCTCATCAGATACTCAATTACATCATGATCATAAGACAGTCACAAGATATCCATGAGGTATGTAACAATAGGGTCTATAACGTCACTGCTGCTTTGCCTCACTTCTATAGATTCTGTGTCCATCTCCCGAGTAAATACAGATGCAAAAAATCCATTTAAGATCTCCCCATCTTTTTTGAATCCACGCCTAGATTACCATTCTGATCTTCTAAATGACCACCTACCTACAGAAAAGATGTAAACAAGGTTGAAAGAGTGCAGAGAAAATTTACAAGGATGTTGCTGGCTCTGGAGGACCAGAGTTATATGGAGAGACTGAAAGAGGAGATTTGACAGAGGAATGAAAAATTATGAGTGGTATAGATAGGATAAATAGGCTTTTTTCACTGAGATTGGATTGGACTACAACCAGAGGTCATGGCTTAAGGGTGAAAGGTGAGAAATTTAAGGGGAATATGAGAGAAAACTTCTTCACTCAGAGGGTCATGAGAGTGTGGAATAAGCTACCAGCACAAGTGGTGTATATAAGCTCAGTTTGAATGTTTAAGTGAAGTTTGGATAGGTACATGGATGGTAGGGGTATGGAGGGCTATGGTCCTGGTGGAGGTCAATGGGAGTAGGCTGTTTACATGGCTTCAGCATGGACTAGATGGGCCAAAGGGCTTGTTCCTGTGCTGTACTTCTTTATAACCAATTTTGTCCCTTGCAATCCTTTTGCTCTTAACATATTCTACTTCAGCTTGTCTGCTGGGGCAACCTCATGCCTTCTTTTAGCCCTCCTGATTTCTTCCTTAAGTGTTCTCTTGCATTTCTTATACTCCATCAGTACCTCATTTGTTCCTATCTGCCTATACCTGCTATGCACCTCCTTTTTTCCCTAAACCAGGGCCTCAATATCTCTTGAATTTCAAGGGTCCCTAAATCTATTATATTTACCTTTTATTCTGACAGGCACATAAAGCTTTGTACTCTCAAAAATTTGCTTTCAATGGCCTCCCATTTACCAAGTACAATTTTGCCAGAAACAGACTATCCCACCTATACTTGGCAGAACCATTCTAATACTATCAAAATTGGCCTTTCTCAAATTTAGAATTTCAACCTGCGTACTGGACCTATCTTTTTGCATATTTACTTTGAAACTAACGGCATTATGAACACTAGGAGCAAAGTGTTCCCCTACACAAACTTTTGTCACCTGCCATTTTTTATTTCCCTTCCACTCTAGAAATTTCAGTGTGGACTCTGAAATGTTAGTTAGCCACTTGAGAGCAGATGAGTTAGATTTTGTTAGTGTGTAATCACATCTTTGATGTGCAAATAGAACAGTTTAGTTAGAAGAATGCTTCCCATGCATTCACAACAACCTCCTAGCCTACCAATTGCTTACAGTTCACTTGTAAATACTTGCCATGGAGATAGTAGTTTCCCATGTTATTAACAGGGCCAAAGATGAACAATTTATGTCACTATCTCAGAGAACTGTCCTGGACCCATCATATAAATATAATTGCAAAGAAACACAACAGCACCTCTACTTCCTCAGGAGTCTACAGAGATTCAGCATGTCAGCAAAAACGTTGGCGAGCTTCTATAGATGTGTGGTGGAAAGTGTGCTGACTGGCTGCAATACAGTGTTATGGAAACACTCATGCCTTTGAGCAGAAAATCTGACAAAAATTAGTGGATTCGGCCCAGTATGTCGCGGGTAAAGCCCTCCCAACCATTGAGTACATCTACATGAAGCATTGCAGTAGGAAAGCAGCATCCATCATCAAAGATCCTCAACACCCAAGCCATGTTCTTTTCTTGCTGCTGCCATTATGTAGACATTAAAAGTGCCTCAAGACTCACACCACCAGGTCCAAGAACAGTTACTACCCCTCAACCATCAGGCTCTTGAACAAAAGGGGAACTACACTGATTTAAGGACTCGTTGATCTTGTTATTTCATGCTCATTATTTATTGCTATTTGTTTATTATCTGCACTTGCACAGTTTTGTTTACAGTTATAGTTCATTAGTTTTGCTAAGTATTCCCTCAAAAAAAAAGAATCTCAGGGTTAACATATGTTCACTCTGATAATAAATTTTACTTTGAACATTGTGTGTATAATTCAGATTTTTTTCTGTTAGCACAGACTGAACTAGGGTCTAAAAAGCCTTTCCAAACAGGTGTGACTAAGAATTAGAGCAGAGCAACACATTTAGGTCGATTCTGTGGGTGTAATAAATCAGTTGAGTCAGGGATGATAACACTTTGCTAGGGGCAGGAAGAATAAAGATGGAAGAGCTGGTTTAAATCCCTCTTGAACTGTTGCAGTATCAATCTCAGTAAATCCATGAATACAGGAGATATCTCCTAGGATCAAGGGTAGGCCATTTGGTCTTCAAGCCTCTTCTGTTACTTAATGAAATATTGGTAACTTGTTACACAACTCGTATGTAGCGTTATTCGCCAAGCCTGGAGGTTAGGTCACAAATGTTTTGTCACCATTCAAGGGTCTTTTTACCTACCTTCTCCCCATGCTACTTAATAACTTTGGTAGAGTTGGCTTTAAATTTATTTATCACATGTACATTAAAACATTGAAACAGAGTGAAATGCATCATTTGCATCAATGACCAACACAGTCTGAAGATGTGCTGGGTGCAGTCGCCAAGTTTTGCCACAGTTCTGTCATGAACATAGCATACCCACAACTTACTAACCCTAACCAGTACCCCGTTTGGAAAGTGGGAGGAAACCCAGATGGCCATGGGGAGAATGTACAAACTCCTTACATACAGTGACAGGAATTGAACCCCAACCGCCGATCACTGATGCTGTCACTAACCTCTATGCCACCGTGCCGCCCGTAATACCTTAATCTCCAGTTTACGATTAAAAAGTCAGGGTCAGATTTATTATCGCTCACCTTACTTACTTTACTTTATTGTCGCCAAACAATTGATACTAGAGCGTACAATCATCACAGCGATATTTGATTCTGCGCTTCCCACTCCCTGGAGTACAAATCGATAGTAAATAGTAAAAATTTAAATTATAAATCATAAATAGAAAATAGAAAAGGAAAAGTAACCGAGAAGCAGGTCCGGATATTTGGAGGGTACGGCCCAGATCCAGGTCAGGATCCGTTCAGCAGTTTTATCACAGTTGGAAAGAAGCTGTTCCCAAATCTGGCCATACGAATATTCAAGCTCCTGAGCCTTCTCCCAGAGGGAAGAGAGACAAAAAGTGTGTTGGCTGGGTGGGTTGTGACCTTGATTATCCTGGCAGCACTGCTCCGACAGCATGTGGTGTAAAGTGAGTCCAAGGAAGGAAGATTGGTTTGTGTGATGTGCTGGGCTGTGCTCACGATCTTCTGCAGCTTCTTTCGGTCTTGGACAGGACAACTTCCATACCAGGTTGTGATAAACCCCAGAAGAATGCTTTCTACAGTGCGTCTATAAAAAGTAGTGAGGGTTTTAGGGGACGGGCCAAATTTCTTTAGTTTTCTCAGGAAGTAAAGGCGCTGGTGGGCCTTCTTGGCAGTGAACTCTGCTTGGTTGGACCAAGTCAGGTCATTTGTGATATTGACCCTGAGGAACTTAAAGCTTTTGACCCGTTCCACTTGCGCACCACCGATGTAAATGGGATCGTGCGGTCCGCTACTCCTTCTGAAGTCAACAACCAATTCCTTCGTCTTGCTGACATTGAGGGATAAGTTATTGTCTTCGCACCATGCCACCAGGTTCTTAATTTCCTCTCTGCATTCAAACTCATCATTACCCGAGATACAGCCTACAATTGTTGTGTCATCAGCAAACTTATATATTGAGTTTGATGGAAACTTGGCTGCGCAATCACGGGTGTACAGTGAGTACAGCAGGGGGCTGAATACACAGCCTTGTGGGGCACCGGTGCTCAGAGTGATTGTAGAGGAGAGCTTGTCCCCTGGGTCCTGTTTGTGAGGAAGTTGAAGATCCAGCTGCAGATCTGAGTGCTAAGGCCCAGGTTCTGAAGCTTAGGAATCAGTTTATTTGGAATGATGGTATTAAAGGCAGAGCTGTAATCAATGAAAAGGAGCCTTACATATGCATCTTTATTCTCCAGGCGTTCTAAGGAGGAATGTAGGGCCAGAGAGATGGCATCTGCTGTTGACATTATGCGTTGTGCAGCAGTGCAATGATATAAAGTGACCATAAACCAAAATAAATTGTGCAAAGGAATAATGAGATAGTATTCATGGGTTTCATAGACCATTTAAAAATATGATGGTGCAGGGACAGAAGTGTCCTTCACTATCAGAACCTGGCTCTAACCCTCAGACAATGTTCCTTAATACTGCACTCCCAAAGCTATAGAAATTACTCCTCATCACCCATTGTATCCATTCCCTTTAGTATGTTGAAAGCAAGTCAAACAGCTGCATAATCTTATTAATTTTAAGGACTACAAGGTATTGCACTTCCTCCATTTGCAGGGAGAAGTTGCAGGGCATTGAATGGAAGCGGTGAGAAAGGATAAGCAAACAAGATTCATGGTGAGTGTGGTCCCTGCAGAAAGCAGAAAGGGGTGGTGGGGGAGGATTTAACTAGCAACTGGTGGGAATGATGAAGGGTGATGAGCTGGATGTAAAGGCTGGAACAGTGAGAATGGAGGGAACTCTCTCTCTGTTCTTTCTGGTGGAGGGGGTGGTGGGAAGCAACACCTGCCCCTATGCTTCCTTTCTCAGCACCATCCAAGGAAATACCAGTACATGTATGGACAGCTTTTTGTTGCACCTGTGCATAATGTACTTGTGCATATGACAATAAACTTGACGTTGACCTTGACATCCCTTCCAAGTAAGGCAGAGATTCACATGCACCTCCTCCAACTTATCTATTGTCTTTGATGTTTGCAATGAAGCCTCCTCTGCATCACTGAGAACAAGTTCAGTCTAAGCTGAGCAACTCTGCTCAATTTGCAGTTCTCACCTGCGCTCCGCTGGTTACATAACATTTCAATTCTTCATTTCTAAACTTATCTATCCTCACTCAGCCTTCTTCACTACCAGGTGGAGATCAGGCACAAACCAGAAAAACAGGACCTCACATGCTATCTGGGTAGTCCACAAAGCAATGGTATGAACAGTGAATTTTTCACTTTTACATTCCTCACAGCCCATGTTCATTTCTCTCTTCATCCATCTCTCCAATCTCACCCACTTCCCCCAATAACCAGTCTTACACTCTCTCCACTTCCCCCAATAACCAGTTTTTCCCCCTTCCCACATCCATCTACCCCGATAACCAGTGCTTCCCCCATTTCCATCTTCCCATGATAACCAGTTTTTTACCCTCTCCACTTCCACCTACCCTCTGATAACCAGTGTTTTCCCCTCCCCACTTCCATCTACCCCTGATAACCAGAGTCTTTCACTCTCCCCAATCCCGCCGATAACCGGTATATTTCACCTTCCCCACTTAGATCTACCCCCGATAACCAGTGCTTCCCCTCATTTCCATCTTCCCATGATAACCAGTCTTTTACCCTCTCCACTTCCATTTACCCCCCGATAACCAGTGTGTTCCCCTCCCCACTTCCATCTACCCCTGATAACCAGTGTCTTTGCCTCTCCCCACTTCTATCTAACCCATGATAACCAGTGTCTTTCCTCCTCCCCACTTCTATCTAACCCATGATAACCAGTGTTATTCCCCTCCCCTCTTCCATCCCAATAATCAGTGTCTTTCCCCCTCCCCATATACTCCTGATAACCAGTGCCTTTCCCACTTCCCACTCACCCCCATAACCAGAGTCCTTTCCCTTCCCTACTCTCTCAATAACCAGTGTCTTTCCCCCACCCCACTTCCATCCCAATAAGCAGTATCTTGTCCCACTCTCCACTTACATCTACCCTCCTGACAATAGTGTCTTCCCAACTCCCCACTTCCATCTACCCCTGATAACTAGTGACTTTCCCCCTCCCCACTTCCCCCCATAGCAAGTGTCTTTTCTCCCGACCAACTTCCCCGGAAAATCAGTGTCTTTTCCCCTCCCAACTTCACTGGCCATGATAACCAGTATCTTTTGTCCTCTCCATTTCTATCTAACTCACAATATCCAGTGTTGCTCCCCCTCCCCTCTTTCATCTACAACCCCCCCGATAACGAGTGTCTTTTCCCCCACCTTCCCACCGAAAACTGGCATCTTCCCCTCCCTACTCCCCTGATAAAGTGTCTTTCCCACTCCCCACTTCCCATAATGACCAGTATCTTTCCCACTCCCCACTCCCCCATTGCTAACCAATATCTATTCCCACTCCCTACTTTCATCTACCCGCCCCCCCAATAACCAGTGTCTTTCACACTCCCAACTGCTATCTATCATCAGATAACCAGTGCCTTTCCCTCTCCCCACTTCCACCCCGATAACCAGCCTTTCCCCCTCCCAACATCCATTCACTCCCCCAATAACCAGTCTTTCTCCTCCCCACTTCCACCTAACCCCCCAATAACCAGTGTCTTTCACTCTCCCCAGTCCCGCCAATAACCAGAGTCTTTCCCCCTCCCCACTTCCATCTACCCCGGATAACCAGAGTCTTTCCTCCTCCCCACTTCCATCTACCCCCCAATAACCAGAGTCTTTTCCCCTCCCCACTTCCATTGTTATGTACCCAGTAGCTGGGTTGTCAAACCAGCAGAAATGGAACACTCGTTGGAGTCTGTGATTATGAGAAACTAATAAAGTTTTATTAACAAAAATAAGTAATACAGTACATTAACCACAAGGATATAAATGTAACAGGTTAGCAATGATAGTATACACATATACACAGAAATAGGGTAATAGGAATCAACCAAGCTCTATCGCAGTCTAGGGGTAAAATGATCAGTCTTAAGGTGAAGCAGAGTTCAGTTCAGTCTAGTGTAGTTCGAAGTAATTGCTGTTGTACCGTCAGAGAGAGAGAGAGTGAGAGATACAGTTGAGGTTTCAGGCAAACCTTTCGATGCTTTCTGATACTTAATGATACTTAAAGGGTTGATGGTGGATATGCAATGTCAAGCATTTAACGATCGCATGGATGAACTACAACAATTGTTCATCCCAGTTTGGCAAAAGAATAAATCAAGGAAGGTAGTGCACCCGTGGCTGACAAGGGAAATTAGAGATAGTATCAATTCCAAAGAAGAAGCATACAAATTAGCCAGAAAAAGCAGCTCACCTGAGGACTGGGAGAAATTCAGAGTCCAGCAGAGGACAAAGGGCTTAATTAGGAAAGGGAAAAAAGATTATGAGAGAAAACTGGTAGGGAACATAAAAACTGACTGTAAAAGCTTTTATAGACATGTGAAAAGAAAAAGATTGGTTAAGACAAATGTAGGTCCCCTACAGACAGAAACAGGTGAATTGATTATGGGGAACAAGGACATGGCAGACCAATTGAATAACTACTTTGGTTCTGTCTTCACTAAGGAGGACATAAATAATCTTCTGGAAATAGTAGGGGACAGAGGGTCTAGTGAGATGGAGGAGCTGAGGGAAATACATGTTAGTAGGGAAGTGGTGTTAGTTAAAGTGAAGGGATTAAAGGCAGATAAATCCCCAGGGCCAGACGGTGTGCATCCCAGAGTGCTTAAGGAAGTAGCCCAAGAAATAGTGGATGCATTAGTGATAATTTTTCAAAACTCTTTAGATTCTGGACTAGTTCCTAAGGATTGGAGGGTGGCTAATGTAACCCTGCTTTTTAAAAAAGGAGGGAGAAAGAAACCAGGGAATTATAGACCGGTTACCCTAACATCGGTGGTGGGGAAAATGCTAGAGTCAGTTATCAAAGATGTGATAACAGCACATTTGGAAAGCAGTGAAATCATCGGACAAAGTCAGCATGGATTTGTGAAAGGAAAATCATGTCTGACCAATCTCATAGAATTTTTTGAGGATGTAACTAGTAGAGTGGATAGGGGAGAACCAGTGGATGTGGTATATTTGGATTTTCAAAAGGCTTTTGACAAGGTCCCACACAGGAGATTAGTGTGCAAACTTAAAGCACACAGTATTGGGGGTAAGGTATTGATGTGGATGGAGAATTGGTTGGCAGACAGGAAGCAAAGAGTGGGAATAAATGGGACCTTTTCAGAATGGCAGACAGTGACTAGTGGGGTACCACAAGGCTCAGTGCTGGGACCCCAGTTGTTTATAATATGTATTAATGACTTAGATGAGGGAATTAAATGCAGCATCTCCAAGTTTGCGGATGACACGAAGTTGGGCGGCAGTGCTAGCTGTGGCGAGGATGCTAAGAGGATGCAGGGTGACTTGGATAGGTTGGGTGAGTGGGCAAATTCATGGCAGATGCAATTTAATGTGGATAAATGTGAGGTTATCCACTTTGGTGGCAAAAACAGGAAAACAGATTATTATCTGAATGGTGGCTGATTAGGAAAAGGGGAGGTGCAACGAGACCTGAGTGTCATTATACACCAGTCATTGAAAGTGGGCATGCAGGTACAGCAGGCGGTAAAAAAGGCGAATGGTATGCTGGCATTTATAGCGAGAGGATTCGAGTACAGGAGCAGGGAGGTACTACTGCAGTTGTACAAGGCCTTGGTGAGACCACACCTGGAGTATTGTGTGCAGTTTTGGTCCCCTAATCTGAGGAAAGACATTCTTGCCATAGAGGGAGTACAAAGAAGGTTCACCAGATTGATTCCTGGGATGGCAGGACTTTCATATGAGGAAAGACTGGATCGACTAGGCTTATACTCGTTGGAATTTAGAAGATTGAGGGGGGATCTGATTGAAACGTATAAAATCCTAAAGAGATTGGACAGGCTAGATGCAGGAAGATTGTTCCCGATGTTGGAGAAGTCCAGAACGAGGGGTCACAGTTTGAGGATAAAGGGGAAGCCTTTTAGGACCGAGATTAGGAAAAACTTCTTCACACAGAGAGTGGTGAATCTGTGGAATTCTCTGCCACAGGAAACAGTTGAGGCCAATTCATTGGCTATATTTAAGAGGGAGTTAGATATGGCCTTTGTGGCTAAAGGGATCGGGGGTATGGAGGGAAGGCTGGTACAGGGTTCTGAGTTGGATGATCAGCCATGATCATACTGAATGGCGGTGCAGGCTTGAAGGGCCGAATGGCCTACTCCTGTACCTATTTTCTATCCTGCTGTGGTCACCGACTGTGACCCCTCCGTTCCAGATGCGACCGTTCTTCCGTGGTGAACCCGGCACCCAGGCAAGAGTGGACTCACAACAGGTCCCCACCAGTCATACCTTTACACCCTGTGAGCCTCTGACCGATTCCTGCGAATTGGTCCTCCAAACTCCCACCAACTTGTGGGGCACAATGCTCTTTCCAGGGTCTCGTGCCATGTGTCTCATGCCTTAGCAAACCCGCTAATTTTATCCCCCTGATGGGGTATCACCTGTCCATCAAACTTCACATTTCCTGTTGTCTCAGCAGGATTGTTAATGAGCAGTTCAGGTTCAAAGCAAACTGTCTGTGGCAGACACCAACATGCTGAATTATTTGTCTCTCGCTCTCGTTATCTCTCTCTTCTCTCTTATTAGCATTTTGAATGGCTCTCCGTTATCTCTCGTTATCTCTCTCATTAACAGCATCCGTTCTGCAGCTCTGCTTGGCTTCACACATGACACTATCTACCCCCGATAACCAGAGTCTTTTCCCCT
The DNA here is from genome assembly GCF_030028105.1 of Mobula birostris. Classification (NCBI taxonomy): domain Eukaryota; kingdom Metazoa; phylum Chordata; class Chondrichthyes; order Myliobatiformes; family Myliobatidae; genus Mobula; species Mobula birostris. The sequence goes on from NC_092390.1 coordinate 66,275,835, forward strand.
CCCACTTCTACCTACCCCCCCGATAACCAGTGTCTTCCACTCTCCCCAGTCCCGCCAATAAGCAGAGTCTTTCCCCCTCCCCACTTCCATCTACCCCAATAACCAGTGTCTTTCCCCCTTCCCACTTCCATCTACCCCCAATAACCAGTGTTTTCCCCTCCCCACTTAGATCTACCCCCGATAACCAGCATTTTTCCCCTCCCCACTTCAATCTATCCCCCTGATAACCACTGTCTTTTCTCCTTACTACCATCCCCCCATATCTAGGGTCTTTTCCCCAACCAACTCCACCCCCGATATGCCCCTGCCTCCTGCACCAGCCTTGATAACCAGTGTCTTTCCTCCTCCCCACTTCTATCAAGCACGTGATAACCATTGTTCCCCCTCCCCTCTTCCATCTACCCCATTGATAACTAGTGTCTTTGCCCCTTCCCACCTCCCACCAAAAACCAGTTCCCACCAATTCCCCCAATATCCAGTGTATTTCCCCCTTCCCACTTCCCCCCGATAATCCATCTCTTTCCTCCTCCCTGCTTCCATTTACCCCACAATAATCAGTGTTTTCCCCTCCCCACTTCCAGCTACCCCTGGATAACCAGCGTTCTTAACCTTCCCTACTTCCATTGCCCTCCCCCCCAATAACCAGTGTCCTTCCCCCTCCTCACATCCCCCTATAACCAGTCTTTTCCCCTCTCCACTACCCCCGATAACCAATGTCTTTCCCCTCCCCATTGCCCCAATAACCCATGTCTTTCCCCTCCATACTTCTGTCTGCCCTCCGATAACCAGTGTCTTTCCCTCTCCCTACTTCCATCCATCCCCGCGATGACTAGTGTCTTTCCCACTCCCCACTTTCCCTGATAACTAATTTCTTTCCTCCTCCCCACTACCCTCTGATAACCAGTGTCTTCCCCCTCCCCACACACCCCTATATCATTTGCCTATCCCCCTCCACACTTCCCCCAATAACCAGTGTCTTTCCTCTTCCTCACTGCCCCCTTGATAACCTGTGTCTTTCCCCTGCATCACTGCCCTCTGATAACCTGTGTCTTTCCCCACTCCCCACTTCCATCTACCCCCTCGATAACCAATGTCTTTACCCCTCCCAAATTCCATCTATCTCACGAAAACCAGCGACTTCCCTCCCCCCCACACACACACTCCCCCACGCCAATAGCCGGTGTCTTTCCCAATACCAACTTTCCCCATGATAACCAGTGTCTTTGCCCCTCCCCACTTCCATCTACCTTGCGATAAACAATCTTTTCCCCTCCCCACTTCTCCTGATAAACACTGTCTTTCCCCCTCCCCACTTCCCTCTGATACCCTCTGTCTTTCCCCCAGTAACCTGTCTTTCTTCCTTCTCACTACTATCCATCCCGCTGATAACCAGAGTCTTTCCGCTCCCCACTTCCACCCAGATAACCAGAGTCTTTAACCATCACCACTTCCCCCCGATAAGCCGTCCCTTTCTTCCTCTCCACTTCCTTCTAAACCCCTCATTACCAGTGTCTTTCCCATTCCCATCTCCCCTGATAATCAGTGTCTTTCCCCCTCCCCACTTAAAACCATAAGATATAGGAGCAGAAGTAGGCTGTTCGGCCCATCGAGTCTGCTCCGCCATTCAATCTTGGGCTGATCCAATTCTTCCAGTCATCCCCACTCCCCTGCTTTCTCCCCATACCCCTTGATGCCCTGGCTAATCGAGAACCTATCTATCTCTGCCTTAAATGCACCCAATGACTTGGCCTCCACAGCCACTCGTGACAACAAATTCTACAGATTTACCACCCTCTGACTAAAGGAATTTCTCTGTTCTAAATGGGTGTCCTTCAATCCTGAAGTCGTGCCCTCTTGTCCTAGACTCTCCTACCATGGGAAATAACTTTGCCATATATAATCTGTTAAGGCCTTTTAACATTTGGAATGTTTCTATGAGATCCCCCCTAATTCTCCTGAACTCCAGGGAATACAGCCCAAGAGCTGCCAGATGTTCCTCATATGGTAACTCTTTCATTCCTAGAATCATTCTCATGAATCTTCTCTGAACCCTCTCCAATGTCAGTGTATCCTTTCTAAAATAAGGAGCCCTAAACTGCACACAACACTCCAGATGTATTAAAGAGCCTCAACATCACATCCTTGCTCTTATATTCTATACCTCTAGATATGAATGTCAACATTGCATTCACCTTCTTCACCACCAACTCAACCTGGAGGTTAACCTTTAGGGTATCCTGCACAATAACTTCCAAGTCCTTTTGCATCTCTGCATTTTGAATTCTCTCCCTATCTAAATAATAGTCTGCCCGTTTATTTCTAAAACCAGAGTGCATGACCATACATTTTCCAACATTGTATTTTATTTGCCACTTCTTTGCCCATTCCCCTAAACTATCTAAATCTCTCTGCAGGCCCTCTGTTTTCTCAATACTACTTGCTCCTCCACCTATCTTTGTATCATTGGCAGATTTAGCCACAAATCATTGATTCCATAGTCTAAATCATTGACGTATATTGTAAAAAGCAGTGGTCCCAACACCGACCCCTGTAGTGCTCCACTGGTAACCAGCAGCCAGCCAGAATAGGATCCCTTTATTCCCACTCTCTGTTTTCTGCTGATCAGCCAATGCTCCTCCCATGCTAGTAACTTACTTGTAATTCCACGGGCTCTTATCTTGCTAAGCAGCCTCATGTGTGGCACCTTGTCAAAGGCCTTCTGAAAATCCAAGTACACCACATCCACTGCATCTCCTTTGTCTACCCCTGCTTGTAATTTCCTCAAAAAAATGCAATAGGTTAGTCAGGCAGGATTTTCCTTTTAGGAAACCATGCTGGCTTTGGCCTATCTTGCCATGTGCCTCCAGGTACTTTGTAATCTCATCCCTAACAATCGATTCCAACAGCTTCCCAACCACTGATGTCAGGCTAACAGGTCTATAGTTTCCTTTCTGCTGCCTCCCACCCTTCTTAAGTACCACCCCCACCCCATCCTTCTAGATTTCAGTGAGTACAGACCCAGAAGTATCAGAAGTCCCTCATATGACAACACCTTCATTCCCAGAATTATCCTTGTGAACCTCCCTGAACCCTTCCCAATGCCAGCACACCTTTTCTAAGATGCAGAGCCCAAAACTGTTGATAATACTGAAGGTGAGATCTCACCAGTGCCTTAAAGCCTCAGCATCACATCACTGCTCTTGTATTCTGGACCTCTTGAAATAAATGTTAACATTGCATTTACCTTCCTCACCACTGCCTGACCCTACAAGTTAACCTGTAGGGTAGTTCTCTGCATGAGATGGTGGTGCTTGGCGCTGGAGCCCCACAAGGGACTGTCCTGTCTCCGTTCCTGTTCACACTGTACACCTCAGACATTCAGTACAAATCCGAGTCTTGCCACTTGCAGAACTTCTCTGGTGACTCTGCTGTGCTTGGATATATCAGAGATGGGCAGGAGTTAGAGTACAGAGGTCTAGTGGACAAGTTTGTGGAATGGAGCAAGAGGAATCACCTGCTCCAGAATATGGACAAAACCATTTATATGGTGATTGATTTTAGGAGGAAGAGGACTGTGCCGAGTCCTGTGTACATTCTGGGAGAAGTTGCAGTGATGAAGGGTGTTCACCTTGACAACAGACTTGACTGAAAAACCAACACAAAGGCTGTTTACAAGAAAGGGATGAGCAGAGTCTATTTTCTAAGGAAGCTGAGATCCTTCAATGTGTGCAGCAGGATGTTGGAGATCTTTTGCCAGTTGTTGTGGCATGTGCATTCTTTGCGACTTTATATTGGGGGAGCAGCATCAGTGCTGGTGATGCAAAAAGACTAAATAAATTCATCAAAAAGGCTGGATCCGTCCTTGGCTACAGTCCAGACTCTTTTGAGTTAGTGGTGGAGAGAAGGTCACTAAATAAACTGTAATCCATTATGGACAATCTGGTACATCCTCTCCATGACCAATTGAATAAGTAGCAGAGCATCTTTTCTAACAGACTCATTCAGTTCTGCTGTCACAAAGATCATTACAGAAAATCTTTCCTACCAAATGCAATAAGCATATACAACTGTTATTTCTGTGCAACAGGAGAACACACATCGTAGTACAATAGTCTCTGTTTTACTATTTCATACATTATTATTGCACATTATTGTAGATTTGTACATTATTATTGTGTGTATTAATATTCTATACTTTACTATTAAGTCTGCCCACTGCTAAGTGTGTTTTTATATGGTCCTGCTGTAATGAAAGAATTCCCACTCGGGATCAATAAAATACTTACTATTATTATTATTACTTTCTCCCTAACAGATTTCAAGTTGAACTTAATCATACTGTGATCACTGCCTCCTAATGTTTCTTTTACTTTATGCTTCCTAATCATCTCCAGATCATTACATAGCCCCCAATACAGTACAGCAGATCCCCTAGTAGGCTCAATGACAAACTGCTCCAAAAAACCATCTCATAGGCATTCAACAAACTCACTCTCTTGAGATCCATTACCAACCTGATTTTCCCAATTGACCTGCATGACTATCATAACATTGGCCTTTTGTCACACCTTTTCTATTGCCATTGTAATCTCTAATCTACATCCCAGCATGTTGGGTAGCCTGTATATAACTGCCATCAGGGTCCTTTCACCTGAAACCCTCTTTTACTGGGCATCTCTGCAAATGCAGCTGGTTAGCCCCTCGTTAACAGTCACTGAATTCCATGGCAAGAAACTTACCTTTCACCGGCTTCATACATCTAGAGTGTATATGACTTTGGTCCTGCCAAATCCATGAGATTGGAATGTCTCACCCACCTATACCCCAGTTTGTGTTAATGCTGTGTGATTTACTGCCCTGCAATAGTCTGTCGGCATGAAATAAGAGATTGCACACAGCATACAATTATAAAGAAGTATATTTGTGAACATTAACTTAACCAAAGCATTAGTAAAGAAAAGAAAGAAAAAAAAGAGCCCATCATAATTAAACAGTCAAATTTGCACAGGTTGGAGCTCGAATCTTCAAAAAGCCATGTTCACCGATCCTCAGTAGACCTCTGCACATTGGCTCCATCAAATCACGTTTCCCCACCAGATTGAATCCTATGGTCAGTTCTCTCCAGCGTCATCTCTCTCCATCTCCTGCTGAACAAAGACCACGACTCATGTTGTCAGTCACAAAGCGGCTCCCCCAGCCTTCTTCCCGCTCCACTCCTGATTGGATGGCCCACATTCTTACACATCCCTTATCTCTAACAGTAACCCAACATTGTTTCTCATTTTGCATCCTATCTTGCTCCAAAAGGCTTTGAAGGGCAAGATAATGTTTACTATCTTCTCCTTTTGTTATCCTCCCATTCTTCCCCAAGAGAGGGTTACCACACGGAAGCTAATTCAAAGGGTGACTCACTTTAGAGCAGTTCTTCACAAACTTCTGTTAGTACCCACAGAATCCAAGGAATGAGTGTAGGGCGCTCACATTCTTGGGCCTTAGCCATGTGGTCACCACCTCTATTTTTAACAGATCTGTAACTACTCCATCCTGTAAAACTATGTGCCCAATGTAGTTGACAGACGGCCTACATTTCAGGTGGCCTAACACTTTCAGTAGCCTAGCCTTGTGCCCTTCTAGGGTGTACCTGAACACGATGAGATCATCCAGATACACCAGCAAGTGCACGTCCTCAATAGTTTTCTCTATGTTGGTCAGACACAGAAATACCATGAATATTTTGAGGAGCTATTCCAAAGAGCACAGTTAATTTATTAGGTTGTAAATTTATTTTAAGTGCTTTAGAAATTGTTGAGAAAACTGACTTCCAGAACTGTTCCAATATAGAACAAGACCAAAACATATGTGTCAGTGTAGCTATCTCAGTTTTACATCTATCACAATGACTATCAACATTAGGAAAGATTTTAGAAAGTCTCTCCTTTGTCAAATGATAACGATGTACAATTTTAAATCGAATCAATGAATGGCTAGCACAAATTGAAGAAAAATTAACCAACTTCAATATCCGCATCCAATCCTTCATCATAAAAGTCAAATTAAGTTCCTTTTCCCAATCCTGTGTCTGACCAACATGTTATTGCATTTGTTACATTGATAGCTAGGAGGGCCATTTTGTTGAAGTGGAAGGATACATCAGCTCCCACTTTGTCACAATGGTTCTCTCAAGTGATGCTATGTCTTAGTTTGGAGAAAATTAGAAGTCGAACCTTTGAACCTTTATTTGATTTTGAGAAAAGATGGGGCTCATTTGCTCGTTATTATCATTTGAGTTAATTGATATAATTTTTCCACGATCTAATTGTAAATTTTTTTTAGTATATTTTCTTTTCTTGCTGGCGGTTTGGTGTTTATTTTTAGAAGCTTTTTGTATGACGCATGGCTCTGGGGTTGTACACCTAATGGGTTCTCTTTTTTTTCTCACTTTTCTGCTCAGTAGGTTTTTTTTTGTTAGCACAAAATTTTGTTTTCAATCTTTAAGATAATGTTTTTTTTGGAGGCATTGTAAGTGTTGTTACTTCGATGTACTCATGTTATTTGTCCTATATATACAATAAAAAGATTTGAAAAGAAGGAAGTTTTCTCTATGACACGCTGGAAAGTATCCAGAGCTCCTAATATGCCCTGGGGCATCCTTTCAAACTGAAAGAATCCGTGGACATATGAATGCCACCTTCTCCTTGTCAGCTTCACTCATGGGTATCTGATAATACCCACTTCACACCACTCAGGCAGGCCAATGCGTCCTTGATCCTCGGAACAGCATACTGGTTGGGGACCGTGCATCAGTTCAGTGTCCGAAAGGCCACACACATTCGTATCTTCCTATTCTTTCTCACCACCACAATGGGGGAATGCATAGTGACTCCTGGACTCAGTGATAATCCCAGCTTCCACAGATGCTACCTAATGTCCTCCACCTGAGCGGGTGCCAGTCACCGAGACATTTCTCTGAAAGGGGTGTCTTCTGTCACTCAGATGGTATGGAGAGTACACTTAGAACAACCTACATTGGACTTACCAGTGGAAAAGACACCTTTGAACTTCAATATCTTCTCTGTCAATCTCCTCTTCCAACTTCCAGAAATGAGGGAGTCACCAAAGTTGAATGACTCAGCTGTTAACTTTCTCTTCCCAGGAGATGGTTTCTCTCTTGCTTGTTTCACATGAAAACTAGACATTATAGTCACTGGAAAAAGGTGTGCCTTTGGCATTCCCTGCCTGAGAGGAACCCACCCCCACCCCCCACCCCGCCCAGGGTGTCCTGACAATCACTGTCATCCTGTTTACCTGTACAACCAATGGCTTCTGCAGTTTGGGCCTCACCAGTACCCAGCAGGTAAGCATGACTCCTCTTCGTGGCCTTCAAGAGCATCCACCAGTATCAGGCATTCCGGGAAATTTGGGGTCTCCTGTCACTCTACTTCCCCAGGCCATAACACGACGAGTTTGGACTGAGTGTACCACATAGTTCCTCATTTGTATTCAACATCCAGCCTAGGACAGGTGCATTCTCCCTCAAAAGCAGCTCAGAACACAGGGTGAATGGACAAGGTTTTCAGAAAGCTCTCTCCAACTTTCTCCTTGCAGGCTGCCACTAGCCTCCTCACTATAGGAATATTTGTTCCCGCAAACGTTTTCTAGCGCTTGCATGTAGCCCATAGAAGTAGCTAAGGGGTTCACTGCCTTGGAGGACCTCACTACTTCAGCAACCAGACCCTTTAGACTCTCTAGCAGTCGCTGACTTTTAACATTATTCAGCATCTGAGAGGTTTGCTCCACCCAAGTCTCATGTTCCCCCTCCCCCTCGGGGGTAGGCTTCACTCCTGAGAACAACAGCTATGAGAACTTTGGCTGTCTGCCGGTGCACTTTGCCATTGATCCACCAGGGACGTAAGGGCTGATACCAGCCCAGGATCTTCACCCATCACTGGAGGGTTTAGTAGACCTTCCACATCAGACCACTCCTTCCCCTCACTCCATAGAAATGAGAGCAACTTGTCTTTAATGTCTTGGCCTTCAGCTATGGGAAACTCAATTTCCAATTCAGCACTCTTGCCTACACTCCTTGTGGTCGTACATAACCACGTATCTTAATCACTTTCATGGACAATAGTTTAACACAGGCTTAAACTACTTAAATGCCATGGAGTTCGGATTACTGGCACTGAGCATAGGTCTATGGTGCAGAAGGGAAAGAGGGAGAAGAGGGGACCAGTAGTGATGGGGGACTCAGGAGAATAGGAGATTGTATGGACGCGAATGAGACACCCGGATGGTATTCTTGCCTCTCAGGTGTCAGGTTCAGGGATGTCTCAAATCACGGCCACAACATTTTGTGGAGGGAAGGAGAGCAACCAGATGACATGGTACTTGTTGGTGCCGATGACATAGGAAGGAAAAGCAAAGAGGTTCTGAAGAGGGATTTTAGAGAACTGGGCAGAAAACTGATAAGCGGAACCTCCCGGGTAGTAATTTCTGGATCATTGCCTGTGCCACATGCCAGTGAGAGTAGAAAAGGGATGATTTGGCAAATTAATGTGTGGCTGAGAAGCTGGTGCAGGGGCAGGGTTTCAGGTTTCAGGTTCTTGGATCATTGGGATCCCTTCTGGGGGAGTTATGACCTGTTCAAAAATGACAGGTTGGACTTAGAACATAGAACATAGAATAGTACAGCACATTACAGGCCCTTCGGCCCACAATGTTCTGCCGACCCTCAAACCCTGCCTCCCATATAACACCCCACCTTAAATTCCTCCATATGCCTGTTTAGTAGTCTCTTAAATTTCACTACTGTATCTGCCTCCACCACTGACTCAGGCAGTGCATTCCACGCACCAACCACTCTCTGAGTAAAAAACCTTCCTCTAATATCCCCCTTGAACTTCCCACCCCTTACCTTAAAGCCATGTCCTCTTGTTTTGAGCAGTGGTGCCCTGGGGAAGAGGTGCTGGCTATCCACTCTATCTATTCCTCTTAAAATATTTAACACCTCTATCATGTCTCCTCTCATCTTCCTTCTCTCCAAAGAGTAAAGCCCTAGCTCCCTTAATCTCTGATCACAATCCATACTCTGTAAACCAGGCAGCATCCTGGTACATCTCCTCTGTACCCTTTCCAATGCTTCCACATCCTTCCTATAGTGAGGCGACCAGAACTGGACACAATACTCCAAGTGTGGCCTAACCAGAGTTTTATAGAGCTGCATCATTACACCGCGACTCTTAAAGTCTATCCCTCGACTTATGAAAGCTAACACCCCATAAGCTTTCTTAACTATCCTATCTACCTGTGAAGCAACTTTCAGGGATCTGTGGACATGTACGCCCAGATCCCTCTGCTCCTCCACACTACCAAGTATCCTGCCATTTACCCTGTACTCTGCCTTGGAGTTTGTCCTTCCAAAGTGTACCACCTCACACTTCTCCGGGTTGAACTCCATCTGCCACTTCTCAGCCCACTTCTGCATCCTATCAATGTCTCTCTGCAATCTTCGACAATCCTGTACACTATCTACAACACCACCAACCTTTGTGTTGTCTGCAAACTTGCCAACCCACCCTTCTACCCCAACATCCAGGTCGTTAATAAAAATCATGAAAAGTAGAGGTCCCAGAACCGATCCTTGTGGGACACCACTAGTCACAGCACTCCAATCCAAATGTATTCCCTCCACCATGACCCTCTGCTTTCTGTAGGCAAGCCAATTCTGAATCCACCTGGCCAAACTTCCCTGGATCCCATGCCTTCTGACTTTCTGAATAAGCCTACTGTGTGGAACCTTGTCAAATGCCTTACTAAAATCCATATACATCACATCCACTGCACTACCCTCATCTATATGCCTGGTCACCTCCTCAAAGAACTCTATCAGGCTTGTTAGACACGATCTGCTCTTTACAAAGCCATGCTGACTGTCCCTGATCAGACCATGATTCTCAAAATATCCATAGATCCCATCTCCAAGAATCTTTTCCAACAGCTTTCCCACCACAGGTGTAAGGCTCACTGGTCTATAATTACCCAGACTATACCTACTACCTTTTTTGAACAAGGGGATAACATTTGCCTCCCTCCAATCCTCCGGTACCATTCCCGTGGATAACGAGGACATAAAGATCCTAGCCAGAGGCTCAGCAATCTCTTCCCTCGCCTCGTGGAGCAGCCTGGGGAATATTCCGTCAGGCCGCGGGGACTTACCCATCCTAATGTATTTTAACAACTCCAACACCTACTCTTCCTTAATATCAACATGCTCCAGAACATCAACCTCACTCATGCTGTCCTCACCATCAAGTTCCCTCTCATTGGTGAATACCGAAGAGAAGTATTCATTGAGGACCTCGCTCACTTCCACAGCCTCCAGGCACATCTTCCCACCTTTATCTCTAATCGGTCCTAGCTTCACTCCTGTCATCCTTTTGATCTTCACATAATTGAAGAATGCCTTGGGGTTTTCCTTTACCCTACTCGCCAAGGCCCTCTCATGCCCCCTTCTTGCTCTTCTCAGCCCCTTCTTAAGCTCCTTTCTTGCTTCCCTATATTTCTCAATAGACCCATCTGATCCTTGCTTCCTAACCCTCATGTATGCTGCTTTCTTCCACCTGACTAGATTTTCCACCTCACTTGTCACCCATGGTTCCTTCACCCTACCATTCTTTATCTTCCTCACCAGGACAAGTTTATCCCTAACATCCTGCAAGAGATCTCTAAACATGGACCACATGTCCATAGTACATTTCCCTGCAAAAACAACATCCCAATTCACACCCACAAATTCTAGCCTTATAGCCTCATAACTTGCCCTTCCCCAATTAAAAATTTTCCTGTCCTCTCTGATTCTATCCTTTTCCATGATAATGTTGAAGGCCAGGGAGCGGTGGTCACTGTCCCCCAGATGCTCACCCACTGAGAGATCTGTGACCTGACTCGGTTCGTTACCTAATACTAGATCTAGTATGTCATTCCCCCGGTCGGCCTGTCAACATACTGTGACAGGAATCCGTCCTGGACACACTTAACAAACTCTGCCCCGTCCAAACCCTTGGAACTAATCAGGTGCCAATCAATATTGGGGAAGTTAAAGTCACCCATGATAACAACCCTGTTATTTTTGCACCTTTCCAAAATCTGCCTCCCAAACTGCTCCTCTGTATCTCTGTTGCTACCAGGGGGCCTATAGAATACTCTCAATAGAGTAACTGCTCCCTTCCTGTTCCTGACTTCCACCCATACTGACTCAAAAGAGGATCCTGCTACATTACCCACCCTTTCTGTCGCTGTAATAGTATCCCTGAACAGTAATGCCACCCCACCTCCCCTTTTCCCCCTTCTCTATCCCTTTTAAAGCACTGAAATCCAGGAATATTGAGAATCCATTCTTGCCCTGGTGCCAGCCAAGTCTCTGTAATGGCCACAACATCATAATTCCATGTATGTACCCAAGCTCTCAGTTCATCACCTTTGTTCCTGATGCTTCTTGCATTGAGGTACACACATTTCAGCCCTTCTACCTTTACACCCTTTATTCTGCTTCTCTTTCCTCAAAGCCTTTCTATATGTTAGATCTGGCTTGAACCTGAGGGGGACCAATAATCTCGCAGGCAGGTTTATTAGAGCTCTTGGGCAGTATTTAAACTAATTTGGCAGGGGCGTGGGAACTGGAGTAAAGTGACTCAGGATAGGATGGATAGTTAAAAAAGCAAAGATAACATGTAGTCAGACTGTCAGGAAGGGCAGCAGAAGATAGGACAAAATTGCAGCCAGCAGGTTGAGTATCAGAAGTAAGGTGGATGATCTTGTTGGACTATTACAGACTGTGAGGACTGACTGGCTGAAGAAAGGTTGTATTTCAGAGCTGAGTACACTTTGTATCAGAGGGATTGGAACATAGGCAGAGGGGGGTGGCATGGCTCTGCGAGTAAAGACGGTATCAAATCAGTAGCAAGATGTGATATAGGATCAAAAGATGTTGAATCCCTTGTGGGTTGAGGTTAGAAACTGCAAGGGTAAAAGGACCCTGATGGTTGTTATATACAATATCTGTGATGTGGACCACAGGTTACAATAGGAAGTAGAAAAGGCATGTCAGAAGGGCAACGTTATAATAATCATGGGAGATTTCAACATGCAGGTAGATTGGAAAAATCAGGTTGGAAATGGATCTCAAGAGAGTGAGTTTGTTGAATGCCGATGAGACGCCTTTTTGGAGCAATTTATCGTTGAGCCTACTAGGGGATCCGTTGTACAGGATTGGATGTTGTGTAATGAAACCAGATATGATGAGGAAGCTTAAGGTAAAAGAACCCTTAGGAGGGAGTGATCATAATATCCCTCCTTGAAATTTGATAGGGAGAAAGTAAAGTCTGTCATAGCAGTATTCCAGTGGAATGAAGGAAATTACAGTGGTATGAGAGAGGAGTTGGCCAAAGTAAATTGGAAGGAGATGCTGGCAGGGATGACAGCAGAGCAGCAATGGCATGAGTTTCTGGGGAAAATGAGGAAGGTGCAGGATAGATGTATTCCAAGAACAAAGAAATACTCAAATAACAAAATAGTACAAATGTGGCTGACAAGGGAAGTCGAAGCTAATGTGAAAGCAAAAGAGAGGGCGTACAACAAAGCAAAAATTAGTGGGAAGACAGAGGATTGGGAAGGTTTTAAAAACCTACAGAGAGCAACTAAAAGAATCATTAGGAGGGAAAAGATGAAATATGAAAACAAGCTAGCAGATAATATCAAAGCGGATGGTAAAAGTGAGATGAGAGTGGATATAGGACGACTATAGCAATGATCTTTCAAGAATCATTGGTGCCAGAGAACTGGAAAATTACTAGAGTATTGGCTGATTGGTAGGAGGCAGCGAGTGGGAGTAAAATGATCCTTTTCTGGTTGGCTGCCAGTGACTAGTGATGATCTGCAGTGGTTGGTGTTGGGACCACTTCTTTTTATACTGTATAATCAATGATTTTGATGATGGAATAGATGGCTTGGTTGCCAAGTTTGTAGATATCCAAAGATTGGCGGAGGGGCAGGTAGCGGCGAGGAAATAGATAGGCTGCAGAAAGACTTAAACAGTTTAGGAAAATGGGCAAGAGAGTGGCAAATGAAATATAATGTTGGAAAATGCATGGTCATGCACTTTGATAGTAGAAATAAATGTGCAGACTATTTTCTAAATGAGGAGAAAATCTAAAAATGTGAGATGCAAAGGGAGTTGGGAGTCCTTGTGCCAGACACCCTAAAGGTTAACTTGTAGGTTGAGTTGGTGGTGAGGAAGGCAAATGCAATGTTAATATTCATTTCAAAGATTTAGAGTGCAAGAGTACATATGTGATGCTGAGGTTTTATACGGCACTGGTTGGGCCTCACCTTGAGTATTGTGAACCTCAAGGTTTTGTACTCCTCATCGAAATAACAATGTGCTGGCATTGGAGAGGGTTCAGAGGAGTTTCACAAGGATGATTGAATTGAATTGATTTCATTACTTACGTCCTTCATATACATGAGGAATAAAAATCTAAATGTGCAATGTACAATTTTTAGTAATTTATAATAAATATTATGTACAACAGGATAGTCAATATAACATAGAAATACAGTTGTGTCAGCATGAGTTAAGCAGTCTGATGGCCTGGTGGATGAAGCTGTCCCGGAGCGTGTTGGTCCTGGCTTTTATGCATTTCCCAGATGGTAGCAGCTGGAACAGTTTGTGGTTGGGGTGACTTGGGTCCTCAATGATCCTTTGAGTCCTTTTACGCACCTGTCTTTGTAAATGTCCTGAATACTGGGAAGTTCACATCTACAGATGCACTGGGCTGTTCGCACCACTCTCTGCAGTTCTGCAATTAAGGGAGGTACAGTTCCCATACCAGGCAGTGATGCAGCCCATCAGGATGCTCTCAATTGTGCCCCTGTAGAAAGTTATTAGGATTTGGGGGCCCACACCAAACTTCTTCAACTGTCTGAGGTGAAAGAGGTGCTGTTGTGCCTTTTTCACACGTTTCCCGAGGAACTTAAAGATGTTCACCCTCTCAACCTCAGATCCATTGATGTCAGTAGGGGCTAGCCTGTCTCCATTCCTCCTGTTGTCCACGACCAGCTCCTTTTTTTTGCGACATTGAGGGAGAGGTTGTACTAGGTGCTCCAGATCTGGGGAACAAAAGGATTTGAGGGCATGCACATTCTGGGGATCACACCAGGTATTATTGACCATGAAGCTTACCCTACTTCCTTTACTCTTCCCGGGAAGGTTTTTACACCTGTCCGCCCGGATCAGGAAGAACCCAGAAAGCTCGATGGTGTGGTCTGATATCTCATCCGTCAGCCAGGTCTCCATGAGCACAAAACTTTACATTCCTTTGTCTCCCACTGATAGGAGATTCTAGCTCTCAATTCACACAGCTTACTGTCCAGGGACTGAAGGTTAGACGATTCAGGGAATGAAAGGGTTATCATTTGAGGAACATTTGATGGCTCTGTGTCTGTACACACTGGAATTTAGAAGGATGAAGGGGATCTCATTGAATCATTTTGAATGTTGAAAGGCCTAGACAGAGTAGATGTGGAAAGAATGTTTCCCATGGTGGGAGAGTTGAGGACAAGAGGGCACAGCCTCAGGATAGAGGGGTGTCCATTTAAAACAGAGATGCGGAGAAATTTCTTTTGCCAGATGGTGGTAAATTTATGGAATTTATTACCACAGGCAGCTGTGGAGGCCAGGTTGTTGGATGTATTTAAGGCAGAGATTGATAGGTTCTTGATTGGACATGGCATCAAAGTTGACAGGGAGAAGGCCGGCGAGTGGGGTCGAGAAAAGGGAAAAGGATCAGTCATGATTGAATGGCAGAGCAGACTTGATGAGCCAAATGGCCTAATTCTACTCCTATGTCTTATGGTCTTATCGTCTAAATACAAATTCACTTAATCAATGCTCATGGCAATCACATGGCATTCAATGAATTCAATCCCGGATGAGACCCCACAATGAAACCCCCTTTTACTGGGTGTCTTTGGAAATGCGGCTCATTAGCCACTGGATTCCACGGCGAGAAACCCACCTTCCTCCAGCTTCATACATTTAGGGTGTATACGACTTTGGTTCTGACAGATTCATGAGATTAGGGTGTCTCACCCACCCAAATCCCGGTTGGTGTGAATACTGCGTGATTTACTGCCCTGCAATAGCCCGTTGGCATGAAATAACAGATTGCACACTGTATACAATTATAAAGAAGTATAATTATGAATGTTAATGTACCCAAAGAGTTAGTAAAGAAAAGAAAGAAAAAAAAACAAAAGGGCCCATTATAATTAAACAGTCAAATGTTGGAGCTCAACTCTTCCAAAAGCCAGATTCACCGATCCTCAGTAGACCTCTGCGCCTTAGCTCCAGCTAATCACGTTTCCACACTGGATCAAATCCTACAACCAGTTCTCTCCAGCTTCTTCTCTTTCCATCCCCTGCCAAACAAAGGCAAAGACCCACCACCGGTGTCAGTCACAAAGCCGTTCCGCCCATCTTGGCCCAATACATTGACAGTACCCTTTTCCATAGATGCTGCCTGGCCTGCTGAGTTCCTCCAGCATGCTGTATCTGTGGCTTGGATTTCCAGCATCTGCAGATTTTCTCCTGTTTGTGATAAGATCGTCTACCTTATTTCTTGTATTCCATGCATTGAGATGTAACTCTTTGAGTACTCTATTTGCAACCCTGTTTGATTCTGCATCCCTAAATGCACTGATACTTACCCTGCTGGCTACAATTATGTCCTATCATCTGCCTGCCCTTCCTGACAGTCTGGATGCACGCTGTCTTTGCTTTTTTACCATCTGTCATATCCTGAGTCCCTTCACTCTGGTTCCCACCCCCTTGCCAAATTTGTTTAAACTCTCCCCAACAGCTTTAACAAACCTGCCCTCAAGAATATTGGTCCTCCTTCAGTTCAATTACTGTTCAATGTTTTCCCAAAATAAAGCATGGATTGACTATAAGCTATTATTCCCATAGGAACCGGAAGGAGGAGTAGGCCAATCAGGTCCCTATGTCTGTTGCACCACTCATTTAGACCAGGGGTAGGCAACCTACGGCCTGCGAAGGTATTTTGACTGGCCCACGAGCAAATATTGTGACACTATGCTTATCCGGCCCGCGAGTGATTTTTCTTTATTCTGAGTGTTGCATGCGACCACACTGATGAACATGCATAGCGTCTTGTTACACTGGCCCCAGGTTCCGTTTTGTTCCAAACTAAACACTGGTACATGTGAATGACAGGAAGGTAGACTACCTTATTAATATGTATTAGATACTATACGTGCATGCCCAGGTTTTCAGATGGGATAGTTCAAATTTGTAAACAGAAACAGCATCACTGCGTCTTAACAAGAAATCCATGCTAAATATCCAGATATTTGCATGTGCTATGATACTTGTCGAATAACTCGGACACTAGATTACTTCTTCATCGAGCAAGCTGGGAAACCAGTTTGTCTCATTTGCCTAGAAAATGTTGCTGTGAAGAAAGTGGCAAATATCAGGCGACAGTACGAGACCCACCACAGTGGAAAGAAAGCTGCAAATGTGAGAGTACCAGCTTCAAAAAGGAAATAGTGCACATTTTCCCACTTTTCAAAAAAGTAAAGCACAAGATCCAGGCATTTTTGTGAATATGGTCCAAGAATTGAGAAAAGAGTTTTCATCTCGTTTTGCTGATTTTCGCTTGCATGCAGATGAGTTCAAGCTGTTTGCTACTCCATTTGATGTGGGAGTGGACACTGCATCAGAAATTTTTCAAATGGAATTGATCGAGATGCAGTGTGATGACATATTGAGATCGAAATTTCATTCTGAAGGCGTGGCAGTGCTTGACTTCTATAGAAAATATATTCATCCAAGTGGGAACATCCTAACTTAGTGGACCATGCAAAAAAGATGGCATCATTGTTTGGCAGCACTTATCTGTGTGAGAAATTATTTTCAAAAATGAAGCACATCAAGAACCATTTGAAAACAAGATTGACTGCTGCCTACCTGGATAACGTCTTGCTCTTGGCATCAACAAGTCTGACACCCAATATTGAGAAGCTTTCAAGCAACAAACAGCATCAAGTTTCACATTGATTTATCGACTGTTGGCATTAAAATTTTCTTTTTTATTATACTTAATTTACCACCATTCAATGCATCATGTTCATATGCTTTACGTTTAAAGATTCTTTGTGTCCTTTTAATAAATTCAAAAGATGTCTTGATTGAAATAAATTGCAACTAAACTGAGTTCTTTGATTACTAATTGGCATCCTTGGTAAAGCACAAATGATTTTCTAGCATGCGCTATTCATTAACTTGAGGCAAAACATAACTAGATGTATTAAATGGATAATTCCCATATTTCAAGTTTTTAAAGGCATTTTTCTGGCCCACCATCTGCTCATTAATACGCGATTTGGCCCACAGAGGCAAAAAGGTTGCCGACCCCTGATTTAGACCATGGCTGTTCTGTTCAATTAACTCCACGACTTAGAGAGAGTGAGAATTAAAATAAAATTTCTAAAAGATTTAAAAAAAATAAAAATCCCAAATTTCTTGATTCTCTCTATGCACTCAGTGAATGACAATCCACAATAGCCTTGGGCAGAGAATTCCACCCACCTTTTAGCTGAAAGTTGAGGTAAGTATATTGACTGGTTGCATCACAGCCTGATATGGAAAGACCAATGCCCTTGAATGGAAATTCCTACAGAAAGTAGTGAGTACGGCCCAGTCCATCACGGGTAAAGCTCTCCCTACCATTGGATGTATTTAGACAGAGCGTGTCACAGAAACGTCCGTCATCAGCGACTCCCACCACCCAGGTCATGCTCCCTTATCTCTGCCATCATCAGGAAGAAGGTGCAGGAGCATCAGGACTCACACCACCAGTTTCAAGAACAGTTATTACCCGTCAACCATCAGGGCTCTTGAACCAGACGGGATAAATTCACTCAACTTCCTCCATCACTGAACTGTTGTCACAACAAATAGACTCATTTCCAAGGACTCTTCATCTCAGGTTTTTTTTAGATTATGAGGACATGCAGTCCTCTTTTATTGTAATTTAGTAATGCATGCATTAAGAAATTATACAATATTTCCTCCGGTGTGATATCACAGAAACACAGGACAGACCAAGACTGAAAAATTGACAAAAACCACATAATTATAACATATAGTTACAACAGTGCAAACAATACCGTAACTTGATGAAGAACAAGCCGTGAGCACAGCAAAAAGTTCAAAGTCTCTCGAAAGTCCCACATCTCACGCAGATGGGGGAAGGAAGAAAATTCTCCCTGCCACATCCGACCACAGTCCGACTCCGAGTCATCCGAAAACTTCGAGCTCCGACCAGTCCTCTGTCACCGAGCACTGAGCATCATCTCTGCCTAACGCTTCGACCTCAGCGCCGGTCGCTAGCAGCAGGCAAAGCCGAGGATCTTGGGGCCTTCCCTCCGGAGATTCTCGATCGCACAGTAGCAGCGGCAGCGAACCGGGCATTTCGGGAGTTAATCCAGATATTCCTCCGTGCTTCTCATGGCTGTCTCCATCAAATCAGAATTGTGCACGGCATCCTACTTACAAATACGATATCATGTCACCGGAGAGGCTATGCACGCTGCGTCGTGCCGCTATCTTCTCCTCCTCCCTCTATATTTCGCTATTTCTTGCTTATTTATTAATGATTAATATTTCTTTTCTTTTTGTATTTGTGTAGCTTGTTATCTTCTGGGCTCTGGTTGAACACCCAAGTCGGTGTGATCTTTCAATCTTTCATGGATTCATTCTGGTTATTATTCTATCATGGATTTATTGAGCGTGTCCACAAGAAAATGAAGCTCAGGGTTGTACTGTACATGGCGACATTTTATTGTACTTTGATAATTAGTTTACTTTGAACTTTGAATTGTCGTTGTTTGTCTCTGTGTCAAGTGTATTTGGGCCAGGTAGGTACAGAGCAGATGTCAGGGGTAGGTTTTTTACGCAGAGAGTGGTGAGTGCGTGGAATGGGCTGCCGGTGACGGTGCTGGACGCAGATACCCTAGGGTCTTTTAAGAGACTCCTGGATGGCTACATGGAGCTTAGAAAAATAGAGGGCTATGGGTACGCCTAGGTAGTTCTAAGGTAGGGACATGTTCGGTACAGCTTTGTGGGCCGAAGGCCCTGTATTGTGCTGTAAGTTTTCTATGTTCTAC
This sequence comes from Mobula birostris, assembly GCF_030028105.1. NCBI lineage: Eukaryota > Metazoa > Chordata > Chondrichthyes > Myliobatiformes > Myliobatidae > Mobula > Mobula birostris. The sequence goes on from NC_092390.1 coordinate 66,295,083, forward strand.
GTTTCTATGTCATTCACTGATGCTGAGGTATCATGACAAAGATTCTATTGGCACTGCGTTCAAATAAACTCTTGTAATTTCCATTTTGACCTCAGAATCAGAATCAGGTTTATTATCACCAGCATGTGTCATGAAATTTGTTAACTTAGCAGCAGCAGTTCAATGTAAAACATAATATAGAAGAAGAAAAAAAATAATAAATATATAAGTAAATCAATTACAGAATATGTATATTGAATAGATTAAAAATCATGCAAAAGAAGAAATAATATTTTAAGGCATCCGTTAGTCTTGCGAGACCATGGATGTCTTCACTCCTGGAAAGTCTTGACCTGGAAAGTCTTCACTCTCCAGGGCGTAGGCCTGGGCAAGGTTGTATGGAAGACCAGCAGTTGCCCATGCCGCAAGTCTCCCCTCTCCACGACACCAATGTTGTCCAAAGGAAGGGCATTAGGACCCATCGCTTGGCACCAGTGTCATCGCAGAGCGATGTGTGATTAAATGCCTTGCTCAAGGACACAACACATTGCCTCGGCTGGGGCTCGAACTCACGACCTTCAGGTAGCTAGTCCAATGCCTTAACCACTTGGCCACATAGAAACCATAGAAACTACAGCACAGAAACAGGCCTTTTGGCCCTTCTTGGCTGTGCCAAACCATTTTCTGCCTCGTCCCACTGACCTGCACACAGACCATATCCCTCCATACACCTCCCATCCATGTATCTGTCCAATTTATTCTTAAATGTTAAAAAAGAACCTGCATTTACCACCTCATCTGGCAGCTCATTCCATACTCCCACCACTCTCTGTGTGAAGAAGCCCCCCTTAATGTTCCCTTTAAACTTTTCCCCTCTCACCCTTAACCCATGTCCTCTGGTTTTTTTCCTCCCCTTGCCTCAGTGGAAAAAAGCCTGCTTGCATTCACTCTATCTATACCCACCATAATTTTATATACCTCTATCAAATCTCCCCTCATTCTTCTACACTCCAGGGAATAAAGTCCCAACCTATTCAACCTTTCTCTGTGACTGAGTTTCTCAAGTCCCGGCAACATCCTTGTAAACCTTCTCTGCATTCTTTCAACCTTATTTATATCCTTCCTGTAATTTGGTGACCAAAACTGAACACAATACTCCAGATTCGGCCTCACCAATGCTTTATACAACCTCATCATAACATTCCAGCTCTTATACTCAATACTTAGATTAATAAAGACCAATGTACCAAAAGCTCTCTTTACGACCCTATCTACCTGTGACGCCACTTTTAGGGAATTTTGTATCTGTATTCCCAGATCCCTCTGTTCCACAGCACTCCTAAGTGCCTTACCATTAACCCTGTATGTTCTACATTGGTTTGTCCTTCCAACGTGCAATATCTCACACTTGTCAGTATTAAACTCCATCTGCCATTTTTCAGCCCATTTTTCCAGCTGGTCCAAGTCCCTCTGCAGGCTCTGAAAACCTTCCTCACTGTCTACTACACCTCCAATCTTTGTATCATCAGCAAACTTGCTGATCCAATTTACCACATTATCATCCATATATATTAAAAAAGTGAGGTAGTGTTTACGGGTTCAATGTCCATTTAGGAATCGGATGGCAGAGGGGAAGAACTGTTCCTGAATTACTGAGTGTGTCCCTTTAGGCTTCTGTATCTCCTACCTGACAGTAGCAGTGAGAAAAGGGCATACCCTGGGTGCTGGAGGTCCTTAATAATAGATGCTGCCTTTCTGAGACACCGCTCCCTGAAGATACTTTGTCCTCGGTACTTTGTAAGCTAGTGCCAAGATGGAGCTGACTAGATTTACAACCTTCTGCAGCTTCTTTCAGTCCTGTGCAGTAGCCCCTCCATACCAGACAGTGATGCAGCCTGTCAGAACGCTTTCCATGGTACATCTATAGAAGTTTTTGAGTGTTTTTGTTGACATACCAAATCTTTAAAAACTCCTAATGAAGTATAGTCGCTATCTTGCCTTCTTTATAACTGCATCGATATGTTGGGACCAGGTTAAGTCCCCAGAGATCTTGACACCCAGGAACTTGAAACTGCTCACTTTCTCCACTTCTGATCCCTCTACGACGATTGGTATGTGTTCCTTGTCTTACCCTTCCTGAAATCCACAATCAGTTCTTTCATCTTACTAACGTTGAGTGTAAAATTGTTGCTGCGACACCACTCCACCAGTTGGTATATCTCGCCCCCGCACGCCCTCTCGTCACCACCTGAGATTCTACCAACAATGGTTGTATCATCAGCAGATTTATAGATGGTATTTGAGCTATGCCTAGCCACACAGTCATGGGTATAGAGAGAGTAGAGCAGTGGGCTAAGCACACACCCCTGAGGTGCACCAGTGTTGATCATCAGTGAGGTGGAGATGTTATCACCAATCCACAGATTGTGGTCTTCTGTTTAGGAAGTTGAGGATCCAATTACAGAGGGAGGTACAGAGTCCCAGGTTCTGTAACTTCTCAATCAGGATTGTGGTAATGATGGTATGAAATGCTGAGCTATAGTCGATGAACAGCATCCTGACATAGGTGTTTGTATTATCCAGGTGGCTGTGCGGAGAGCCATTGAGATTGCATCTGCTGTTGACCTATTGTGACGATAGGCAAATTGCAATGGGTCCACGTCTTTGCTGAGGCAGGAGTCATGACCAACCTCTCAAAGCATTTCATCACTGTCGATGTGAGTGCTACTGGGCGATAGTCATTAAGACAGCTCACATTATTCTTCTTAGGCACTGGTATAATTGTTGCCTTTTTGAAGCAAGTAGGAACTTCCACCTATAGCAGTGAGAGGTTGAAAATGTCCTTGAATACTCCCACCAATTGGTTGGCCCAGGTTTGCAGAGCCTTACCAGGTACTCCATTGGGACATTTCACCTTGTGAGAGTTCACTCTCTTTAAAGACAGCCTAACATTGGCCTCTGAGACAGAGATCACAGGGTCATCAGGTACAGCAGGGATCTTCACAGCTGTAGTTGTGTTCTCCCTTTCAAAGCGTGCATAGAAGGTGTTGAGTTCATCTGGTAGTGAAGCATCACTGCCATTCATGCTATTGGGTTTCACTTTGTAGGAAGTAATATCTTGTAAACACTGCCAGAGTTGTTGTACATGCGATGTCACCTCCAACCTTATTCGAAACTGTCCCTTCACCCCTGAAATAGCCCTCCGCAAATCATACCTGGGTTTCCGGTATAAACCTGTGTCATCAGTAAGTGCTCCTGTGCTTCCCTTGTCCAAACCTTCTTGGTCCTCACTACTGGTGCTACAGTCTTCAGTCTCTGCCTATACTCAGGGAGCAGGAGTACAGCCAGGTGATCAGACTTCCGGAAGTGAGGGTGTGGAATAGCACGGTAGGCATTCTTGATGGTGGTATAACAGAGGTCCAGTATGTTGCTTCCTCTGGTGTTGCAAATGATCTGTTGATGGTAATTGCTTAGTGAGTTTTTCAGACTGGCGAGGTTATAATCCCCCAAAATGATGGCGAAGACGTTAGGATGTGCTGTTTCATGCATGTTGATCCCATTGCTCAGATCATCTAAAGCCTGATTGACATTGGCCTGAAGTGGAATGTACCCTCCTACCAAAATTACCCCGAAAATCTCCCGTGGGAGGTAAATTGGACGACACTTAACTGCGAGATATTCCAGGTCTGGTGAGCAGATTGGGACAGCACTGATATATTTATGCACCAAGAAGAGTTGATCGTGAGGGATATTCCTCCAGCTCTGGTTTTGAGAGACTCTATAGATCTATCTTGACGGTGTATGGTAAACCTGTCGATCTGAATCGCTGCATCTGGTACAGAAGGGGTTAACCAGGATTCTGTGAAACAAAAGACACACACGGTCCTAATGTCCGTCTGATTCAGCGCCCTGGCTCTGACATCATCAATTTTATTCACCAGAGACTGCACGTTTGCCAGCAAAATACAGGGAGTTTAAAACCTCGTTTCCTGAAACGCACTTATATCCCGACCTGCAGCCACGTTTCCTATGTGGGATCCGGCGAGGAGTCGGTCCACAATCGGCATTGTTTCCGTCCGTTTTAAGCAGCGATAGTTCGTTTAAACGCATTAAGACATCTTTGTGGACTATACTGACCTTGGAAGCAGTTGTGCTTTTTAGCTGAAACGAGAATATTTTCTCGTATCCATTGAGAGTTCTGCTGCCACACGAGTTGCCTTGAGGCGCCTGCTTATCTGGTGCCTGGACTCTTATTTAAAGATGTAGTGCTATTCTTACCACTGCTAAAAAGTGAGACTCTCTGGCTGCCAGCTTTTATTTTCAGATAGAAATGTCAGGGCAGCCCTTGGGATCCTGAAAAATCTGGGTCAAATCCTTTACTGAATGTCAATACCTTTACCTCTAACTGTGAAAAAACCCTAGAGAGGCGGTTAGCTCTACTTTCTAAATGTTAAAAAAGGCTTGTATATCAAATCCACATTTCCATCCAGATTGTCTTTCAACGGCTACCTCTGAAAAAGCACGCAATCTGATGCTATAATTACTATGTATGAGATAACCGGTTTCCTACCAAACAGTGTAACATTCCAGGCAGTTTATGTTTACTTGTCCCAACAAGAGCTGAATTCAACACAAAAACAACCCAAGATCATTTCAGATACGAGGAAATCTGCAGATGCTGGAATTTCAAGATAGATCGCTTACTCTCGTTGGAGAAAAAAGGCCTTTATTCCATCATTTTGGTCCATATCTGAATACAGACCATGTGGAATGAAAAATATCATTCTGTCTCTCTGTCATTTAATCTATATGTTTTTGTAAATATGAAAAAAAAATTATATCCACCGTTTGACATGGATACTTTTTGTACAAGATTTTTTAGAGGCTCAAAGAATATTTCTTTCAGAATCTGACATTTGGTTCTGCGTCATGAATTTAAACACTGTACATTAAAGGAATCATGTTAATATTCTTTAAAGGAAAAGTCTTTTGTTTGAATACAGTACTATGTAAAAGTCTTGGGCATCCTAGCTATATATAGGTGTCTAAGACTTTTGCACAGTATTATACTAACTACTTGAGAAAAAGTTTAACCTGGGGAAACAATCTTAAGCTTACTGTCATCTCTTTCCTTGTGTTTAACTGTAAATAAATAAATCGTAGCTGCCTTCCTCCATTACCTTGGAGCATTTTCATGTCTAAGACTAATCAGTACATTTTGGTCTGTATTTCCTCTCTGTAACTGGATCCTGGACTTCTTGACAGAAAGGCCACAATCAGTAACATCTCTAGCTCCATCCCGCTGAGCACTGGTACTCCCCAGGGTTGTGTGGTCAGCCTGCTGCTGATGCATGACTGCCTGCGAGATCCAGTTCAAACCAAATCACCAAGTTCACTACAATGACACAACAGTGGTTGGCTTCATTACCAACAACAACAAGAAGACTGCGTACAGAGAGGAGTAGAGCAGCTGGTAGAATGGTGCAAGCACAGCTTGAGCCACAACGTAGACAAGACCAAAGAGATGATTGTGGACTTTAGAAAAATGCGGACTGACCATTGCTCACTGCACATACATGGCTCAAGGAGTGCACATAACAAACAATTTCACCTGATCCCTCAACACTGCCTTTTTGGTCAAGAGTGTTTTGAGCAGCTATATCACCATCTAGTATGGGAATTGCAGGGCATCTGAGTGGAAGACCCTACAAAGGATTGTGAGGACTGCTGGGAGGATCATAAGGGTCTCTCTTCCCCCCATTAGAGATACAGTGGCATGCAAAAGTTTGGGCACTCCTGGTCAAAATTTCTGTTACTGTGAATAGCAAAGCGAGTGAAAGATGAACTGATTTCCAAACGGCATAAATATAGAACATAGAACATAGAATAGTACAGCACAGTACAGACTCTTCAGCCCACAATGTTGTGCTGACCTTTGAACCCTTCCTCCCATATAACCCCCCTCACCTTAAATTCCTCCATATATAACTATATAACAATTGCAGCACGGAAACAGGCCATCTCGGCCCTTCTAGTCCGTGCCGAACTCTTACTCTCACCTAGTCCCACCGACCTGCACTCAGCCCATAACCCTCCATTCCTTTCCTGTCCATATAGCTGTCCAGTTTAACCTTAAACAACAACATTGAACCTGCCTCAACCACTTCTGCTGGAAGTTCGTTCCACACAGCCACCACTCTCTGAGTAAAGAAGTTCCCCCTCATGTTACCCCTAAAACCTGTCCATATACCTGTCTAGTGTATTTCACTAGTGTATCTGCCTCCACCACTGACTCAGACAGTGCATTCCAGGCACCAACCACTCTCTGAGAAAAAAACCTTCCTCTAATATCCCCTTTGAACTTCCCACCCCTTACCTTAAAGCCATGTCCTCTTGTATTGAGCAGTGGTGCCCTGGGGAAGAGGCACTGGCTGTCCACTCTATCTATTCCTTTTTATATCTTGTATACCTTGATCATGTCTCCTCTCATCCTCCTTCTCTCCAAGGAGTAAAGCCCCAGCTCCCTTAATCTCTGATCATAATGTATACTTTCTAAACCAGGCAGCAACCTGCTAAATCTCCTCTGTACTCTTTCCAATGCTTCCACATCCTTCCTATAGTGAGGCAACCAGAACTGGACACAATACTCCAAGTGTGGCCTAACCAGAGTTTTATAGAGCTGCATCATTACATCGCGACTCTTAAACTCTATCCCTCAACTTATGAAGGCTAACACCCCATAAGCTTTCTTAACTACCCTATCTACCTGTGAGGCAACTTTCAGGGATCTGTGGACATGTACCCCCAGATCCCTCTGCTCCTCCACACTACCAAGTATCCTGCCATTTACTTTGTACTATGCCTTGGAGTTTGTCCTTCCAAAGTGTACCACCTCACACTTCTCCAGGTTGAACTCCATCTGCCACTTCTCAGCCCGCTTCTGCATCCTATCAATGTTTCTCTTCAATCTTCAACAATCCTCTCCACTATCCACAACACCACCAACCTTTGTGTCGTCTGCCAACTTGCCAACCCACCTTTCTACCCCCACATCCAGGTCGTTAATAAAAATCACAAAAAGTAGAGGTCCCAGAACCGATTCTTGTGGGACACCACTAGTCACAACCTTCGAATCTGAATGTACTCCCTCCACCACGACCCTTTGTTTCTGCAGGCAAGCCAATTCTGAATCCACCTGGCCAAACTTCCCTGGATCCCATGCCTTCTGACTTTCTGAATAAGTCTACCACGTGGAACCTTGTCAAATGCCTTACTAAAATCCATGTAGATCACATCCACTGCACTACTCTCATCTATATGCCTGGTCACCTCCTCAAAGAACTCTATCAGGCTTGTTAGACATGATCTGCCCTTCACAAAGCCATGCTGACTGTCCCTGATCAGACAATGTTTCTCTAAATGCCCAAAGATCCTATTTCCTTTTTTTTGTAATTTATTTTTTACTGAATTTCATCAAACAAAATATTTCCATGAAATGTATTTCAGATACTGTACATATAAATCATATGATCATATTTGTCACAAATCTCCACATAATATTTATCTGAGGTATACACTTATAGAAAGGAGAGGAAAGAAAGAACAATCGAAAGAAGAAAACTATGTACATAGTAGGGAGTGATCTTTTTTTACAACATATTCACTTACATCTATTGTCCCAATTCCACAAGTGATTATTTTGTCTCTATCTTTTCCAAATGTTATGAAATAGTCTATGCTTGTATATATGGAATGGGGGTTCAGAATAATGAGTGTAATCCCTTCTGTTGGGGAAAAGGTCCCTCCATATATCAATTAGACCAACATCCTCAAAAAGAGTGTTAACTTTCTTATGTAAAGACTTTGTTTCATAAGTTTTTCTATTGGAAGAGTTTAACTTTGATTGTAATTGTAAATTTAAATCTCCCCCACATATCAAGAGACCTCCTGTTTCTGTTACCATAATATTAGTAATGTTAGTATTAGTTTCTTCCAGAAAATATTAGTAATTTTCTGGAAGAAACTAGTATCACTTCCTGGGAGTGCGTATATATTCAATAAAGTAACTAGATTTCCATCTATATTCCCCCTTACCAGAATATATCTGCCCTCCTTATCTCTCATTTTGAATTATTTTTCAAAATTTAGCTTGCATGAGATGAGAATAGCAACTCTTCTTCCATGTCCTGATTTATATAAGGAGAAAAACAAATTAGTGAACGGATTTTCCATGCTCATTATCACTTAAGTGAGTTTCCTGTAGATATACTACATGGGCTTATTCTTTTTTCATTTTTGATAGAATTTTACTACGCTTGACTGGATTCAACAGCCCATTGACATTAAAAGAAATGAATTTTACTTTGTCCTTAGCCATGTGAATTTATCTGTTAGTATATCATTGAAATTTGCAGAATATAACTTAATCGATCTACTCCCTGAACAAATAAGAGCCAAGAAACGCGAATAATTAAAAAAAGGTAACAAAGGTGTGATTCCAAGGCTGGGGTCTCTAGATGACCCTGGGTTGAGCTAGAAGAAACGTCTAGCCGTAGGGGATATCCCCTCCTACCTGTGAGTTTAGGGCCCCTGCTGCAGTACCTATAAAAGTAAGTAAAAAAATCTATGTCCATTACGCAAATGATTTCCCTGTGTATTTCTCCCATCCATGTATATATTCTCATTTCGGTGGGGAAAAAAGAATGAATGAATGAATTTTAAAAAATTGAGTAATATAAAATCCACGTTATATTACGTATTTCTCGAGATAGGTATATCACCGTCTATTTTGCTTCCGTTCAGTTTATCAGAACTTTTAAAGTTAGCCAAACCTTATGGCTCTTCTGGGGGAGGTGAGGGCTGCCCTGGGAGAACTCACAGTCTCTTCCTAATATCCTTCTCTCATCCTGCTCCCGTCCCCTGCTTTCTCTGTTCTCTTACTATTTCCCAAGCAGATCGGGATAACTGCTCAGCCAGACTTTCCCTTGGTTTGACCATGCTAATGGGCAGTCCTCTGTTATTCATGTCTGTAGTCGCGTCTTCCACTATCTGATATAGTTGTATCCCTTCTTGGTAAAATACCCTCAGTTTAGCAGGGTACGGGGTTTGGAATTTGATATTTTCTTGCTTTAATATTCGTTTTGCTTCGGAATATTCCTTCTGTTTCTGTAGGACCACCAGGGGGTAATCATGATCGAAGTATATTAACTTCCCGTTCCAAAACACCCTCTTCTTACCCCAGGCCCTTCATGAAATCTCCGCCTTGCTCTTGAATCGAAGGAATCTAAGTACTATTGAGCATGGTTTACTTTCTCTGTCTCCGGGAGGCAACGGGACGAGCAAACGATGCGTCCTCTCAATTTCAATCTCCATAGTCGGGGGAACCTCCAGCGCTTCCCGCAGCAGCTTGTCTACAAAGTCTATCATCGACAATCCCTCCGCTCCTTCGGGAACATTATAAATCCTGATATTTTTCTGTTGTGATCTTCCCTCCTGGTCAAGCAATTTACTTTCCTGTTGATTTAATATTTTTATCATCTTACTTAGTATCTGTTCCACGTTTTGCACGCGATGTTCCACCTTCTCAATTCGAGTCTCTGCCACCGCTATTTTCTGATTGACGTTGGCGAGCTCTGGCTTTATATCATTGAGTTGCTGTTTTATATTTTTTTGGACTTCCCTTATCTCTTCCAAAATCTTTATCATATTTGCCGTTTCGCCTGCACGAGGCCCACTGTCAGCCTCGCCACCACGCGCATGAGGCCTATTGTCAGCCTCGCCACCACGTGCACGTGTCGGAGAGCTGTGCACTGTACCTCTCTCTTCCATAGGCTCTGCAGTGGTGCTTTTTTAATCTTCATTCTTTTTCCCCATTCTTGCCCCCCTTATCAATTCAGATATTTTCGAAAGTTCTTATATTTGATGGATTAACGGGGCAAAATATGCGTTTTTCCAGAGGAGCTATTGATTTAAGCTGCCATTCTGAACGATGACGTCACCGGAATCCCATTGATCCTATTTCTAAGAATCTTTTCCAACAGCTTTCCCATCACAGACGTAAGGCTTACTGCTCTATAATTACGGGGACTTTTACAGTTTCAAAATAACAAAACAGGAAAAAGGTCTAAAGCAAAAGTTTGGGCACCCTGCATGGTCAGTACTTAGTAACACCCCCTTTGGCAAGTATAACTGCTTGTAAACACTTTCTGTAGCCAGCTAAGAGTCTTTCAATTCTTGTTTGGGGGATTTTCGCCCATTCTTCCTTGCAAAAGGCTTCTAGTTCTGTGAGATTCTTGGGCCGTCTTGCATGCACTGCTCTTTTGAGGTCTATCCACAGATTCTCAATGATGCTTAGGTCAGGGGATTGTGAGGGCCATGACCAAAAAGTTCCATTTTAACTTCATCAGTCCACAGGACTTGTTTACAAAATGCATTAGGCTTGTTTAGATGTTTCTTTGAACCTTTTGAATAGAACTTTTTGGCCGCAATGAGCAAAGGTATGTTTGGAGAAAAAAGTTGAAGTTGGAGAAGTCAGTGTATTAGCAGAAGTTGGAGAAATCAATGTATTAGCGGAAGTTAGAGAAGTCAATGCATTAGCGGAAGTTAGAGAAGTTAATGAAGTCAACTTCCGCTAATGCCCCACCTCCCCCTCGTATCCCATCCGTTATTTATTTATATACACACATTCTTTCTCTCTCTCTCTCTCCTTTTTCTCCCTCTGTCCCTCTGACTATACCCCTTGCCCATCCTCTGGGTTCCCCCCCCCCCACTTGTCTTTCTCCCTGGGCCTCCTGTCCCATGATCCTCTCATATCCCTTTTGCCAATCACCTGTCCAGCTCTTGGCTCCATCCCTCCCCCTCCTGTCTTCTCCTATCATTTTGGATCTCCCTCTCCCCCTCTCACTTTCAAATCTCTTACTAACTCTTCCTTCAGTTAGTCCTGACGAAGGGTCTCAGCCTGAAACATCGACTGTACCTCTTCCTAGAGATGTTGCCTGGCCTTCTGCGTTCACCAGCAACTTTGATGTGTGTTGCCAGTAGCGTTATCCTGTTTACTTTTTAATTTGAGTCATATATGTTTATTTGTTAATTTATTTGCGGTAATATTATTTTATGTGTTGAGTGTGAGTTATGGGTACTGTGTTGTACACTTTGGTCTGGAGCAACGTTGTTTCGTTTGGTGAAACTTGGTACATGTGTTGAGTTGAATGGCCATAAACTGAACTTGAACTTGAAAAGTGTGAATCATCAGCTCCTCAAAAAAACTCACTCAGGTATAATACCAAAACTGTCCCTGCACAACATCCAGATCTCCTTGTTCTGTTCATAATTGTTTAATCAGTTCATATGTTCACATTTATTTAAGTTTGATTATTGATGCTTGCACCACATTGACTGTGATCGTTCTGTTAACTGTTGATTGCTCATGGCTGTTTGCGCTATCCTCTTGCAAATTGTTGGCTACTATTGTGTTGTCTATTACGGTATTGCCCTGTGTTTTATGCTTGGTACCAAACCATAATCAAAAAAAAAACAAGAGAAAATCTGCAGATGCTGGAAATCCAAGTAACACACACAAAATGCTGGAGGAACTCAGCAGACCAGGCAGCATCTGCGGAAAAGAGTACAGGGCTGGAGAGAAAAAGATGAGGGGTGGATTTAAAAGGTGGGGGAGGGAAGGGAGAAAAACATGGTGATAGATGAAACCGGGAGGGGGAGAGGTGAAGTAAAGATCTGGGAAGTTGATTGGTGAAAGAGTTACAGGGCTGGAGAAGGGAGAGGACAAAGGCCATGGAAGAAAAAAAGTGGAGGGGGAGTAGCACCAGAGGGAGATGATGGGCAGGCAAGGTGAGAGAGGGAAAAGGAGATGGGGAATTACCAGAAGTTCAAGAAATCGATGTTCAAGCCATCAGGTTGGAAGCTACCCAGATGAAATATAAGCTGTTGTTCCTCCAACCTGAGTATGGTCTCATCACAATAGTAGAGCAGGCCATGGATTGGCATATTGATATGGGAATGGGAAGTGGAACTAAGGTGGGTGGCCACTGGGAGATCCTGCTTCTTCTGGTGGACGGAGCATAGGTGCTCAGTAAAGCAGTTTTCCAATCTACGTTGGGTCTCACTGATATCCAGGAGGCCTCACCAAGAATTCAATCAATTCTGGTATGTTTCAAATCCTGGCTGATATTGAAAGGATTCTAATTCTGATCATCTGGGCACAAAATCTGCACAGAACCACCAGGGGTCACTAGATTGTAATGATGGGTAGAATACTTGCCAAAGCCATTGAAATCAATTATAAACATCCTAAATGCTGTTTGAGTTGAAATGGTGCCGTGAGCTCGCCGATAGTCCAACTTATGACCTTTCTGATCTGCATAATTCAATGTGTTTAACAATTAACGATTACAGAATCTTAATTACCTAACCGTGCTAAATTTTTTGCTATACTAAGCAATTGGAGATATATTTGTAAGTAATACAGAGTATATTCAAAGGAATCCATCACTTATCTTCCTTATCAACATTATTAGCCCAGCAAGTAATATTATATGAAAAAGACCAAAACTCTGCATCTGTAAGATCACAGATACAGCACCTTGTAGACATGTTCAGCATTAAAATTCCATTCAATTCCATTTTGATTTTATTTTTATTTCATGGTCCTTACATTCATTCAGATTGATTCTCAGCTCTTTTAAATTCCAGTAAAATATGTAACTTTCCAAGAATCTAGCAACATGATATTGGTGACACGAGGCAGACACATAACCAAACTCGCAGCTAAACTCTTAGCTACACATCGGGGAATGCCAGACCATTCCCCCATGTGTAGCTAAATGCACCAGTCACAAATATTTCAGTTTGAACATTCTATTCCAGAAATGATGCAGCCCATGTACATCAACACCAGTAATTATAACTCTTTGGGGAACTTACAGGCATCAAGTCATCTCTGCTTTTGCAGCATAGCCTGCCATGTAGGCAATCACAGATTGAAGTTGTCTGCTGGCACTGTGGCACGGTGCTTTGGAAGAGTAATGCAATGTACCATCAAATATTGTGGCACCAAGCTGTTCCGAATTTCTCTTCCCTGCTCTCATTTACTATCTATATTATCGATTATAATATGGCCAAGTGGTTAAGGCGTTCATCTAGTGATTTGAAGGTCGCTAGTTTGAGCCTTGGCTGAAGCAGCGCGTGTGTCCTTAAGCAAGGCACATAACCGCACATTGCTCTGCGACAACACCGGGTCCTAATGCCCTTCCCTTGGACAATATCGGTGGCGTGGAGAGGGGAGACTTGCAGCATGGGCAACTGCCGGTCTTCCGTACAACCTTGCCCAGGCCTGCGCCCTGGAAACCTTCCAAGGCGCAAATCTATGGTCTCATGAGACTAACGGATGCCTATTGATTATATTTTGTTGTTCAAAATGTTTAACCTCATTTTTCCACTGCACATTTGCACTACTTCTTTATTTCTAATTTAAACAATATCAGCAGTAAATTAATCACTGCATAAACTGAATTCAGAACCCAGACATTGAACAGAACATGGAGCTGTTGTTTATTCAATATGCTGGATCTACTTTTGTCTTTGACCTAGAAAGACGTCATTGGAGCACATGGCTTACATCAAAATCTCATGTATTGAGATGCTATATTTTGCAAAATTTATACTAATGATAGTTGATGTGTCAGGTTAAATAATTTACTGAATTTTCAATCCAATTGAAATATTGACATTACTGGAAAATATACAATGGAAATTTCAAATATTATTAAAGATTTTGCATATGCATTTGATGTGAAGAACAAATATTTTAATTTAACTCCACATGCATGTGGTACCTAAATGCAGCCTTTCACCTTTATTTCTAAATTTGGGTCACTGACCAAGAGGACAGATAACCAAATGACGTAAACCAATTACAATCCTCTTTCTATAATTAACCATTCAAATAAAGCCCTTCCCCCTGCCCTCTAGAGTTGGTACTGTTCCTCCTTTATAAATGAAACTTAAAGATCATAACATGCACTCAATGGCCACCTTATTAGGTACACCTGTAAACCTGCTTCTCCCTTTATGATTCCTCAAGTCTGTTAACCTTAGTCCTGCAACTCATCATCAGCTGAAAGTCAACCTCATTTTCAATATTTTCTGTTCTACGTAAAATCCACATTTAAGGTAATTCTCACAATTTATTTGATAAATAATATACCTAGTTTTGAAAATGTTAACATATATAGTTGTGAAAAGAAACAAAATAAATTTATTAATAAGAAGTTGATCATGCAATTCTATAGTGATTCCCTTATCTTGCACCAAAAGGAAATCAAATTAATCAGAAGAAAATGGACTCTTTAATGTGTCTTGCAAATCTTCCTCTTGAGTTACAGCAAGAGGTTGGAGAAATGTCTGCACAATTTCAAGGCAGTTATCTTTGAGATCATATTTTGTTAAACCTGCAGTCATCTAATAGATCACTAAGCAAATTCATTTCAGGTATGTTACAAGCATTTAATGATAGAATACCTTTATCTAGAACAGCAAACATAACTGGAACAGAATCAGGTTAACAAAGCTGGCATATATTGTGACAGCTGTTATTTTGCTGCAGTAATACCTTGCATACATATAAAAAACTATAAATTATAATCAAAAGTATATATTAAAATAAATGTAAGTGATGCAAAAAGAGAAGGAAAACACAGTGAGGTAGTGTTCATGGGTTCTTTGTCCATTCAGAAATCTGATGGCGGAGGGGAAGAATCTTTTCCTGAAACACTGAACGTGTGTCTTCAGGCTCCTGTACCTCCTCCTTGACGGTAGCAATGAAAAGACGGCATGTACTTAATGATGGATGCTGCCTTTTAAAGGTGTCCTGGATGGCGGGCAGTCTACTGCCCATGATAGAGCTGACTGAGTTTACAACTTTCTGCAGCTTATTTTGATCCTGTACACTGGCACCTCCATACCAGGTGGTGCTGCAGCCAGTTAGAATGCTCTCCATGGTACACCTGTAGAAATTTGTGAGAGTCCTTGGTGACATACCAATTCTCCTCAAATTCTGAATGAAATATAACTGCTAACTTGCTTCTTTGTAATTGTATCAATATGTTGGGCCCCATTTGGATTCTCAGAGCTGTTGACACCCAGGAACTTGAAACTGGTCACCTTTTCCACTTCTGATCACTCAATGAGGACTGGTGTGTGTCCCATAAACTCCCCCTTTCTGAAGCCCACAATCAATTCCTTGGTCTTACTGACGTTGAGTACAAGATTGTTGCTATATCACCACACAGTCAGCTGATCTATCTCACTCCTTGTCACTATCTGAAATCCTGTCAACAATAGTTGTCAGCAGCAGATTGATAGGTGGTGTTTAAGCTGTGCCTAACCACACAGTCCTGGGTGTAGAGAGAGTAGACCAGAGGGCAAATTACGCATCCCGTAGGTGCGCCAGTGTTGATTGTCAGCGATCTAGTTCCAGCGCACCCGTGACTGAACTGGGACTCGTCTCACATGGGCCCATTGACTGGAACTGGTATGTCTTGCCTTGAAGGTAGCACTGGGTTTCCTGAAGGCTCCAGGTTTCCCTGAGCAGAAATCTGCCCCCTCATCAGCTGCTGGTCTCGGGTGAGTCTGTGGGGGATCATAACACCAAACTGGAAATAGCTTTTTGCAGCAACAGGACCAGCAATGATCCTCCCTTCCTTCCAGTTCACGAAAAGGTTACGCTGGGACAGCCAGGGGGCCCAAGGATCAGAGGTATGTGAGGAGACTCAATGATATAGAAACTGATGTCCTCTGCATGATCCTTTATCCTCATCCACAAGACCCGATCTGCGCGGAACCACGCGAACGGCTGTCTAGGACGGTTGTGGGCATGGGCTGGCTAACACCAGCAGTGCTATGTTGAGCTGATGGGCGGACCCCAAGTCCGGGAAATCCCCGCTGCTCCAGAGTCCCAAAAACATTTACTTCCGTCGGTTCATACCCCAGGAGATCTCCGCCCTCAGTGTGACACCAAAATCTGCGAAGGCGGGGGTGGTGGCTGCTACTGTCACAGTCCTCCAGACACCGGACTATCGGAACAATTCTCCCAACAACTGCAGCTTTGAACATTCAGCCCACAAGTGACCTGCTTCCCCACAGCAATGGCTGCAACCTCGACTCCGACGCCAGAACGCTTCATCGGCAGATATTCTTAAGCCCCCAGTTGGGATGGGCTCAACAGGATCCTGAGCAGGGTCAGGGCCAATCGTGGTTCGAGATCGGAGGATGAAACAACAATACATTGCATCTGGACTCAGGCTAGCCCACTTCAACCTCTTGATGTAGTCCCACTTACGCTCTGCCAGATGATTATCAAACAAATGGGTTGGTCAATCAGAACAGCAAGCCCTCGTCAGGTTCTCCCAAGGAAAGGGCATCCTTCAGTTCATCTTGGAGCCCGTGGCGGAAGAGCATGGTCAAGTCTCCTCGATCCAGCCACTCTCTTGGGCTGAGGTCTGAAATTCAATTGCCTAGTCGGCTGCTAACCTCCCACCCAGTCGAATCTTCATCAGGCGGTCTGAGGCTGGCTGGCTCCAGCAAAGAGATGGAACACCTTCCTCACAGTGGCCACAAATTCCTCCAAACCTGAGCAAATCTCCGATCTGCGTTTCAAAGCACTAAATGAGGACGCCGCAGCAAAATCCGAGGTCACCGTCAAATCTCTCTGGGGTCGGAACATGGACTGGCTCCACAGAGCCACCAACTGCCTCATCCGAATGACTTTGGCTTCCCTCCTATAATTGCTGGCACACGGTGACCTGGAGGTCATGTACCTCCAGGCTCTGTCTTGAAATTTTCTCACCATGGCTGGCCACAGTTGACAAAAGGCTCTGATATTCCACTGGGTCCATGTTGACTCAATCGTACTGTAACAAGAGTCCTTGACAAGGATGGCTTGAACCCAGATGCTGGTGTATCTGAAGCAAGGATCGAGACACGATATCAAGACCATAAGCCCATAAGATATAGGAGCAGAGTTGACCATTCAGCCCATGGAGTCTGCTCCGCCATTCAATCATGGGCTGATCCAATTCTTCCAGTCATCTCCACTCCCCTGCCTTCTCCCCTTACCGTTTGATGCCCTGGCGAATCAAGAACCTATCTATCTCTGCCTTAAATTCACCCAATGACTTGGCCTCCACAGCCACTCATGGCAACAAATTCTACAGATTTACCACCCTCTGACTAAAGTAATTTCTCCGCATCTCTGTTCTAAATGGGCGTCCTTCAATCCTGAAGTTGTGCCCCCTTGTCCTAGAACCCCCTACCATGGGAAATAACTTTGCCATATCTAATCTGCTCAGGCCTTTTAACATTCCGAGTGTTTCTATGAGATCCCTCTTCATTCTCCTGAATACAGTCCAAGAGCTGCCAGACGTTCCTCATATGGTAACTCTTTCATTCCTAGAATCATTCTCGTGAATCTTCTCTGAACCCTCTCCAATGTCAGTATATCGTTTCTAAAATAAGGAGCCCAAAACTGCTCACAATACTCCAACTGTGGTCTCACGAGTGCCTTATGGAGCTTCAACATCACATCCCTGCTCTTCTATTCTATACCTCTAGAAATGAATGCCAACATTGCATTCGTCTTCTTCATCACTGATTCAACCTGGCGTTAACCTTTAGGGTATCCTGCACAAGGACTCCTAAGTCCCTTTGCATCTTTGCGTTTTGAATTCACTCTCCATCTAAATAATAGTCTGCCCATTTATTTCTTCCACCAAAGTGCATGACCATACACTTTCCAATATTGTATTTCATTTGCCATTTCTTTGCCCATTCCCCTAAACTATCTAAGTTTCTCTGCAGGCTCTTTGTTACCTCAACACTACCCGCTCCTTCACCTATCTTTGTATCATCAGAAAATTTAGCCACAAATCCGTTAATCCCATAGTCCAAATCATTGATGTACATCGTAAAAAGCATTGGTCCCAACACCGACCCTTGTGGAACCCCCCTGATAACCGGCAGCCAGCCGGAAAAGGATCCCTTCATTCCCACTCTCTTTTCTGCCGATCAGCCAATGCTCCACCCATGCTAGTAACTTTTCTTGCTAGGCAGCCTCATGTGCGGCACCTTCTCAAAGGCCTTCTGTAAATCAAAGTACACCAAACCCATTGCATCTCCTTTGTCTACCCTGCTTGTAATTTCCTTAAAAAATTGCAGTAGGTTAGTCAGGCAGGATTTTCCTTTCAGAAAAGATAGAAACATAGAACATAGAATAGTACAGCACAGTACAAGCCTTTCAGCCCACAATGTTGCGCCGACCCTCAAACCCTGCCTCCCATATAACCCCCCACCTTATGCTGGCTTTGGCCTATCTTGTCATGTGCTTCCAGGTACTCCGTAATCTCATCCCTAACAATCGATTCCAGCAACTTCCCAACCACTGATGTCAGTCTAGTAGGTCTATAGTGTCCTTTCTGCTGCCTCCCACCCTTCTTAAATAGCGGAGTAACATTTGCAATTTTCCATCCATTCATCTAGTACAATGCCAGAATCTATTGAATCTTGAAAGATCATTGTTAATGCCTCCACAATTTCTCTAGCTACTTCGTCCAGAACCTGAGGGTGCATTCCATCAGGTCCAGAAGATTTATCCACCCTCAGACCAATAAGCTTCCTGAGCACCTTCCCAGTCGTAATTTTCACTGAACGTACTTCACTTCCCTGACACTCTTGATTATCCAGTACACTGCGGATGTCTTCCACTGTGAAGACTGATGCAAAATATACATTCGGTTCCTCTGCCATCCCTGCGTCTCTCATTACAATATCTCAAGCTTCATTTTCTATTGGTCCTAAATTTACCTTCAATTCTCTTTTACCCTTTATATACTTTAAAAAGCTTTTAGTATCTCCTTTGATATTAGTCGCCAGATTCCTTTCATAATTCATCTTTTCTTTCCTAATGACCTTCTTAGTTTCCATCTGCAAGTTTTTAAAAGCTTCCCACTCCTCTATCTTCCCACTAGCTTTGGCTTCCTTGTATGCCCGCTGTTTTGCTTTTACTTTGGCTCTGACTTCACTTGTCAGCCATGGTAGTGTCCTTCTTCCATTCAAAAATTTCTTCTTATTTGGAATATATCTGTCTTGCACTTCCATCATTTTTCGCAGAAACTCCAGGCATTGCTGCTCTGCTGTCCTTCCTGCTAGTGTCCCTTTCCAGTCAACTTCGGCCAGTTTCCCTTCTAATGCCATTGTAATTTCCTTTATTCCACTGGAATACCGACTGATTGAATTTTAGTTTCTCCTTCTCAAATTTCAAAGTGAACACAATCATATTGAAATCACTGTTCCCTAAGGGTTCGAGGAGCAGATAGGGAAACAGATCCTGGAAAGGTGTAATAATAACAGAGTTGTCATAATGGGAGATTTTAATTTCCCAAATATTGATTGGCATCTCCCTAGAGCAAGGGGTTTAGATGGGGTGGGGTTTGTTAGGTATGTTCAAGAAGGTTTCTTGACACAAAATGTAGATAAGCCTACAAGAGGAGAGACTGTACTTGATTTGGTATTGGGAAATGAACCTGGTCAGGTGTCAGATCTCTCAGTGGGAGAGCATCTTGGAGATCGTGTTCATAATTTTATCTCCTTTACAATAGCATTGGAGAGAGATAGGAACAGACAAGTTAGAAAAGCATTTAATTGGAGTAAGGGAAATTATGAGGCTATCAGGCAGGAAAATGGAGGCTTAAATTGGAAACAGATGTTCTCAGGGAAAAGTACAGAAGAAATGTGGCAAATATTAAGGGGATATTTGTGTGGAGTTCTGCATAGGTACGTTCCAATGAGATAAGGAAGTTACGGTAGGGTACAGGAACCGTGGTGTACAAAGGCTGTAATAAATCTAGTCAAGAAGAAAAGAAAAGCTTTCAAAAGGTTCAGAGAGCTAGGTAATGTGAAAGATCTAGAAGATTATAAGGCTAATAGGAAGGAGTTTAAGAAGGAAATTAGGAGGGCCAGAAGGGGCCATGAGGAGGCCTTGGCGGGCAGGATTAAGGAAAACCCCAAGGCATTCTACAAGTATGTGAAGAGCAAGAGGATAAGACGTGAAAGAATAGGACCTATCAAGTGTGATAGTGGGAAAGTGTGTATGGAACTGGAGGAAATAGCAGAGGTATTTAATGAATACTTTACTTCAGTATTCACTATGGAAAAGGATCTTGGTGATTGTAGTGATGACTTGCAGCGGACTGAAAAGCTTGAGCATGTAGGTATTAAGAAAGAGGATGTGCAGGAGCTTTTGGAAAGCATCAAGTTGGATAAGTTGCCAGGACTGGATGAGATGTACCCTAGGCCAGCGGTCTCCAACCACCGGGCCGCAGACCGGTATCAGGCCGCAAAGGATGTTCTACCGGGCCTCGAGGAAATGATACGATTTGGCGATATGAGTCAGCTGCACCTTTCCTCATTCTGTCACGCCCACTGTTGAGCTTGAATGCACGTGAGGTCATTACACACGCGTTATCCATGTCAGCGCGGGAAGGAGATCAACTCCTCGAGCTTGCAAATGAAGGTGGGCTGAAAAGTATGTTTGACATAACATCTCTGCCAGCATTCCGGATCAAAATTAAGGCTAAATATCCTGAGATAGCCACGAAAGCACTGAAAACGTTGCTTCCATTTCCAACATATCTCTGCAATGAATGCAACGAAAACTAAATTATGGAATAGACTGGACATAAGGAACCCCCTTCGAGTATCGCTGTCTCCCATCACCCTTCGATGGGACCATCTTGTTGCAGGGAAACAAGTCCAGGGCTCCCACTGATTCAGTGATATTGGAGTGTTACAATGATTTTATATGTTCATATGGGGAAAATATGTGCTGTGTGTTTAATATCCAAACATTACTTAAAATGTTATGATGCTATTGACTTATAAGTGACTTATATAACCATATAACAATTACATCACGGAAACAGGCCATCTCTGCCCTGCTAGTCCATGCCGAACACTACTCTCACCTACTGCCACTGACCTGCACTCAGCCCATAACCCTCTATTCCGTTCCTGTCCACATAATTCTTTAAATGATAATATTGAACCTGCCTCTACCACTTCTCCTGGAAATTCATTCAACACTTACTTCAAGCTGCCCTGTCCTCCCCTGATAATTGACTTATCACTATATTCATGCAAGGAAAATATGTGCTGTGTGTTTAATATTGAATTCGTTAGATAAACCCTTTTAGAAACAAAATTGAGTGTATTAGCCACTTATCACCTATATTCCGGTCGTGATTAACATTCCCCCCCCCCCAGAACAGAATCGCCAAAAACGATTTGCAGGAAAAAAATCGGCAGGTACACGCATGCGCATACAGGTGCCCGCCCAAGGCTTCATGGTCGTTGTAGTCTTTCTCTGGGTAAACACAACGTATTTGACTGCTACTATTGTCCGTTGGCAACCCTACCCTCCCGGGTCGGCCGGTCCACAAGAATATTGTCAATATTAAACCGGTCCTCAGTGCAAAAATGGTTGGGGACCCCTGCCCTAGGGAGGTGATTGCTGAGCCTCTGGTGATGATCTTTGCATCATCAATGAGGATGGGAGATGTTCCGGAGGATTGGAGGGTTGCGGATGTTGTTCCTTTATTCAAGAAAGAGAGTACAGATAGCCCAGGAAATTATAGGCCAGTGAGTCTTGCCTCAGTGGTTGGTAAGTTGATGGAGAAGATCCTGAGAGGCAGGATTTATGAACATTTGGAGAGGTATAATATGATTAGGAGTAGTCAGCATGGCTTTGTCAAAGGCAGGTTGTGCCTTATGAGCCTGATTGAATTTTTTGAGGATGTGACTAAACACATTGATGAAGGAAGAGTAGTAGATGTAGTGTATATGGATTTCAGCAAGGCATTTGATGAGGTACCCCATGCCAGGCTTATTGAGAAAGTACGGAGGCACGGGATCCAAGGGAACATTGCTTTGTGGATCCAGAACTGGCTTGCCCACAGAAGGCAAAGACTGGTTGTAGACGTGTCATATTCTGCATGGAGGTCAGTCACCAGTGGTGTGCCTCAGGTGCTACACTTTGGAAGGACTAATCAAAATAGGACATACATGGTAAATGGTAGGGCATTGAAGCATGCAGTATAACAGAGGGATCTAGGAATAATGGTGCATAGTTCCCTGAAGGTGGAATCTCATGTGGATAGGGTGGCGAAGAAAGCTTTTGATATCCTGGCCTTTATAAATCAGAGCATTGAGTATAGGAGTTGAGATGTAATGTTAAAATTGTACAAGGCATTGGTAAGGCCAAATTTGGAGTATTGTGTACAGTTCTGGTCACCGAATTATAGGAAAGGTGTCAACAAAATAGAGAGAGTACAGAGGAGATTTACTAGAATGTTACCTGGGTTTCAGCACCTGAGTTACAGAGAAAGGTTGAACAAGTTAGGTCTTTATTCTTTGGCGTGTAGAAGGTTGAGGGGGGACTTGATAGAGGTATTTAAAGTTATGAGGGGGATAGATAGAGTTGACGTGGGTAGGCTTTTTCCATTGAGAGTAGGGGAGATTCAAACAAGAGGACATGAGTTGAGAGTTACGGGGCAAAAGTTTAGGGGTAACACGAGGGGGAACTTCTTTACTCAGAGAATGGTGGCTTGTGTGGAATGATCTTCCAGTAGAAGTGGTAGAGGCAGGTTCGATATTGTCATTTAAAGAAAAATTGGATAGGTACATGGACAGGAAAGGAATGGAGGGTTATGGGCTGAGTACAGGTCGGTGGGACTAGGTGAGAGTAAGCATTCGGCACGGACTAGAAGGGCCGAGATGGCCTGTTTCCGTGCTGTAATTGTTATATGGTTATATAGTTATATGGATCTATTCTGGACCCTTACTCTTCGTGATTTTTATAAATGACCTGGATGAGGAAGTGGAGGGATGGGTTAGTAAATTTGCTGATGACACAAAGGTTGGGGGTGTTGTGGATAGTGTGGAGGGCTGTCAAAGGTTACAGCGGGATATTGATAGGATGCAAAACTAGGCTGAGAAGTGGTAGATAGAGTTCAACCCAGATAAGTGTGAAGTGGTTCATTTTGGTAGGTCAAGTATGATGGCAGAATATAGTATTAATGGTAAGACTCTTGGCAGTGTGGAGGATCAGTGGGATCTTGGGGTCCGAGTCCATAGGACACTCAAAGCTGCTGTGCAGGTTGACTCTGTGATTAAGAAGGCATACGGCGTATCGGCCTTCATCAATCATGGAATTGAATTTAGGAGCCGAGAGGTAATGTTACAGCTATATAGGACCCTGGTCAGACCCCACTTGGAGTACTGTGCTCAGTTCTGGTCACCTCACTACAGGAAGGATTTGGAAGCCATAGAAAGGGTGCAGAGGAGATTTACAAGGATGTTGCCTGGATTGGGGAGCATGCCTTATGAGAATAGGTTGAGAGAACTCGGCCTTTTCTCCTTGGAGCGACAGAGGATGTGAGGTGACCTGATAGAGGTGTATAAGATGATGAGAGGCATTGATTGTGTGGATAGTCAGAGGTTTTTTCCCAGGGCTGAAATGGTTGCCACAAGAGGACACAGGTTTAAGGTGCTGGGGAGTAGGTACAGAGGAGACGTCAGGTGTAAGTTTTTTACTCAGAGAGTGGTGAGTGCGTGGAATGGGCTGCCAGCAACGGTGGTGGAAGCGGATACGATAGGGTCTTTTAAGAGACTTTTATATAGGTACATGGAGTTTAGTAAAATAGAGGGCTATAGGTAAGCCTAGTAATTTCTAAGATAGGGACATGTTTGGCACAATTCTGTGGGCCAAAGGGCCTGTGTTGTGCTGCAGGTTTTCTATGTTTTTTTTTTGGCATGTGCCTGCGTGTGTGTGAGTCTGTGTGTGTGTGCGTCTGCGTGTCCATGCATGCGTCCGTGATGATATCTTTCTCGTCACTTTTTCAAGGCTATGTTTCTATGTTTCTGTGTTCCTTAACGTTACTACTGTTACTATGCCGACTCAGGCCCAGGGGGCTGGCGTCGGGCAATTAACGTTAAGCTCTCTTATCACCTTCGGATCATTGCACAACGCCTAATCCAGCAATGCCAATCCCCTAGTGGACTCAACAACACGCTGTTCTAAAAAGCCTTCCCCTAGACATTCTACAAATTCTTTCTCTTGAGGTTCAGTACTGACCTGATTTTCCCAATCCATTTCATGTTAAAATCCATGACATTATTATCATGACATTGCCCTTGTGACACGCCTTTTTTATCTCCTGCTGTAATCAACATTCCCGCTGCTGTTTGGAAGCCTGTATAAAAATGCCATTGGGATCCTTTTACCCTTGCCATTTCTTAATTCATCCCATAGAGACTCTGCACTTTCCAATCCTATGTCATCCCTTTCTAATAATTTAATATTATTTCTTATACACGGGGCCAGCACCCTCTCTGCCTACTGACCTATCTTTCTGATACACCCGGATCGAGAACTGAACACAAAACAAACACTAGACAAAATCACTAGTAAGACTTCTGATTGAGCACTGAACATCAGTTCAGGTGCTCCTTAAATACTCAGTTCTTGGCACCCAAAAAATGATTGCCAATTTAGTTCTAAATTTCCAAAGGGGCTGCACCAGCTATCCACACTCTGAAGAGTTAGAATATCTCAACCCTGGAAGCTGGTGTGGTTGGGTGCATATCGAAACAAAATACACTTAGACAATAAAACCAGAAGACATAGGATGGGCTGAATAGCCTAATTCTGCTCCTATGTCTTATGGTCTACCCCTCCACCTACCTTCGTATTATCCACAAACTTTGCCACAAAGCCATCAATTGTATTATCCAAATCATTGAAAATCAATGTGAAGAGTTGTGGTCCCAATACTGACCCTTGAGAAACACCACTAGTCGCTGGCAGCCAACCAGAAACAATTCCCTTTATTCCCATTCGCTGCCTCCTGCCTGTCAGCCATCCCTGTATCCATGCCAGTATCTGTCCTGTAACACCATAGGATACCTTGCTAAGCAGCCTCATGTGCAGCCCTTTATCAAATGCCTTCTGAAAATCCAAGTAAATGACATCAACTGCCTCTCCTTTGTCCACCCTGCTTGTTACTTCCTCGAAGAACACTAACAAATTTTTCAGACAAGATTTCCCTTTTTAGAAACCACGTTGACTTTGATTTACTTTGTCATTAGTCTCCAAGTACCTCAAAAACTCATCTTTCATAATAGACTTTCCCAGCACTTTTCCTACCACTGAGGTTGGGCTAACTGGCCTATAATTCTATAACTTCCTCTCTTTTGCCTCCCCCACTTCTTAAAGAGTGGGTTCAAGTGATTCTTGAAAGATCATGACCAATGCATCCATTATCTCTTCAGCAACCTCTCTTAGGACTCTGGGATGTAGTCCATCTGGTCCAGATGACTTACCATCTTTAGACCTTTCATTTTGCCTCACACATTTTCCTTTGTAATAGCAATGGCACTCACTCCTGCTCCCTGACACTCACAGACCTCTGTCATACTGCTAGTGTCTTCCACAGTGAAGACAGATGCAAAGTACTCATTCAGTTCATCTGCCATTTCTTTGGCCCTCATTACTACCTCACCAGCATGATTTTCCTGTGGTCCAATATTAACGCTCACCTCCCTTTCACTCTTTATAAAACTGAAAAAACTTTTGGTATCCTGCTTTACATTATTGGCTAGTTTGCCCTCATTTCATCTTTTCCCTTCTTATAGCTTTTGCTACCTTATACGTCCTTTCCTTGGGCTTTATGCAGTCCTTAACTTCCTTTGTCAACCACAGTTGCCTACCCCTGCCATTTGAAAGCTTCTTCCTCCGTGGGACATATCTATCCTTCACCTTGTGAACTATTCCCAGAAACATCAGATATCTTTGCTCTACCATCATCCCCGCCAGTATCCTCATCCAGTCCACATGGATAATCTTTCCCTCTTGCTTCTGTAATTCCTGTTATTCCACTGCAATACTGATACAAGTGACTTGTGTTTCTCCCTCTCAAACTGCAATAGGAATTCAATCATATTCTGGTCACTGTCTCCTCAGGGTTCCTTTACATTAAACTCTCCAATAACTTCTGGGCTACTACACAAAGCATATTAAAATGTGAGGACGGGGTGGAGCAAGAGCCAGCAGCTGATAGGTGGATCCAAGTAAGAGGGGAGAGAGGAGATTGAGAAGGATGTAAATATCTGGGAGGTGAGAAGTGGAAGTGAAAAGAAGGTCTGAAGAAGGTGGACTCTCACATGAGAGGAGAGTGGAGCATGGAAAAGGGAGATAGTTGTGGGGGGCGGGGCTGGGGGTGCTGGGTGATATGCGAATGAGAGGTCTGGCCCAAATTATCAACTGTTTATTCTTCTTCATAGATACTGCCTGACCTGCTGAGAGACTCCAGCATCTTATGTGGTTTGCTCAAGATCTGCAGCATCTGCAGGATCTCTTGTATTTATGAGATTTCATTGAATTTGTCAATCTAGATGATGATAATAAATCCAAACGATTTATCTTTCAAGATATTTGCATGTTGTTACATTAAAATAAAATTTTGTAATTGTTGTAAGGCCAAGGGGATCATAGGGTCACAGAGAAGTACAGCATAGAAACAGGCTCTTTGGCCCTTATAGTCCATGCTGAACCATTTAAGCTGCTTAGTCCCATCGATCTGCACCAGGACCATACCCCTTCATACCCCTGCCATCCATGTACCCAACCAAACTTCTCTTGAACATGGAAATTGAGCTTGCATGCACGACATGTGCTGGCAGCTCATTCCACACTCTCATGACCTTCTGAGTGAAGAAGTTTCCCCTTATGTTCCCCTTAATCTTTTCTCCTTCCACCCTTAACCCTTGACCTCTGGTTGTAGTCCCACCCAACCACATTGGAAAAAGCCTGCTTGCATTTACCCTGTCTCTACCCTCAATTTTGTATACCTCTATCAAATCTCCTCTCAATCTTCTACATTATGAGGAATAAAGTCCTAAACCTATTCAATCTTTCCCTACAACTCAGGTCCTTCAGACCCAGCAACATCCTTGTGATTTTGCTCTGCACTCTTTCAATCTTATTTACATCTCTCCTATAGGTAGGTGACCAAAACTGCACACAATAATCCAAGTTAGGCCTCACCAATGTCTCATATGACTTCAACATAACATCCCATCTCCTATACTCACAACTTTGATTTAGGAAAGCTAATGTGCCTAAAACTTTCTTTATGATCATATCTACATGTGATGCCACTTTCAATGAATTATGGATCTGTATTGCCAGATCACTTTGATCTGCTGCACTCCTCAGTGCCCTACCGTTCACCATATAAGATCTACCCTGGTTGGCCCTGCCGAAGTACTACACCACGTACTTGTCTTCATTAAATTCCATCTGCCATTTTCAAGGTGGTCCACTCCCTGCTGCAAACCCCACAGCCTTCTTCACTGTCCACTCCACCCCCAAACTTGGTGTCATCCACAAATTTGCTGATCCAGTTAACCACATTATCATCCAGATCGTTGATATAGATGACAAACAACAACTAGTCACAGACCTTCAGTCAAAGAGGCAACCATATACTACTCTTTTGCTTCTTCCACAGAACCAATATCTCAACAATTTACTACCTCAGTTTGAATGCCAAGTGTTTGACCAACGTCCCATGTTCCTGACCAACGTCCCATGTGGGACTTTTTCAAATGCCTTGCTAAAGTCCATGCAGACAACATCCATTGCCTTGCCTTTATCCACTTTCCTGCTAACTTCCTCAAAAATCTTGATAAGATTGGTTAAGCATCACCTACCATGCACAAAGCCATTTCTGACTATCTTTAGTCAGAGGATGGTGAATACCTGAAATTCGTTACCACAGGCAGCTGTGGAGGGCTGGTTATTAGGTGTATTTAAAATGGAGATTGATAGGTTCTTGATTGGCCGCGGCATCTAGATTACAGGTAGAAGGCCGGGGAGTGGGGCTGAGGAGGGGAAAAATAAAGGATCAGCCATGATTGAACGGCGGAGAAAACTCAGTGGGCCAAATGGCCTAATTCTGCTCCTATGTTTTATGGTCTTCTGCCCTTAATCATTCGATGTCTCTTCAAATACTTACATATCTAATCCCTTAGAATACCTTCCAATAACTTTCCACAACTGATGTCAGACTCACTGGCCTAAAATTTCCTGGTTTATGTTTAGAATCTTTCTTAAACACTGAAACAATATTAGCTATCCTCCAGTCCTCCAGTACCTCTCCTGTCACCAAGGATGATTTTAAACATCTCTGCTAGGCCCCAGCAATTTCTGCACTTGCCACCCATAGGGTCAGAGAAACAACTTGTCAGGCCCTGAAGATTTATCCACCCTGATTTGCTTCAGAATAGCAAACACCTCCTCCTTGGTAATCTGTACAGGGTCCACAAAGTTGATGCTGCTTTGTCTCACTTCTGTAGACTCTGTCTGTCTTCTCCGTAAATCCAGATGCAAAAAAAAATTAAGAGCTTCCCTATCTGTTTTGGCTCCACACGTGGATTACCATTCTGGTCTTCCAGAGGACCAATTTTGTCCCTTGCAATCCTTTTAGTCTTAACATATCTGTAGAATCCCTTAGTATTCTCCTTCACCTTGTCTGCCTACAGCAATTACATGCCTTCTTTTAGCCTTTCTCATTTCTTTCTTAAGTATCCTCTTGCATTTCTTATATTCCATAAGCATCTTATTTGCTCCCACCTTCCTATATCAGCTATACGCTTCCATTTTTCTCTTATCCATGGCCTCAATATCTCTTGAAAACCAAGGTTTCCCACCCTTGTTGTCTTTACCTTTTATTCTGAGAGGTACATACATGCTTTGTACTTTCAAAATGTCACTGTTGAAGCCTTCCCACTTTCCAAGTACACTTTGCCAGAAGACAGTCTGTCCCAATCCACGCTTGTCAGATTATATCTGATACCATCAAAATTAGCCTTTCTCCAAATTAGAATCTTAACCCACAGACCAGACCTAGCTTTTTGCATATTTACTTTAAAGCTTAAGGCATTGTGATCACTAGATGCAAAGTCTCCACCTACACAAACTTCTGTCACCTGTCCTGTTTCCTTCCCTAATAACAGATCTAGTATTGCACACTCTCTTGTTGAGACTTCTGTGGACTGATTAAGGAAATTTTCCTGAACATATTTGACAAACTCTATCCCATCTAGTCCTCTGACAGCACGGGAGTCCCAATTAATATGTGGAAAGTTAAAATCACCTACAATAACCACCTTATATTTCTTGCAACAGTCTGCAATCTTTCTACAAATTTATTCCTCCAAGTTCCTCGGACTGATGGGTGTTCTGAAATATAGCTCCACTAACATGGTCATACATTTCTTAGGACACTAATCGCACCATGCTCAACCTTTTGATTCCTGACATCGTCTGAGGTCTTACCAACATCTGTCTCCACAACCTCTCCACTGACTGTCCTGGCACTCCCCTGCAACTCTACGTTAAACCTCTCTGTGCAGCACTAGCAAACCTTCTGCTAGGATGTTAGTCCCTTCCAGTTCAGGTGAAAATTTTAATTTCAACTAATATGACAAATCATCAGGAGGTTTCTCTAAGTGATTGTCAGAAAATGCAGAGAGGAGCAATGAGAATATTCAAAAGTGAAGTTGTCGAGGAGGAACATTATGGGGTTTAAACCATTCAACTCATTATAAATAACAGATAAAAGGCTGTTGTATTTACAGTAGCCTTTTCTCTTTCTAAACTACAAATCTAGCTGTCAGTATCTCCAGTTGAACTCTGTCTTTTTGTGTGTGTGTGTCCCCCCACTGTCAATCTGTGGTTTTGTATTACCATGTACTCCTGCTCTACTCCGGCCCCTGTATTACTGAGTACTCCGTCTCTCACCTGTTTCTCATTGTTAGCTGTATTGCTGCCACCTGTGTCTCATTGTGCTCCACCTATCATCTGCCTCTCTGTTTATTGTCAGTGTATTTCAGTCCTGTGTTTTCACCTGTTTGTTGCCAGATTGTGACAGTGAGTGTTCCTGAGCCTTTCCAGTATTTGTATTGGAACTCTGTCTGTCTGAATATCGACTCTGCCTGTTTCCTGATTCTGGTTTTTGGATTTTTCTGGATGTTTTGATCTCTGCCTGAACTTTGACGCCGACTTTGTTTGCACCTTGGGATTTGTTACTCAATTAATACCACTGTGTGCACAGTACTGGGTTTGTGATTGAATCCTTGCTCCAGTGTCCTGACACTAGCCTTCTAAGTCTTTTAAATGCCAAAAATATCCACAGTTAAGTCCCCTAAGACATCTAATATTACCTCTGAAACAGCATCCCTCCTATGCGTGATATGATATACCAGCCCCTCGAAGTTCTTAATAAATGTTGAATGTTCCCTCCCTCAGGAATCACCAGTGCTATTGCCTACAAGTAAACAGCTCGGGCTGCAGGAATGTTGAAGCTGTTCTGTCATTCTTAAGGATGGCTGATGAGATCTCAGCAATTGTTTTAACTGCTGGCAGCAAGGAGAAATTCCTTTGAACTTCCCAGTAATGTCCACTCTTTCTGAAACAGCTTGTTTTCAAAACAACATTATCAGCAACCACAAATACTTAAAATTTTTTAGAATGCTGATTTAGCATGAAATAAAAGATGCATGTAAATTTCTAGATGCTAGTGTTAAAACTGTAAATGTTCAGTTTGTTTGACATCAAGTTTAAAATGTTTACTGACGGTAATATTGCAGACTTGACCTCATTAACAATGATAGTTATAGTATATGGTTGAGATGAAGGTGCTGCCTGGGCTGTTGTCCCTCCTCTGTTTCGTGTACTGCATGTCATTGAAATAAAACTATCTTGGCTGACCTAAACTAGAAACATTAAACATTTTTACATCTGGTATATAATGCAAAAGTTTATTAAACTTCAAAGCACTGACATGTGGGTTCCTCTTCCCTGAACTGAGGTTTTTGTTAGCCAGAGGTATTAAAGGTTGCAGAACAAGATGGAACTGCAGTAGAGCAGCTGTGATCTAAGTGAATAGTGGAGCAGTTTCAAGGTCTCTTTCCTTTCTTTTCTGAGTAAAGAATGTGGTCTCTGATCCAGATAAATACTGCACTTTGCTGAGAACCAGGAGATTCTGAAGCACCCGTTTCAAAGAGGCAGCACCTGCACATGGATCAATGCCATATTAGAGACAATCTTTCAAGCTGTTAGCAGCCAGATTTACAAGTTAAATTCTCAAAGCCAACAGATGTAAGAAATCTCCATACACAGCCTTTCTGTCATGTAACGAATGCACTCGGTCAGAGGATGCAACAGAGGTATTTGTTATTTTCTCCCGCGTGTTCTCGTTCGTTCTCTCTCTCTCTCTCTCTCTCTCGCACGCACACACACATGCACACACACACACACGCACAATTATGACAAAACATAAGGGATTCTGCAGATGCTGGAAATCCAGAACAACACATACAAAATACTGGAGGAACTCACAGGTTGGGCAGCATTTGTGGGAGGAATAAACAATTGATGTTTCCATAAAACCATATGACATAGAGTAGGACCAGATTTAGGCTATTCAGCCCATCGATACTGTTCCACCATTCCATCACAGCTGATTTATTATCCTTCTCAACCTCATTCTCATGCCTTGTCCCCATAACCTTTCATAGTCATAGTCATACTTTATTGATCCCGGGGGAAATTGGATGCCCTGATTATTTAAGAATCTCTCATCCTCAGCTTTAAGTATGTCAAGTGACTTGGCCTCCTCTGCCATTTTTATCAGAAGTCTGAGCCTGAAAAGTCAACTGTTTATTCCCCTTCATAAATATTACAAGCCCTTTACACAGTGGCAGCGAAAGGGTTGAAATGTAGCTCAATTTGCCTCTCTTGTCCTCCACATCTCAGCCAGCAACAGAAATAAATAATTAATTGCCATCAGCATTTTCCTGGACTTGATTTTCCAAAAGCCAGCTCCGTATGGCAAGGATTGACCATGGCGTTTGCCAGTGTCCGTCTTTAATCACCTCACAACAGGTGTTTAGCTGAACTGGGCAATTCAAAAAACAACTCTCCATTATTTTGCATTTTTTCCTATGCACACAAGGAAAGGTCATTTTCATTTATGTTACCAATGGAAAATTATGCCAACTATTTCAGCAGAAATATGACAATTATTGTAAGATGCCAGAATCAACCGTTAACTTCACATAAGTGTCACTTCATTAAGGTTGACATATATCAAATAAATGTTTTGTTACGTGTGCCTTGTGGTGATAGGTACGGATGACAAGCAGTTGGTCTCTGAATTAAAATAACCTGTCAGGGAAAGACAAAGCAGAGCCCATTGCAATCAGAATAGTTGAACAACGGATTTGAAATGATCTCCTTTGTGCAGACTTCTATTGCCTCCAAAAGCAAACAGCTTTGCCTGAGTTTAACACCAAGTTGGATTAATACCAAGAGAGCTGCTGCAGACAAAGGAATCCACCCATCTTGAACACTATGAAAAGCAGGTTCTGTTTTGGAATTTCCCTCTGCACATCTCAACGTTCTGATAGAACAATCAGACCTGCTTTTGCAACTGCCTCTTTCTTCAGGTGGTGGAATAAACCTGCACCCAGTAAGTTTGCTGCTCATCTTCTCGGATAGCATGGTGCTCTGGAAGTCCATCTCTCATGTCGGTTGTTCAATGAAGATAATTGTGTTTGTGCTGCTCATCTGGTGTGTGTTTAGAGGTAACAGTAGAGGCCAGTTCTTGAATGACACAGACATTTTCAGCGGGGACAAGGGAGTTGTCCTGATTCCATAGGTACGGTTGTTATCGCTGCTTTCCTCTTCTGTTGGGAGGTCTCTAGCTCCACATAATGCCTATCTTCTAAGCTGCTGTGAGAAAGTTTTACCAAGGTGCACCAACCAGTGCTGACTCATGCCCTATGTTCCAGATGTTGGGGAACAAGCTCCTTATAAGCACACACAGGTGTAGCTATGGGCACCCGTATGGGTCCTAGCTATGCCTGCCTTTTTGTTGGGTTTGTGGAACAATCTATGTTCCATGCCTATTCCAGTATCTGTCCCCCACTTTTCCTTCGCTACATCGATGACTGCATTGGCGCTGCTTCCTGCACGCATGCAGAACTCGTTGAATTTATTAACTTTGCCTCCAACTTTCACCCTGCCCTCAAGTTTACCTGGTCCATTTCCGACACCTCCCTCCCCATTCTAGATCTTTCTGTCTCTGTCTCTGGAGACAGCTTATCCACTGATGTCTACTATAAGCCTACTGACTTTCACAGCTATCTGGACTATTCCTCTTCTCACCCTGTCTCTTGCAAAAACGCCATCCCCTTCTCGCAATTCCTCCGTCTCCGCCGCATCTGCTCTCAGGATGAGGCTTTTCATTCTAGGACGAGGGAGATGTCTTCCTTTTTTAAAGAAAGAGGCTTCCCTTCCTCCACTATCAACTCTGCTCTTAAACGCATCTCCCCCATTTCACGTACATCTGCTCTCACTCCATCCTCTCGCCACCCCACTAGGAATAGGATTCCCCTGGTCCTCACCTACCACCCCACCAGCCTCCGGGTCCAACATATTATTCTCCGTAACTTCCGCCACCTCCAACGGGATCCCACCACTAAGCACATCTTTCCCTCCCCCCCCCGCTGCATTCCACAGGGATCGCTCCCTACACAACTCCCTTGTCCATTCGTCCCCCCCATCCCTCCCCACTGATCTCCCTCCTGGCACTTATCCGTGTAAGCAGAACAAGTGCTACACATGCCCTTATACTTCCTCCCTTACCACCATTCAGGGCCCCAAACAGTCCTTCCAGGTGAGGCAACACTTCACCTGTGAGTCGACTGGGGTGATATACTGCGTCCGGTGCTCCCGATGTGGCCTTTTATATATTGGCGAGACCTGACGCAGACTGGGAGACCGCTTTGCTGAACATCTAAGCTCTGTCCGCCAGAGAAAGCAGGATCTCCCAGTGGCCACACATTTTAATTCCACATCCCATTCCCATTCTGACATGTCCATCCACGGCCTCCTCTACTGTAAAGATGAAGCCACACTCAGGTTGGAGGAACAACACCTTATATTCCGTCTGGGTAGCCTCCAACCTGATGGCATGAACATCGACTTCTCTAACTTCCGCTAAGGCCCCACCTTCCCCTCGTACCCCATCTGTTACTCATTTTTATGCACACATTCTTTCTCTCACTCTCCTTTTTCTCCCTCTGTCCCTCTGAATATACCTCTTGTCCATCCTCTGGGTTCCCCCCCGCCTTGTCTTTCTTCCCGGACCTCCCGTCCCATGATCCTCTCATATCCCCTTTTGCCTATCACCTGTCCAGCTCTTGGCTCTATCCCTCCCCCTCCTGTCTTCTCCTATCATTTTGGATCTCCCCCTCCCCCTCCAACTTTCAAATCCCTTACTCACTCTTCCTTCAGTTAGTCCTGACGAAGGGTTTCGGCCTGAAACGTCGACTGCACCTCTTCCTACAGATGCTGCCTGGCCTGCTGCGTTCACCAGCAACTTTGATGTGTGTTGCTTGAATTTCCAGCATCTGCAGAATTCCTGTTGTTTGCCTTATAAGCAATGCTGGCTTTCACACTGTTTGTCTTTGAAGTTCTACCATGGTTTCTACTTCCCCATGATAAATAGCCATAGAACAGTTGTTTAGGGAGTCTGGAGTCCTCCATGCATATAACGTGTTTGGCCCAACGAAGTTGTGCTTTCAGGATCTTGGTTTCAGTACTGGTAGACTTTGTCCTGTTGAGGTCTTCCAGGTTTGTGAGATGGTCATGTCAGCGGATACCCATAATGGATCTCAATGCACATGTGGAAGTTATCCAGCAGTTTGAGTTGCCTTTGGATACCCTCCACGATTCACAACCATACATGAGGCCAGTGAGGATAACAGTCTTGTACAAGTTGATCTTAGAGGACATCTGGATAGTGCGCTGGCTTAACACATGTGATGCAGGCAGCCCAAGCTCTAAGTACCTTCCAAATCCTGGCATTGACTTTTTATCCAAAGAACCATCAAATGTTGACAGGCCTAGACAGAGTAGATGTGGAAAGGGTGTTTCCCATGATGAGAGAGTCTAGGACAAGAGGGTACAGCCTCAGGATAGAGGGATGCCCTTTCAGTAATGGTGGGGAGGGGTGAAGTAAAACAGTAAAGAGCTGGGAGGTTGATTGGTTGAAAAGATACAGGGCTGGAGAAGGGGGAATCTGACAGGAGAGGACAGAAAGAAAAGGGGATAGAGCACAGAAAAAGGTGATAAATTGAGAGAGGGAAATGGGAATGGGGAACATTGAAGCGTGGTGTATTATCAGAAGTTTGAGAAATTGACATTCATGCCATCAAGCTGGAGACTATCCAGACAGAATATAATGTGTTGCTCCTCCAACCTGACATATAAGGCAGCAAAAGTGAGTGGGACATTGGATGATTGGGAAGCTTAAAATCCAACAAATGGCAGCTAAAAAAACTATAAGAACGGAAAAGGTGAAATATGAGAGCAAACTAGCCAATAATATAAAGCAGGATACCAAAAGATTTTTCAGTTATGTTAGAAGGGAGGTGAGAGTTGATATTGGGCCATTAGATGCTGGTGAGGTAGTAACGGGGAACAAAGAAATATCGGAGGAGCTTAATAGGTACTTTGCATCTGTCTTCACCATGGAAGACACTAGCAGTGTGCCAGAGGACTGTGAGAGTCAGGGATCAGGAATTGAATTGAATTAACTTTATTACTTACATCCTTCATATACATGAGGAGTAAATATCTTTACGTTATGTCTCCATCTAAATGTGCAATGTGCAATTTATAGTAATTTATAATAAATAGTATCTACAACAAGACAGTCAATATAACATAGAAATACAGTTGTGTCAGCATGAATTAAGCAGTCTGATGGCCTGGTGGAAGAAGCTGTCTCGGAGACTGTTGGTCCTGGCTTTTATGCTGCGGAACCATTTCCCGGATGATAGCAGCTGGAACAGTTTGAGGTTGGGGTGACACGGATCCCCAATGATCCTTCAGACCCTTTTTACACACCTGTCTTTGTAAATATCCTGAATAGTGGGAAGTTCACATCTACAGATGCGCTGGACTGTCTGCACCACTCTCTACAGAGTCCTGCGATTGAGGGAAGTACAGTTCCCATACCAGGCAGTGATGCAGCCAGTCAGGATGCTCTCAACTGTGCCCCTATAGAGAGTTCTCAGGATTTGGGGACCCATACCAAACTTCTTAAACACTGCTGTGCCTTTTTCACCACACAGCCAGTATGTACAGACCATGTGAGATCCTCGGTGATGTTTATGCTGAGCAATTTAAAGCTGTTCACCCTCTCAACCGCAGATCCATTGATATCAATAGGAGTTAGCCTGTCTCCATTCCTCCTGTAATCCACAACCACTTCTTTGTTTTTGTATTATTGAGGGTTGTGTGGGGGTGATGACCTCCTCTGTAGACTGCCTCACTATTATTTGAGATTAGGGAAATCAGTGCAGTATTGTCAGCAAATTTAATTAGCAAATTGGAACTGTGGGTGGCGACACACGCATGGAGAGTAAAGGAGGGGACTTAGTACACAGCCCTGAGGGGCACTGAGTGAGTGCCATTGCTTTTACAAAGGAAAAAGTGCTAGGCAAACTCAAAGGTTTGAAGGTGAATAAATGACCTGTGCCAGATGGACTACATCCCAGAGTCCTGAGAGAGGTTGCTGAAGAGATAATGGATGCATTGGTCATGATCTTTCAAGAATCACTTGATTCTGGGATGGTCCCGGAGGACTGGAAGATTACAAATGTCACTCCACTCTTTAAGAAGGGAGGAAGCCAAAAAAAAAGGAAATTATAGGCCAGTTAGCCTAACCTCAGTGGTTGGGAAAGAGGTAAAGAGGATTTTTTTTAGCCAGAGAGTAGTGAATCTGTGGAATGCTCTGCCACAGACTATGGCGGAGGCCAAGACCGTGGGTGTATTTAAAACGAAAGTTGATTGTTTCCTGTTCCGACAGGACATCAAAGGATATGGCAAGAAGGCAGGTATATAGCATTGAGTGGGCTCCAGAATCGGCCATAATGGAATGCTGGAGCAGACTCGATGGACTGAATGGCCTAATTCTGTTCCTATGTTTTATGGTCTTATGGTCTTCTGGTTTTACCTTCTGTCATCAAATTTGATCTGACAGTTTTTTTGAATTATGTCATAGCCAGATACAACCGCGCAGTAAGAAGATGACATTGACTTTATAAAACATTTATTTGAAAGGAAACAAGAAGCAATCAGAAGCAACCATTAGGAAGAATAAAGGCAGTGTTTGATTGACCTAGCAATGTGACTTCGACATTCCCCCAATCAGAATGGTCTTTATTAAAAGCACAAGCGCCCTGCTAAATCCAGGTTAAAATCTTGCTCAGTTTCATCTTCCAGATGGTGTTGTGCACATAGTCATAGTCATAGTCATAGTCATAGTCATACTTTATTGATCCTGGGGGAAATTGGTTTTCGTTACAGTTGCACCATAAATAATAAATAGTAATAGAACCTTAAATAGTTAAATAGTAATATGTAAATTATGCCAGTAATACAATAGATAGTTAAAAGTCGCAGAGCTGTACTGTACTGCAACATTTTCACCATAAGAAACTCTCTTCCACTTAGATTGGCAGCAACAGTCTGTATCAATAAATAACAAGAGAAGCAAATGTTGTCCCTAAGGTAAGAAGCATTCTGCTTGCCACTAAATGGAAACTGGGACCATGTGGAATTTTCAGCAGACTAACAATTGAGGGGAAAGTTTCTTATGCCTCCTGTCATATCAGAGTGTCCAGGCAGATTAGATCAGCCATTTTTGCAGATCATTCAGAAGCTGATCACAGCAAGCATAAACAGAGGTCTCAGAAAAAGCAGACTATATCCAGTGATCCTCTGAAATAAGGGTTGATATAAATGGGTTATGTCTTAAATGGAGAAAAGGAGATAATCTTTACGGATTTGTGTCAACGTAAATATTACCTTCAAGCTTTTTAAAAAGTGTCCATTTCTTCTTCACAGAATAAGGTTAAATTACCTTACAAAAGTGTAAATTCACCCAAAAGGAATGGTTTAGCCTGTTTTGTATGTGCCAGGTTGTTGAAGGCAAACTAATCTCCTTTCCTTTCCTTTCCTCAAGAAATAGAACACAGAAAAGTACAAACTGGGAACATGCCTTTCTGCCCACAAAGATATACCAAACCAATTAAATTGAACAAGGACTTAAACAGAATGAATCATAGCATTTATTTCACCATTGTTCCCGATTACCATTAGAACAGAAACATTCCCTATCGCCATTAGAACAGAAATGTACCCAGCACCATTAGGACATAAAAGTCCCCATCACCATTAGAACATAAATGTTTCCCAGCAGCTTTAGGACATAAATGGACCCATCAGCATTAGAACGTAAATTTTCCTCACCGCCATTAGAACATAAATTCTCCTCACCACCATTAGTACATAAATTTTCCACATCACCATAAATATTCCCGGTTCCAGTGACATCATCGTTCAGAATGGCAGCTTAAATCAATAGCTCCTCTGGAAAAACGCATATTTTGCCCCATTAATCCATCAAATATAAGATCTTTCGAAAATATCTGAATTGTTAAGGGGGGCAAGAAAGGGGAGAAAGAATGGAGATTAAAAAAGCACC
Organism: Mobula birostris; assembly: GCF_030028105.1. Lineage (NCBI taxonomy): Eukaryota > Metazoa > Chordata > Chondrichthyes > Myliobatiformes > Myliobatidae > Mobula > Mobula birostris. Next base: position 66,333,812 of record NC_092390.1, read on the forward strand.
ACTGCGGAGCCTACGGAAGAGAGAGGTACAGCGCGCAGCTCTCCGACACGTGCGCGTGGTGGCGAAGCTGACAATAGGCCTCATGTGCGTGGTGGCGAGGCTGACAGTGGGCCTCGTGCAGGCGAAGTGGCAAATATGATAAAGATTCTGGAAGAGATAAGGGAAGTCCAAAAAAATATAATACAGCAACTCAATGATATAAAGTCAGAGCTCGCTAACGTCAATCAGAAAATAGCGATGGCAGAGACTCGAATTGAGAAGGTGGAAGATCACGTGCAAAACGTGGAACAGATACTAAGTAAGATGATAAAAATATTAAATCAACAGGAAAGTAAATTGCTTGACCAGGAGGGAAGATCACAACGGAAAAATATCAGGATTTATAACGTTCCCAAAGGAGTGGAGGGATTGTTGATGATAGACTTTGTAGACGAGCTGCTGCGGGAAGCGCTGGAGATTCCCCCGACTATGGAGATTGAAATTGAGAGGGCGCATCATTCGCTCGTCCCGCGACCTCCCGGAGACAGGGAAAGTAAACCGCGCTCGATAGTACTTACATTCCTTCGATTCAAGAGCAAGACGGAGATTCCACAAAGGGCCTGGGGTAAGAAGAGGGTGTTTTGGAACGGGAAGTTAATATACTTCGATCATGATTACCCCCCCCCCCCCCCCCGGCGGTCCTACAGAAATGGAAGGAATATTCCGAAGCAAAACGAATATTAAAGCAAGAAAAGATTAAATTCCAAACCCTGCTAAACTGAGAGTATTTTATCAAGAAGATGGCTTTGTTGCCAAGTTTGCAAATGATTCAAAGATTGGTGGAGGGCAGGTAGTGTTGAGCAAACAGGTAGTATGCAGAAAGACTGAGACAGATTAGGAGAATGGGAGAAAAAGTGGCAAATGAAATACAATGTTGGAAAATGCATGGTCATGCACTTTGGTAGTAGAAATAAATGTCCAGACTATTTTCTAAAAGGGAGAAAATCAAAAAATCTGAGATGCAAAGGGAATTGGGAGACCTTGGCAGAATACCCTAAAGGTTAACCTGCAGGTAGAGTCAGTGGTGAGGAAGGCAAATGCGATGCTTACACTCATTTCGAGAGGTCTAGAATACAAGAGCAGAGATGTGATGCTGAGGCTTTATAAGGCTCTAGTGAGGCCTCGTCTTGAGTACTATGCACAGTTTTGGGCTCCTCGTCTAAGAAAAGATGTGCTGGCATTGGAGAGGGTCCAGAGGAGGTTCACAAGGATGATACCAGGAAGAAAAGGGTTATCATACAAGGAACATTTGATAGCTCTGGGTCTGTACTGGCTGGAATTTAGAAGGATGAGGGGGGAATCTCATTAAAATCTTTCAAATGTTGAAAGGCCTGGACAGAGCAGATGTGAAAAGAATGTTTCCCATTGTGGTGGAGTCTTGGACAAGAGGGCACAGCCTCAGGGTAGAGGAGCATCCATTTAAATCAGAGATGCAGAGAGATTTCTTTACCAGAGGGGGGTGAATTTGTGGAATTTGGTATCACAGGCAACAGTGGAGGCCAGGTCATTGGGTGTATTTAAGGCAAAGATTGATAGATTCTTGATTGGATATGGCATCAAACGTTACAGAGAGAAGGCTGGGAAGTGGGGCTGAGGAGGGAAAATAATGTTCAGCCATGATAGAATGGTGGAGTAGACTCGATGGGCCAGATAGCCTAATTCTGCTCCTATGCCTCATGGTCTTAGGGTGTTATGGTATGATGAATGCTGATACAACAAGACTGAACAAAGTCCATTGTTTGACAAAGTAAAGTCAAACTATGGACAATAATCATTAACTGAATGGTTTTGTTCACAGATTCAAACATTGTGCATTTAATAAGGAAAAGCTTGCACTGAAACGGACTCCTAAATCCTTTTGATGAGATTGATGAAGCTGCATTGTGAAACACAATATTTATTCTGAATTTTTGTTTTAGCTCAGTTTTAAAATTGTCACTCCCATTTTCAAGTTGCCCCTTGTTCTCTTTCCTCTCTGTCTCTGTAACTTTCACCAACTCATGAACCCTCAAAGTCTCTGCACTCATCCAATTCTGACTTCTTGGTTTTCTTTGCTTTACCGTAGGCAACCATGCCTTCAGTTGCCTAGACCTTCAGCTCTGAAATTCCCTCCTGAAGTGCTTAATCTATACTGTACATGTCTCTTTCTACCTTAATCTCCTCAGAATCTGTGTTTTGAACATGTCATAATATCTGTTTTGTAGTAAGTTCAAAGCATGAATTATCTATTATAATAAATGTATGATGTATATGTAGCTGTTCCCTCTAAGGTAGAATTATATGATGTATCTTCCATCTATTTATTCCTTATTTTAGAAAATTTTGTCAATCTGAATGAAGTTCAACAATTCTTTACCAATGGAACTTATTACCTCCCTAACTTTTTCTTCTCCCTACAGTCCATGTGTCTATAAAATGGAAGTGTGGAATCAATAAGTTACCTTACAATAATTTGTCCAACAGAACATCCTTTCTTCTACATTTGACAAAGGATTAAATGCATGGTCATGCACTTTGGTAGTAGAAATAAATGTGCAGACTATTTTCTTAACGGGGAGAAAATCCAGTAATCTGAGGTGCAAAGGAACTTGAGAATCCTTGCGCAGAACACCTTAAAGGTTAATTTGCAGGTTGAGTCAGAGGTGAGGAAGGCAAATGCCATGTTAGCATTCACTTCAAGAGGTCTAGAATACAAGAACAAGGACGTGATGCTGAGGCTTTATAAGGCACTGGTGAGGCCTCACCTTGAGTATTGTGACCAGTTTTGGTCCCTCATCTTAGAAGAGATGAGCTGACATTGGAGAGGGTCCAGAGGAGGTTCACAAGGATGATTCCAGGAATGAAAGGGTTATCATACGAAGAACCTTTGATGGCTCTGAGTCTGTACTCACTGGAATTTAGAAGGATGAGGGAGAATCTCATTGAAACCTTTTGAATGTATTACAATTGAACAAAGGGAACTATGGCGCTATGAGGGAGGAGCTGGCCAAAGTTCAATGGAACAATACCCTAGCAGGGATGACAGTGGAACAGCAATGGCAAGTGTTTCTGGGAATAATGCGGAAGGTGCAGGATCAGTTCATTCCAAAGAGGAAGAAAGAGCCTAAGGGGAGTAAGGGGAGCCCATGGCTGACAAGGGAAGTAATGGACAGTATAAAAATAAAAGAGAAGAAATATAACATAGCAAAAATGAGTGGGAAGCCGGATGATTGGGAAACTTTTAAGGAGCAACAGAAGATAACTAAAAAAGTAATATGCGGAGAAAAAATGAGGTACGAAGGTAAACTAGCCAAGAATATAAAGGAGGATAGTAAAAGCTTCTTTAGATGTGTGAAAAGGAAAAAAATAGTTAAGACCAAAATTGGGTCCTTGAAGACAGAAACGGGTGAATTTATTATGGGGAACAAGGAAATGGCAGACGAGTTGAACAGGTACTTTGGATCTGTCTTCACTAGGGAAGACGCAAACAATCTCCCAGATAAAATAGTGGCCAAAGGTCCTAGGGTAATGGATGAACTGAAGGAAATTTATATTAGGCAGAAAATGGTGTTGGATAGACTGTTGTGTCTGAAGGCTGATAAGTCCCCGGGACCTGCTGGTCTGCATCCCAGGGTACTTAAGGAGGTGGCTTTAGAAATCGTGGATGCACTGGTAATCATTTTCCAATGTTCTATAGATTCAGGATCAGTTCCTGTGGATTGGAGGGTGGCTAATGTTCAAGAAGGCAGGGAGAGAGAAAACAGGGAATTATAGACCAGTTAGCCTGACGTTGGTGGTGGGAAAGATGCTGGAGTCAATTATAAAAGATGAAATTACGACACATCTGGATAGCAGTAACAGGATAGGTCTGAGTCAGCATGGATTTATGAAGGGGAAATCGTACTTGACTAATCTCCTGGAATTTTTTGAGGATGTAACTATGAAAATGGACAAGGCAGAGCCAGTGGATGTAGTGTACCTGGACTTTCAGAAAACCTTTGATAAAGTCCCGCATAGGAGATTAGTGGGCAAAATTAGGGCACATGGTATTGGGGGCAGAGTACTGACATGGATTGAAAATTGACTGGCTGACAGGAAACGAAGAGTAGTGATTAACGGGTCCCTTTCGAATGGCAGGCAGTGATAAGTGGGGTTCAGTGTTGGGACCGCAGCTGTTTACAATATACATTAATGATTTAGATGAAGGGATTAAAAGTAACATTAACAAATCTGCAGATGACACAAAGCTGGGTGGCAGTGTGAAATGTGAGGAGGATGTTATGAGCATGCAGGGTGACTTGGACAGGCTGGGTGAGTGGGCAGATGCATGGCAGATGCAATTTAATGTGGATAAATGTGAGGTTATCCACTTTGGTGGTAAGAACAGGAAGGCAGATTATTATCTAAATGGAGTCAAGTTAGGAAAAGGGGAAGCACAACGAGATCTAGGTGGTGTTGTACATCAGTCACTGAAAGCAAGCATGCGGGTACAGCAGGCAGTGAAGAAAGCTAATGGTATGTTGGCCTTCATAACAAGGGGAATTGAGTATAGGAGCAAAGAGGTCCTTCGGCAGCTGTACAGGGCCCTGGTGAGATCACACCTGGAGTATTGTGTGCAGTTTTGGTCTCCAAATTTGAGGAAGGACATTCTTGCTATGGAGGGAGTGCAGCGTAGGTTCACAAGGTTAATTCCTGGGATAGCGGGACTGTCATATGTTGAAAGATTGGAGCGACTGGGCTTGTATATACTGGAATTTAGAAGGATGAGAGGGGATCTTATTGAAACATATAGGATTATTAAGGGATTGGACACGCTGGAGGCAGGAAGCATGTTCCCGCTGATGGATGAGTCCAGAACCAGAGGCCACAGTTTAAGAATAAGGGGTAGGCCATTTAGAACGGAGTTGAGGAAAAACTTTTTCACCTGGAGAGTGGTGGATATGTGGAATGCTCTGCCCCAGAAGGCTGTGGAGGCCAAGTCTCTGGATGCTTTCAAGAAAGAGATGGATAGATCTCTTAAAGATAGTGGAATCAAAGTTTAAGGGGATAAGGCAGGAACTGGATACTGATTGTGGATGATCAGCCATGATCACAGTGAATGGTGGCGCTGGCTCAAAGGGCCGAATGGCCTACTCCTGCACCTACTGTCTATTGTCTATTGTCTAATGTTGAAAGGCCTAGGCAGAGTAGATGTGGAAAGAATGTTTCCCATGGTGGGAGAGTCTAGGACAAGGGGGCACAGCCTCAGGATAGAGGGGCACCCTTTTAACACAGATATGTGGAGAAGTTTCTTTAGCCAAAGGGTGGGGAATTTGTGGAACTTGTAGCCACATGCAGCTGTGGAGGCCAGTTCATTGGGTGTTTTTAAGGCAGAGATTGATAAGTTCTTGATTGGACATGGCATCAAAGGTATGAGGAGAAGGCCGGAAACTGGGGTTGAGGAGGAGAGAAAAAAAGGATCAGCCATGATTGAATGGCAGAGCAGACTCGATGGGCCGAATGGCCTAATTCTGCTCCTATGTCTTATGGTCTTATAGTCCTAGCGATGTCCCAATGTAACCTCTGACAGCCCTTCACACTATCCACAATACCCCCAACCTTTGTGTCATCCGTAAACTTACTAACGCAACCTTCTACTTTTTCATCCAAGTCATTCATAAAAATCATGAAGAACAGATCCCTGCAGAACACCACTGGTCAAGAACCCCCATGCAGAATACCAACCATCTGCAACCATCCTTTGCCTTCTGTGGGCAAGCCAATTCTGGATCCACAAAGCAAGGTCTCCTTGGATCCTATGCCTCCTTACTTTCTGAATGAGCCTTGCATGGGGTACCTTCTCTTTGAATATTTTTATTAGTTACTGCATAAAGGAATACAGAGTACAAGAAGATATATATTATAAGTCAAAAGTAAAAAGTAAAATAGTATCAAATGCATTGTACTAAAAATACAGTTACAATCACAAAACCCTGTATTCATAAAAAAATAGATTAAATCGTAATATTGAAATATAATAATTCTCAAGTGCCTTACTGAAATCTATATACACTACATCCACCGCTCTACCTTCATCAGTGTGTTTTGTTACATCCTCAAAGTATGTAATCAGGTTCGTAAGGCATGACCTACTCTTGACAAAGCCATACCGACTGTCCCTGATCAAATTATGTCTCTCCAAATGTTCATAATTCCTGCCTCTCAGAATCTTCTCCAACAACTTGCACACCACTGAAGTCAGAGTCATTGGTCTATAATTCCCTGGGTTATCTCTGCTCCCTTTCTTGAACAAGGGAACAACATTTGCAACCCTCCAATCCTCCGGTACTTCTCCTGTCCCTATTGGTGATGCGAAGATCAATGCCAGAGGCTCAGCAATCTCCTCTCTCACTTCCCACAGTAGTCTGGGGAATATCTCATCCGGTCCCAGCAACTGAGCTAACTTTATACCTTTCAAAAGCTCCAGCACATTCCCTTTCTTAATGTCTATATAATTAAGCCTTTCAGTCCACTGTAAGTCATCCCCACAATTAACCAAGGTCTTTTTTCCTGGAGAATACTGAAGCAAAATATTCATTGAGTACCTCTGCTACCTCCTGAGACTCCATGCACACATTTCCACAATTGCATCTGATTGGTCCTATTCTCACACAGCTCATCCTCTTGCTCTTCACATATTTGTAGAATGTCTTGGGGTTATCCTTAATCCTGCTCACCAAGACTTTCTCATGGCCCCTTCTAGCTCTTCTAATTTCATTTTTGAGCTCCTTCTTGGCACTCTTGTAATTTCCTAGCACTCTAACAGTACCTAGTTTCTTGAACCTTTCGTAAGCTTTTCTTTTCTTCTTAGCGAAATTTTCTACATACTTTGTACACCATGGTTCTTTTACCCTACCATCCTTTCCCTGCCTCAATGGAACATACCTATGCAGAACTCTGCTGTGCATTTCCCTGAGACCATCTGCTCCCAATTTATGTTCCCAAGTTCCTGCCTAATAGCATCATATTTCCCCCTACCCCAATTAAAGGCTTTCCCAAATTGTCTGCTCCTATCCCTCTCCAGCGCTATGGTAAAGGAGATAGAGTTATGATCACCACCTCCAAAATGCTCTCCCACCGAGAGATCTGACACCTGACCAGGTTCATTTCCCAAGATCAAGTACAGCCTCTCCTCTATTTGGCTTATCTACATATTGCATCAGGAAACCTTCCTGAACACACCTAACAAACTCCAAGCTCCTTGCTCCAAGGAGATCCCAGTCAATATTAGGAAAGTTAAAATCGCCCATCACAACAACCCTAATATTCTTCTTCCTTCTTCGGCTGTCCATCGATTTCGATGTTGACTGCACGCCTTGCACAGTAATCAGACAGGCGGTGTCGTGCCCCCACCATACAGTCTCTCTGGGCTTCCAAATCTGATGCTGAGTGGTACACAGGAATGTAACAGACTCAGCGGATAAGGAAGCTGCCCCACAGTGACAACTAACTAGTCCAGTGATGCCATCTGTTGTCCAGCACTCTGGTTCCTCCGCATGCCACCAGGGTGGCTGTACCATTGACCCTTTTGGATTCATCTGCCACAGACACCATCAGACGCTTTGCTGTCGGCGTCCTCATCCGCTGCAGCCTTTGCATGAAGAGGCATAACCTACAAAGTAGCAAAGGCATGCTTACCTCCTTGACTCAGCTAGCCACGAGCCTACTACTAGATCTAGTCCAGTAGTATACCGATGGAACATCACCTTCACGGATAGGCTAGACCTGCGTCATACTTCGCTGATGTTCAGCCAGTGTCACTCCTACGCCACAGTGAGGCGCCAAAGTAGGATTTTGTAGGAGAACCCTATTACTCGGCGGGAGGAGAAGATGGTGGCGTGACACAGCACGCACGGCCTCTCCAGTGAAATTATATCGTATTTGTTAAGTAGGGGCCATGCACAATTCTGATTTGATGGAGACAGACGTGAGAAGCACGGAGAAACATCTGGAGAAACTTATGCAATGCCCAGTTCGCTGCCGCTGCTACTGTGCAATCGAGAATCTCCGGAGAGAAGGCCCCGAATCCTCGGCTTTGTCTGTTGCTGGCAGCCGGGGCTGGGGTCGAAGCGCTCGGCAGAGATGGTGCTCGGTGCTCGGCGCTCAGTGTCGGAGGGCTGGTCGGAGGCTCTAAGTTTTTGGACGGACTCAGAGTTGGACTGTGGCCAGGTGCTTCCAGGATGCTGCATCGGCAAGTTTGCGGCGCTGGAAGCTCATGACGGAGAGTTTCTCCCTTCAACCGTCTGCATGAGATGATGGGACTTTCGAGAGACTTTGAACTTTTTTTTACTGTGCCCATGGCCTGTTCTTCATCAAATTACGGTATTGCTTGCACTGTTGTAACTATATGTTATAATTACGTGGTTTTTGTCAGTTTTCCAGTCTTGGTCTGTCTTGTGTTTCTGTGATATCACACCGGACTAAATGATAGTAAACGAGGACTGTGTGTCCTCATAATCTAATCTAATCTAATCAAATCTAATTATTATCACACCACTGGATAGTCTGGAGGGGTGTCAGAGGTTAAAGTGGGACATGGATAGGATGCAGAACTGGGCTGAGAAGTGGCAGGTGGAGTTCCAGAATCTACCTCCCTATCTGCTCTTCGATATCCCCGTTACTATTGCGGGGGCGGGGGGGGGGGGTCTATAAAAGCAGCCAGGAGAGTTTTTGCCCTTTCCTGTATCTGGCTTCCACCCACACTGACTCAGTGGATAATCCCTCCATGACTTCCTTCTTCTCTGTAGCCATGACACTATCCCTGATTAGCAATGCTATGCCCCCACCTCCTTTGCCTCCCTCCCTGTCCTTTTTGAAACATCGAAAGCCTGGCACAATCAGTAGCCATTTCTGCACCTGAGACATCCAAGATTTCATAATGGGCACAACATCATAATTTCATGTATTGACCCACTCCTTGTTTATGATACTCCTTCCGTTAAAATAGACACATCTCAAGCCATCAGGCTGAGTGCATCTTTGCTCTAACATCTGCCTATCCTTCCTCACAAACTCCCAACAAGCTGTCTCTACTTGTGCTCCAACCTCCCTGTCCTCTACCCCTTCACTTCGGTTCCCCCCCCCCCCCCCGGCAAATCTAGTTGAAATCCTCCTCAATAGCATTAGCAAACCTCCCCACCAGGATATACTGGTCCTCCTGGATTCAAATGCAGCCCATCCTTTTTGTACAAGTCACACCTGCCCTAGAAGAGGTCCCAATGATCCAGAAATCTGAATCCCTGCCCCCTACTCCAATCCTTTAGCCATGCATTTATCCTCCACCCCAATCTATTCCTATACTCACTGTCGTGTGGCACAGACAGCAATCCTGAGATGACTACCTTTGAGGTCCTGCTTCTCACCTTCTTTCCTAACTCCCTGTATTCTGCTTTCAAACCTCACATGGTTTACAATTTTTTGAGGAAATTACCAGTAGGCTAGACAAGGGAGATGCAGTGGATGTTGTATATTTGGATTTTCAGAAGGTCTTTGACAAGGTGCCACACATGAGGCTGCTTAACAAGATAAGAGCCCATGGAATTACAGGATAGTTACATACGTGGATAGAGCATTGGCTGATTGGCAGGAAACAGAGAGTGGGAATAAAGGGATCCTATTCTGGTTGGCAGCCGGTTACCAGTGGTGTTCCACAGGGATCAGTGTTGGGGCTGCTTCTTTTTACATTGTACATCAATGATTTGGATTATGGAATAGAGGGCTTTGTGGCTAAGTTTGCTGACGATACGAAGATAGGTGGAGGGGCCGGTAGTGCTGAGGAAACGGAGAGTCTGCAGAGAGACTTGGATAGATTGGAAGAATGGGCAGAGAAGTGTCAAATGAAGTACAATGTTGGAAAGTGTATGGTTATGCACTTTGGCAGAAAAAATAAACAGGCAGACTATTATTTAAATGGGGAAAGAATTCAAAGTTCTGAGATGCAACGGGACTTGGGAGTCCTCGTACGTTAACCTCCAGGTTGAGTCAGTAGTGAAGAAGGCGAATGCAATGTTGGCATTCATTTCTAGAGGAATAGAGTATAGGAGCAGGGATGTGATGTTGAGGCTCTATAAGGCGCTGGTGAGACCTCACTTGGAGTACTGTGGGCAGTTTTGGTCTCCTTATTTAAGAAAGGATGTGCTGACGTTGGAGAGGGTACAGAGAAGATTCACTAGAATGATTCCGGGAATGAGAGGGTTAACATATGAGGAACGTTTGTCCGCTCTTGGACTGTATTCCTTGGAGTTTAGAAGAATGAGGGGAGACCTCATAGAAACATTTCGAATGTTAAAAGGCATGGACAGAGTGGATGTGGCAAAGTTGTTTCCCATGATGGGGAAGTCTAGTACGAGAGGGCATGACTTCAGGATTGAAGGGCGCCCATTCAGAACAGAAATGCGAAAAAATTTTTTTAATCAGAGGGTGGTGAATCTATGGAATTTGTTGCCACGGGCAGCAGTGGAGGCCAAGTCATTGGGTGTCTTTAAGGCAGAGATTGATCGGTATCTGAGTAGCCAGGGCATCAAAGGTTATGGTGAGAAGGCGGGGAAGTGGGACTAAATAGGATAAAATGGATCAGCTCATGATAAAATGGCGGAGCAGACTCGATGGGCCGAATGGCCTACTTCTGCTCCTTTGTCTTATGGTCTTATGGTCTTATGTTCCTCACAGCAGGTTTAGACCATGTTCATCAGAACAGGTTTAGACCATGTTCCTCAGAGCAGGTTTAGACCATGTCCCTCACAGCAGGTTTGGACCATGTTCCTCACAGCAGGTTTAGACTATGTTTGTCACAGCAGGTTTAGACCATGTTCCTCAGAGCAGGTTTAGACCACGCTCCTCACAGCAGGTTTAGACCATGTTTGTCACAGCAGGTTTAGACCATGTTCCTCAGAGCAGGTTTAGACCATGTTCCTCAGAGCAGGTTTAGACCATGTTCCTCAGAGCAGGTTTAGACCATGTTTGTCACAGCAGGTTTAGACCATGTTCCTCAGAGCAGGTTTAGACCATGTTCCTCAGAGCAGGTTTAAACCATGTTTGTCACAGCAGGTTTAGACCATGTTCCTCAGAGCAAGTTTAGACCATGTTCCTCAGAACAGGTTTTGACCACGTTCCTCACAGCAGGTTTAGGCCATGTTCCTCAGAGCAAGTTTAGACCATGTTTCTCAGAGCAGGTTTAGACCATGTTCATCAGAGCAGGTTTTGACCATAAGACCTTAAGACATAGGAGCAGAATTAGGATATTTGGCCCATCGATTATGTTCCACCATTCAATTATGTCTGATCCGACTTTTCCCCTCTGCAGCCCCACTCCCCGGCCTTCTCCGCGTAACCTTTGATGCCATGGCCAATCAAGACCTCTCAAGCTCTGCCTTAAATACAGCCAGTGACCTGGCCTCCACAACTTCTGTGGTAACAAATTTCACAAATTCACCACCCTATGGCTAAAGAAATTTCTCCATATCCCTATTTTAAATAGATGCCCCTCTATCCTGAGGTTGTGCCGTCTTGTCCTAGACTCCCCCGCCATGGGAAACATCCTTTCCATATCTACTCTGTCTACAGATTTCATCATTCAAAAGGTTTCAATGAGATCCCCCTCATCCTTCTGAACTCCAGTAAGTACAGACCTAGAGCCGTATGAGGGTTGTGGGTTAGTAAACTGCTGATGACACAAAGGTTGGGGGTGTTGTGAATAGTGTGGAGGGCTGTCAGAAGTTACAGTGGGACATTGACAGGATGCAAAACTGGGCCGAGAAGTGGCAGATGGAGTTCAACCCGGATAAGTGTGAGGTGGTTCATTTTGGTAGGTCAAATATGATGGCAGAATATAGTATTAATGGTAAGACTCTTGGCAGTGTGGAGGATCAGAGGGATCTTGGGGTCCAAGTCCATAGGACACTCAAAGCTGCTGCGCAGGTTGACTCTGTGGTTAAGAAGGCATACGGTACATTGGCCTTCATCAACTGTGGGATTGAGTTTAAGAGCCGAGAGGTAATGTTGCAGCTACATAGGACCCTAGTCAGACTTCACCTGGAGTACTGTGCTCAATTCTGGTCTCCTCACTACAGGAAGGACATGGAAACCATAGAAAGGGTGCAGAGGATGTTGCCTGGATTGGGGAGCATGCCTTATGAGAATAGGTTGAGTGAACTTGGCCTTTTCTCCTTGGAGCAACGGGGAATGAGCGGTGAGTTGATAGAGGTGTACAAGATAATGAGAGGCATTGATTGTGTGGATAGTCAGAGGCTTTTTCCCAGGCTGAAATGACTAGCACAAGAGGGCATAGTTTTAAGGTGCTTGGAAGTAGGTACGAGGAGATATCAGGGGTAAGTTTTTCACGCAGAGCGTGGTGAGTGCATGGAATAGGCTGCCAGCGGCGGTGGTGGAGGCGGAAACGATAGGGTCTTTTAAGAGACTCCTGGATGGATACATGGAGCTTAGAAAAATAGAGGGCTATGGGTAAGCCTTGGTAGTTCTAAGGTAAGGACATGTTCGGCACAGCTTTGTGGGCCGAAGGGCCTGTATTGTGCTGTAGGTTTTCTACGTTTCTATGTCTAGTCCTTTCATTCCCAGAATCATCCTTGTGAACCTCCTCTGAACCCTCTCCAATGACAGCACGTCTGTTCTCAGATGAGGAGCCCAAAACTGTTCACTATACTCAAGGTGAGGCTTCACCAGTGCCTTATAAAGCCCCAGCATCACATCCCTGCTCTTGTGTTCTAGACCTCTTGAAATGAATGCTAACATTGCATTCGCCTTCCTCACCACCAACTCAACCTGCAAGTTAATGTTCAGGGTGCTCTGCACAAGGACTTCTAAGTCCCTTTGCATCTCAGATTTTTGACAATTGTCCCCATTTAGAAAATTGTCTGTACATTTATTTCTACTTCCAAAGTGCACGACCATGCATTTTCCAATTTTATATTTCGTTTCATCCCTTAGGAGAATAGGTTGAGTGGTGGTGACTTTCTTGCCCATTCTCCTAATCTGTCTAAGTCCTTCTGCAGCCTTCCTGTTTCCACACATCTTCATATTATCTGCAAACTAGGCAACAAAGCCACCTATTCCATCAGCTAAATCATTGATATACAGTATAAAAAGAAACGGTCCTAACACTGAACCCTGCGGAAGACCACTAGTCACTGGCAGCCAACCAGTAACTGGTGGTGAGAAAAAATTTTATTATCAAAGTATGCGTATGTCACCATATACTATCCTGAGATTCATTTTCTTACAGGTATTCACATTAATTTCAAAGATACACAATAGAATCAACGAAATATACACACAGGCACAGACTGACCAACAACTAATATGCAAACAAAGATAAGCTGTCCAATCCTAAATAAATAAATAGTACTGAGAACGAGTTGTAGAATCATAGAAACATAGAAAACTTACAGCACAATACAGGCCCTTCGGCCCACAAAGCTGTGCTGAACATGTCCTTACCTTAGAACTACATAGGCTTACCCATAGCGCTCTATTTTTCTAAGCTCCATGTAGCCATCCAGGAGTCTCTTAAAAGACCCTATCGTTTCTGTTTCCACCACCGTTGCCGGCAGCCCATTCCACACACTCACCACTCTCTGGGTAAAAAACCTACCCCTGACATCTCCTCTGTACCTGCTTCCAAGCTTCCTGGTATTATGTAGTATTAAGCAACAACAGCGATCTCAAGGATAACCTGGGATTTCAGGGATCAAGGGCCATCTTTACTCACCATACATATTTACTTGCTTTAGGAACTTACTGTAGTGTGTTGGCACAGCATCAACGAAAAGCAACATTCAATAATTATAAAGAATAAGGAATAACAAAAAAATGAAGTTAGAGTTTGAGGGGTGGAAATGAGTAAAATGTGCATAAATACCTAAATGTCAGCATGTATTTACAATTTAAACAACATTATAAAAAGTGTTTACCGTGCAGTACAGTGACTGAAGTAGTTGATAGAGTTCAGCTTAATACCACCTTTACTGGAGTATTGGAAAATGAGTCTGCTTGCTGCAAATAGGATTGAGCACCGACCTAATGAGGACTCTCAGCCTGAAACGTCGACTGTTTATTCCTTTCCATACACCTGCTGCGTTTCTCCAGCATTTGGTGTGTGTTGTTCCGGACTTCAATTGTATTTGTACTACCCTGAGTTCCACTTTCTTGCAGGCATTCACCGTAGGGCACATAGAAGTATAACTGCCCAGGTCCACTGATTTGAAATGAGTAGAGGGCTCTGACACGCAGTGGAACAGGGCATAGCATGCAATCATTCCTCTCTGTGCAAAAAAACAGTCAAATCTAAAAAAAATGAGAAGAGCTCAATAGAAATTGATTTGTGCTCCAAGAGGTTAACAAAGGATCAGCCTCTGAGCAAGCTCACTATAATTTTTCTTCATCAGAATTTATTCATGCTAACTGCTTTGAGCTATCCGTAAATCATTGAAAATACTGTTAAGTGGTTGTAAACGTTTGTTCATGGGCAGCCAAGGTGCATTAAGCCTGATGCTTGTGATGAGTTTGTTTAAAATGCACGCACTCAGAGGGTGGAATAAAGTTAAAATCATTATTTCATCATTGCATTGTAGTTAATGCAATCAAATATCAAATGTGCCTCAACTTAAGTGGATTTTAAATAATTCTACATAATGGTAAGATTTAAAAATAAACCCTTAATATTTAAACTAATGCAGACAGTTTAACATTAAACGTGGTAATCAGCAAAAAGGGAAGTTATTTAAGTACCAAAGTTTTCCAATATTGAGTGGATTGATAGTGCATTTGCTAGACTTTAGAAGAATGAGAAATCTCATGAAAAGGTATAAAATTCTTGAAGGGCTTGACAGCGTGGGCATGGGATGCATATTAGCCCTGCCTGAACCATCTAGGACCAGATAGCACAATTTCAGTAAAACACATGTAGCATGAATGACTTAAATGATGAGAAATTTCTTTCATCAGAATGTTTTGAACATAGAACATGGAGAAGTACAGTATAGTACAGGTCCTTTGACCCACAATGTTGTGCTAGCCTTTTAAACTACTCAAAGATGAATCTAACCCTTCCCTCCTACATAGCCCTTCATGTTTCTATCATCCATGTGCCTGTCAAGAGTCTTAAATATCCTTGATGTAGCTGCCTCTACCACCAAACAGAAACTCACCACTTTGTGTAAAACACCTGCCTCTGCCATTCCCCCTAAAGTTTTCTCCCATCATCTTAAAATAATGTCCCCTCATATTTGCCTTTGGAATTCTCCTTCCCCTAAGGGCCATGGGGTTCAATTACTCTTCTCATACAGAACATATTTCTGGACATGAGGGAATCAAATAATGTTTGAGAGTAGTTTATTTATAAATGAATACTTTATTCATTGCAGTGCAGGAGAAATCTTATAGATGTGTATAAAATCAGGAGGGACATAGATAAGAAGAATGCCTTTGTTAACCATTTGGAGCACAAATCAATTTCCATTGAGTTCTTCCCAATTTTTTAGATTTGACTATCTCATTTTTTTGGTAACCTTTATTTTTCACAGATTGCAGAATCAAGAACAGGAAGGCATAGATTTAAGGAGTGAGGGAAAAGATTGGATGGGAATATTGGGCTGTATCTGTAACAAGCTGTCAGAGGAAGTATTTGAGGCAGTTACATTAACAACATTGAAAGACACTTGGACAGCTGCATGTATTGGAAAGGTTTTAGGTTCCAATTTGGATTCATCTTTATTTATTACATGTACATCAAAACATACAGTGGACTGTGTCAATTGCATTAACAACCCTTACAATCTTAGGATGTGCTAGGCCAGGCCGGTTTCTGTTTAGCAGCAAGTATTGGCTGCTCCTGGAACTCAGGCTCAAAGATGATGACCTGGAGTCTGATCTTCAAGCACTGTAACACATCTGGGGGGGTGGGGGGGGGGAGAGTTACCTGATTCCCTGTTTCAGGAGGTAGTCAATGTCCATTAGATTAGCTGCCTCAAATTCGTTCTGTAGTCAGGGACAAGAGGGTGTGACTGTGACTGAGGCGGGTAGTGGGATCTAAGAGACAGTGCTGGAGGAGCCTCAACCCTTGAGCTTGTCCAACAGGTCTGAGATTCTTTCTCCCTGTGTGGATGAGAGTGGGGGCTATAGGAAGGATGAGCAACCTAACTGTGGCACCCTAGTTCAAAGAGACATTCAGGAGGGGGAAAGAAGAGATGTGTACTGGTAACTTGGGATAGAATAGACGGTCCTCTGTCGCGAGGATAGAGCAGCCCGAAGGCTGTGTTGCCTGCCTGGTGCCCGGGTTCAGGACATCTTATCTGACCTGCAGTGGAATTTGCAGTGGGAGTGGAAAGATCCAGTTGTTGTGGTCCGTGTGGGTACCAACAACATAAGTAGAACGAGGAAAGAGGTTCTCCTGGGGGAATTTGAGCAGCTAGGGACTAAATTAAAAAGCAGAACCAAAAAGGTGGAAAAAGGTGAAGCAGTTTATACCTCAATGCAGCAGAACCTGGACATTATCCAGGTTTGGGCTGACAAGTGGCAAGTAACAGGCGAGCCATGCAAGTGCCAGGCAATGACCATCTACAAGACGAGAGGCTCTAACCATTGTTCCTTGACTTTCAGTGGCATCACCATCATTGAATCCCCTATTATCAACATCCTGAGAGTTAACATTAACAGGAAATGGAACTGGTCTAGCCATATAAACACTGTGGCTACCAAAGCAGGTCAAAGTCCTGCCGCATGTAACTCACCTCCTGACTCCCCAAGGCCTGTCCACCATTTACAAGGCTCAGGTCAGGAGTGTAATGGAATAGTCGCCACTTGCCTGGATGAGTGCAGCTCCATCAACACTCAAGAAGCTTGTCACCATCCAGTACAAGGCAGCCCACTTGATTGGTACCCCTTCCACAAGCATCCAATCCCCCCACCATCGATGAACAGCTGCAGCAGTGTGTACTATCTACAAGATGCTCTGTGGTAACACACCAAAGTTCCTAAGGCAGCACCTTCCAGACCCACAACCACTACCATCTAGACAGATGAGAACAACAGGTACCTGGGAACACCACTGCTTGGAAATCCCCCTCCAAGTCACTCACCATCCTGACTTGGAAACATATCACCATTCCTTCATTGTTGCTGGGTCAAAATCATGGAATTCCCTCCATAACAGCACTGTGGGTGTACCTACACCTCAGGGACTGCAGTGGTTCAAATAGCAGAGACTTTGAATGACTATTTTGTGTAGGTATTCATGGTGGAGGACATGTCTATCATGCCAAAAAGAGATGTTCTGGATACGATGGGAGGTGAGGACCTCGATACAATAGCTATCACTAAAGAGGTATTGCTGAGCAAACTTGCAGGCCTGAAGATAGATAATTCCCCTGGTCCCTGATGGAGTGCACCCCAGGGTACTGAAAAAAATGGCAGAAGTTATAGTAGAGGCTTTGGTGATGATTTACCAAAATTCTCCGGACTCTGGGCAGGTCCTCACGGGTTGGAAGGTGGCGAATGTCACACCACTGTACAAAATAGAATGTCAACAAAGGGCAGATAACTATAGGCCAGTTAGTCTAACATCTGTAGTTGGGAAAATGCTTGACCCTATCATTAAAGAAGAAATAGCAAAGCATCTGGAAAGAAATGGATCCATCAGGCAAATGCAGCTTCGATTCAGCAAAGGCAGTCCTGTTTGACAAACTTACTGGAGCTCTTTGAGGATATAACAAGCACAGAGGGTAGAGAACAGATGGACGTTATTTACTTGGATTTCCAGAAGGTGTTCAATAAGGTGCCGCATAAAAGATTTATCCATAAGATAAGGATGCACAGAATTGGGGGTGATGTATTAACATGGATAGAGGATTGGTTAACTAATAGAAAGCAGAAAGTTAGGATACATGGGTGTTACTCTGGTTGGCAATCAGTGGTGAGAGGTGTGCCACAGGGGTCAGTGCTGGGCCCGTAGCTGTTCACGATATACATTAAAGATCTGGAAGAGGGGACTGTGTGTAGTGTTTCTAAGTTTGCTGATGATACTAAATTGAGTGGAAAAGCAAACTAAGCAGAAGATACGGAGAGTCTGTAGAGAGATATAGATAGGTTAAGTGAGTGGGCTAGGGACTGGCAGATGGAGTACAATGCTGGTAAATGTGAGGTCATCCACTTTGGAAGGAAAAGTGAAAAAAGCAGATTATTACTTAAATGGTAAAAAATTGCAGCATGCTGCTGTGCAGAGGGACTTGGGAGTGCTTGTGCATGAATCACAAAAGGTTGGTTTGCAGATGCAGCAGGCTATCAAGAAGGCAAATGGGATGTTGGGCTTCATTGCTAGAGGGATTGAATTTAAGAGCAGGGAGGTTTTGCTGCAACTGTACAGGGTACTAGTGAGGCCGCACCTGGAGTACTGTGTGTAGTTCTAGTCTCCTTACTTGAGGAAGGATATACTGGCTTTGGAGGCAGTGCAGAGGAGCTTCACCAGGTTGATTCCAGAGATGAGGGGGTGAGATGAGGAGAGATTGAGTCGCCTGGGACTGTACTCACTGGAATTCAGAAGAATAAGATGAGATCTTACAGAAACATATAAAATTATGAAAGAGATAGATAAGATAGAGGCAAGAAAGTTGATTCCACTAATATGTGAAACTAGAACAAGCAGATATAGTCTCCAGATTCAGGGGAGTAGATTTACGATGGAGATGAGGAGGAACTGGTTTTCTCAGAGGGTCATGAATCTGTGGAACTCTCTGCCCAATAAAGCAGTGGAGGCTGCCTCAGTAAATATATATTTAAGACAAGGTTGGATAGATTTTTGCATAGTAGGAGAATTAAGGGTTATGAGGAAAAGGCTGGATCAGCCATAATCTTATTGAATGGTAGAGCAGGCTCAATGGGCCAGATGGCCGTCACCTGCTCCTATTTCTTATGTTCTTATGTAGATGCTGTAATTTTGTTCACACTCACTTTCATTCCTGACTGCAACTCAATTGTGTCTCTGAATACGGTTTCCATTGAAACAGCAATTTCAATTGCTCTTTTGAGTGTAAGTTGTGCTTCAATTAGGAGCCATTTTTGAATGCTTTCTTTTAAGATTTCACAAACAAAACAATCTTTCAGTGTATCATTGAACTCATCCCCAAATTGACAATGTTCGGACAATCTCTTCAATTCAGCCATGTATGCTGAAATGAACTCCCCTTCATTTTTATTCCACTTATGAAACCTAAAACATTCTGCAATCTACAATGGCTTGGGTAACCTAAGAACTTGGCAAAATTGATACTCACTTTTCATTGGCTATTCCATTTGCTTCAAAATACTATTCCAATACTTCAGTATACATGAGTCAATAACCCATCATGTAATTACCATTTCTGTTTTTTTAGTGATTATTGTCACCTAGTACATATTCTTTATGAACCTGTGGATTCTTCCATTTATGGCCTTTAAAAAAAACTCAATCATGTCTTCCTTTCTAAAAAATGTGGGATTTTTGTAACCCAGCAGTTCCTCACTCCATTTTATTTTGTTTTGAAACTCTCGCTGCATCAGGTCACCGTTTGTGTTGGGTTCATTTTAAAGATACCTCATTGCCAATGTTATGTTTTGTAACTTCAAATATCAAATTAATACAAAGGAAGACAATTGGATCCGAAATACTTGTGCAACCTCCTCTTTGTCATGTGGTAGCGTGACGGCGTATTCAATGAACATATTTTGCACATAACCCGTAATTAATTATTTACATAAACACAAATGATTAATTAACCAACTTAGATACGACCACTGAAATATTTTTGAAATAGCAAACGTACAACAGGAAGGTATGCACATCAACCCATCCAGGTTATTCCGGCATCTTCCCCCTTCCTTTCCAGTCCTGAAGAAATGCCTCTACCCAAAACATCAATTGTTTTTTCATCTATATAGATGCTGCCTGACCTACTGAGTTACAAACATAAAAACCCTACAGCACAATATAGGCCCTTCGGCCCACAAAGTTTTGCCAAACATGTCCCTACCTTAGAAATTACTAGGCTTACCCATAACCACCTATTTTTCTAGGCTCCATGAACCTATCCAAAAGTCTCTTAAAAGACCCTATCATATCAGCCTCCACCACCGTTGCTGGCAGCCCATTCCACGCACTCACCACTCTCTGCGTAAAAAACTTACCCCAGACATCTCCTCTGTACCTACTCCCCAGCACCTTGAACATGTGTCCTCTTGTGGCAACCATTTCAGCCCTGGGAAAAAGCCTCTGACTATCCACACGATCAATGCCTCTCATCATCTTATACACCTCTATCAGGTCACCTCTCATCCTCTGTCGCTCCAAGGAGAAAAAGCCGAGTTCACTCAATCTATCCTCATAAGGCACGCTCCTCAATCCAGGCAACATCCTTGTAAATCTCCTCTGCACCCTTTCTATGGTTTCCACATCCTTCCTGTAGTGAGGCGACCAGAACTGAGCAGAGTACTCCAAGTGGGGTCTGACCAGAGTCCTATATAGCTGCAATATTACCGCTTGGCTCCTAAATTCAATTCCACGATTAATGAAGGCCTATACACCGTAAGCCTTCTTAACCACAAGTTAACCTGCGCAGCTGCTTTGAGCGTCCTATGGACTCGAACCCCAAGTTCCCTTGATCCTCAACATTGCCAAGAGTCTTACCATTAATACTATATTTTGCCATCATATTTTACCTACCAAAATGAACCACTTCACACTTATCTGGGTTGAATTTCATCTGCCACTTCTCAGACCAGTTTTGCATCCTATCAATGTCCCGCTGTAACCTCCGACAGCTCTCCACACTATCCACAACACTTCTAACCTTTGCATCATCAGCAAACTTACTAACCCATCCCTCCACTTCCTCATCCAGGTCATTTATAAAAATCACGAAGAGTAAGGGTCCCAGAACAGATCCATGAGGCACATCACTGGTCATCGACCTCCATGCAGAATATGACCCATCTACGACCACTCTTGGCCTTCTGTGGGCAAGTCAGTTCTGGACCACAAAGCAATGTCCCCTTGGATCCCATGCCTCTTTACTTCTCAATTAGCCTTGCATGGGGTACCTTGTCAAATGCCTTGCTGAAATCCATATACACTACATCTATGGCTCTTCCTTCATCAATGTGTTTAGTCACATCCTCAAAAAATTCAATCAGGCTCATAAGGCACGACCTGCCCTTGACAAAGCCATGCTGACTATTCCTAATCATATTATACCTCTCCAAATGTTCATAAATCCTGCCTCTCAGGATCTTCTCCATCAACTTACCAACTACTGAAGTAAGTCTCACTGGTCGATAATTTCCCGGGCTATCTCTACTCCCTTTCTTGAATAAAGGAACAACATCTGCAACCCTCTAATCCTCCGGAACCTCTCCTGTCCCCATTGATGATTCAAAGATCATCACCAGAGGCTCAGCAATCTCTTCCCTCACCTCCCACAGTAGCCTGGGGTACATCTCATCTGGTCCTGGCGACTTATCCAACTTGATACTTTCCAAAAACTCCAGCACATCCTCTTTCTTAATACCTACATGCTCAAGCTTTTCAGTCTGTTACAAGTCAGCACCGCAATCACCAAGATCCTTTTCCATTGTGAATACTGAAGTAATGTATTCATTAAGTACTTCTGCTATTTCCTCCGGTTCCATACACACTTTCCCACTGTCACATTTGATAGGTCCTATTCTTTCACATCTTATCCTTTTGCTCTGCACATACTTGTGGAATGCCTTGGGGTTTTCCTTAATCCTGCTCGCCAAGGCCTTCTCATGGCCCCTTCTGGCTCTCCTAATTTCCTTTTCAAGCTCCTTCCTGTTAGCCTTATAATCTTCCAGATCTCTAATATTGCCTAGCTCTCTGAACCTTTTGTAAGCTTTTCTTTTCTTCTTGACTAGATTTACTACAGCTTTTGTACGCCACGGTTCCTGTACCCTACCATAACTTCCCTGTCTCATTGGAATGTACCTATGCAGGACCCCACACAAATATCCCCTGAACACTTGCCACATTTCTTCCGTACATTTCCCTGAGAACATCTGTTTCCAATTTATGCTTCCAAGTTCCTGCCTGATAGCCTCTTAATTCCCCTTGCTCCAATTAAATGCTTTTCTAACTTGTCTGCTCCTATCCCTCTCCAATGCTATTGTAAGGGAGATAGAATTGTGATCACTATCTCCAAAATGCTCTCCCACTGAGAGACCTGACACCTGACCAGGTTCATTTCCCAATACCAGATCAAGTACAGCCTCTCCTTTTGTAGGCTTATCTACATATTGTGTCAAGAAACCTTCCTGAACACACCTATCAAACTCCACCCCATCTAAACCCCTTGCTCTAGGGAGATGCCAGTTGATATTTGGGAAATTAAAATCTCCCATCACGACAACTCTGTTATTATTACGCCCGTGATGGGGACCTAAATTACTCCTATGAACTCTGCTCATTTACCCCCATTAACTGTGCTTTTGAAAAGAGGGAGAGAGAGTTTTTAACACCAACAACTTGTTTTTAAAAGAGAGAGCGAGATGAAGACTGCTCACAGGTTGTTTATACTTTCTTCAAGGACACAGCATGCTGGTGTATTTCTTACACAGAGAGAGGAAGGAGGATTATTTAAATGACAGCTGGTATCCAGTACGGTGAGATAAATAGGATGTCAGATGATATAGACCTCAGGCACATGTTTTGGACACTGAATGAGCTTGGTTGTGCCCGCAGAAAAAATGGATTTTTGGAAGATTGATCAGTCGCTCTTGCAGTGAAGAGGAAAGGGGTTGACCAGTGGGGAGTTGTCCATGTGTCTACCCTCACCTGGGTGATAGCTCCACCACAGAAAACCGGTCCCCTTTGTTAAAGTCACAGTCGGTGACTTTTAAGGATTTCGAAGGACAACGAGAAGATCGACGGCGTCAGCTCACCAGAAGACTCAAATCTCTCCCTCTCTCTCTCTCCATCACTACTCAACTCAACACCATGAACTGAACTGAACTGAACTTTACTCATCATCGTAAGACTGTATCTTTTTACCCCTAGACTTAAGGAAGCTTGGTTTTCACGTATATTTCCATGCTTATTGATTTACTTATATATATAATCATTGTTAACCTGTTTGATTTATCTACATTTATATTACTGTATTGTGTAGTTACTAATAAATATTATTATTTAATAGCAATACTGGACTCCAAGGTGTTTTGTATTTCTGCTGGTTCTTTATTCCCGTCACAGGGTACGTGACACATGTTTCCAGGATCTGTTTCCCTATCTGCTCCTCGATATCCCTGTTACTATTGGGCGGCCTATAAAAAACACCCAGCAAAGTTATTGACCCCTTCCTGTTCCTAACCTCCACCCACAGAGACTCCATAGACAATCCCTCCATGACATCCACCTTTTCTGCAGCCGTGACACTATCTCTGATCAACAGTGCCACGCCTCCACCTCTTTTGCCTCCCTCTCTGGCCTTTCTGAAACATCTAAAACCTGGCACTTGAAGTAATCATTCCTGTCCCTGAGCCATCCAAGTCTCTGTAATGGTCACCACATCATAGCTCCAAGTACTGATCCACGATCTAAGCTCATCCGCTTTGTTCACAATACTCCTTGTGTTAAAATAGACACATCTCAAACCGTCCGTCTGAGTGCGTCCCTTCTCTATCATCTGCCTATCCTCCCTCTCACATTGTCTTCAAGCTTTCTCTATTTGTGAGCCAACAGCCTCTTCAGTTCGGTTCCCACCCCCAAACAATTCTAGTTTAAACTCTCCCCAATTGCCTTAGCAAACCTCCCCACTAGGATATTGGTCCCCCTGGGATTCAAGTGCAACCCGTCCTTTTTGTACAGGTCACACCTCCCCCAAAAGAGGTCCCAATGATCAGAATCTGAATCCCTGCCCCCTGCTCCAATCCCTCAGCCACGCATTTATCCTCCATCTCACTCTATTCTCATACTCACTGTCACGTGGCACAGGCAGTAATCCCGAGATTACTACCTTCACGATCCTGCTTCTCAACTTCTTTCCTAACTCCCTGTAGTCTTCCAGGATCTGAAATCAAAGCGAAAAGTATCAAATACTGGTCTTAAAGTATTACTTAAATGCACGCAACATAAGGGATAAGGTGGATGATCTTGTTGTACAGCTACACATTGGCAGGTATGATATTGTGGCCATCACTGAGACCTAGCCAAAAGATGCATGTCTCTGGGAGCTGAACGTCCAAGGATACACGGTGTATCGGAAGGATAGAAAGGTAGGCAGAGTGGGAGGCGTGGCTTTATTGGTTAGAAATGATATTAAATCATTAGAAAGAGGTGATATAGGATCGGAAGGTGTAGAATCTTTATGGGTTGAGTTAAGAAATAGCAGGGGTAAAAGGACCCTGATGGCAGTTATTTATAGGTCTCCAAACAGCTGCAGGGATGTGGACTACAAATTACAACTGGAAATAGAAAAGGCTTGTCAGAAGGGCAGTGTTATGATAATTGTGGGGAATTTTAACATGCGAGTGGATTGGGAAAATCAGGTCGGCACTGGATCTCAAGAGAGGGAATTTGTAGAATGTCTGCGAGATGGCTTTTTAGAACAGCTTGTTGTTGAGCCCACTAGGGGAACGGCTGTACTGGATTGGGAATTGTGTAATGAACCGGAGGTGATTAGAGAGATTGAGGTGAAGGAACCCTTAGGAGGCAGTGATCATAACATGATTGAGTTCACTGTGAAATTTGAAAAAGAGAAGCCGAAATCTGATGTGCTGGTATTTCAGTGGAGTAAAGGAAATTACAGTGGCATTAGAGAGGAACTGGCCAAAGTTGACTGGAAAGGGACACTGGCGGGAAAGACAGCAGAGTAGCAGTGGCTGGAGTTTATGCGAGAAGTGAGGAAGGTGCAAGACAGGTATATTCCAAAAAAAGAAGAAATTTTCGAGTGGAAAAAAGATGCAACCGTGATTGACAAGAAAAGTCAAAGCCAAAGTTAAAGCAAAGGAGAGGGCATACAAGGAAGCAAAAATTAGCAGGAGGACAGAGGATTGGGAAGTTTTTAAAACGTTACAAAAGGAAACCAAGAAGGTTATTAAGAGGGAAAAGATTAACTATGAAAGGAAGCTAGCAAATAATATCAAAGAGGATACTAAAAGCTTTTTCAAGTATATAAAGAGTAAAAGACAGGTGAGAGTAGATATAGGACCGATAGAAAATGCTGCTGGAGAAGTTGTAATGGGAGATAAGGAGATGGCAGAGGAACTGAATGAGTATTTTGCATCAGTCCTCACTGAGGAAGACATCAGCAGTATACCGGACACTCAAGGGTGTCAGGGAAGAGAAGTGTGCGCAGTCACAATTACCACAGAGAAAGTACTCAGGAAGCTGAATAGTCTAAAGGTAGATAAATCTCCCGGACCAGATGGAATGCACCCGTGTGTTCTGAAGGAAGTAGCTGTGGAGTTTGCGGAGGCATTAGCGATGATCTTTCAAAAGTCGATAGATTCTGGCATGGTTCCGGAGGACTGGAAGATTGCAAATGTTACTCCGCTATTTAAGAAGGGAGTAAGGAAATTATAGACCTGTTAGCTTGACATCGGTGGTTGGGAAGTTGTTGGAGTCGATTGTTAAGAATGAGGTTACAGACTACCTGGAGGCATAAGACAAGATAGGCAGAACTCAGCATGGATTCCTTAAAGGAAAATCCTGCCTGACAAACCTATTACAATTTTTTGAGGAAATTGCCAGTAGGCTAGACAAGGGAGATGCAGTGGATGTTGTATATTTGGATTTTCAGAAGGCCTTTGACAAGGTGCCACACATGAGGCTACTTAACAAGATAAGAGCCCATGGAATTACAGGAAAGTTACATACATGGATAGAGCGTTGGCTGATTGGCAGGAGGCACAGAGTGGGAATAAAGGGATCCTATTCTGGTTGGCTGCCGGTTACCAGTGGTGTTCCACAGGGGTCCGTGTTGGGGCTGCTTCTTTTTACATTGTACATCAACGATTTGGATTATGGAATCCTAAGTTAATGTGGCTAAGTTTGCTGATGATACGAAGATAGGTGGAGGGGCTGGTAGTGCTGAGGAAACGGAGAGTCTGCAGAGAGACTTGGATAGATTGGAAGAATGGGCAGAGAAGTGTCAAATGAAGTACAATGTTGGAAAGTGTATGGTTATGCACTTTGGCAGAAAAAATAAACGGGCAGACTATTATTTAAATGGGGAAAGAATTCAAAGTTCTGAGATGCAACGGGACTTGGGAGTCCTCGTATGTTAACCTCCAGGTTGAGTCAGTAGTGAAGAAGGCGAATGCAATGTTGGCATTCATTTCTAGAGGAATAGAGTATAGGAGCAGAGATGTGATGTTGAGGCTCTATAAGGCGCTGGTGAGACCTCACTTGGGGTACTGTGGGCAGTTTTGGTCTCCTTATTTAAGAAAGGATGTGCTGACGTTGGAGAGGGCACAAAGAAGATTCACTGGAATGATTCCGGGAATGAGAGGGTTAACATATGAGGAACGTTTGTCTGCTCTTGGACTGTATTCCTTGGAGTTTAGAAGAATGAGGGGAGACCTCATAGAAACATTTCGAATGTTGAAAGGCATGGACAGAGTGGATGTGGCAAAGTTGTTTCCCATGATGGGGGAGTCTAGTACGAGAGGGCATGACTTCAGGATTGAAGGGCGCCCATTCAGAACAGAAATGCGAAGAAATTTTTTTAGTCAGAGGGTGGTGAATCCATGGAATTTGTTGCCACGGGCAGCAGTGGAGGCCAAGTCATTGGGTGTATTTAAGGCAGAGATTGATAGGTATCTGAGTAGCCAGGGCATCAAAGGTTATGGTGAGAAGATGGGGGAGTGGGACTAAATGGGAGAATGGATCAGCTCATGATAAAATGACAGAGCAGACTCGAGGGACCGAATGGCCGACTTCTGCTCCTTTGTCTTATGGTCTTATAGTCGTATGGTCTTTTAACAGGACCTCTTCCCTTTTGCTACCTGTGTCATTGGTACCAATATGTACCACGACCTCTGGCTGTTCTCCCTCGCACTGCAGGATATCTCAGATGTGATCTGAAACATCCTGGACCCTGGGACCTGGGACGCAAATTACCATCCGAGTTTCTTTCCTGTGTCCACAGAATCGCCTGTCTGACCCCCTAATTATAGAATCCCCTATCACTACTGCCTTCCTCTTCCTTTCCCTACCCTTCTGAGCCACAGGGCCCAGACTCTGTGCCAGAGGCATGGCCACTTTCATTTTCCCCAGGTAGGCTGATTCCCCCATCAGTACTCAAACAGGAGTACTTATTGTCAAGGGGTACAGCCACAAGGGTACTCTCTAGTACCTGACTCTTCCCCTTCCCTCTCCTGACTGTTACCTACTTGTCTGTCTCCTGTGGCCCCGGTGTGACCACCTGCCTATAACTCCTTTCTATCACCTCCTCGCTGTCCCTGACCAGACGAAGGTCATCGAACTGCATCTCCAGTTCCCTAATTCAGTCCCTTAGGAGCTGCAGATCGACACACTGGGTGCAGATATGGCTGTCCGGGGGCTGGGAGGCTCTAGGACCTCCCACATCTGACACCGAGCACAGAAAACCAGCCTCATACACATACTACTTCCTTTCCACAATTAACACAGGTAGACCTACCTTGCCTCGTTACTGCCTAAGCCTATTGAGCCAAAGCCCTACCACTCTGCTACCTCTCACTCCACTGCCCGCTAGATATGTCAGTCTTCTTTTTAAATTTTTCCCACTCTACTGGCTGACGTCATGCACCTGCGCAGTCTTGCCTGTCTTTTACCGCGAGTAGTAAAATGCCTTTACTCCGGAAATCCTTAGCCGTTCACCCACAGCCTTCTTGCTCCAGCATTTGTGTGTGTGTTGCTCTGGATTTCCAACATCTGCAAAATCTCTTGTGTTTATGATTTGCTGCTCCACTGTGAAGTCTCTTCGAGGGATGCTACCCTGAAGAAGTTTAAATCTTCTCTTCGATGGGAATTCAGTGAGCCCCTCCTTCACTGCTCTCCCTCTGTGATTTCTGCTGATCTCTGACCCTTCAATCATGTACTCACCCAGACTCGATACCACAGCCAGAGTTTGTCTTCACTGCTGTCTTGTTCCACATGGCTCCCAGCTCCGTTTTCAGGTCTCTCTTTAATGAGGTCACCCTCTGGGTGGGGGATCAACACCTTATTTTCTGTTTTGGGAGCCTCCAACCTGATGGTATAAATATAAATTTCTCCTTCTGGCAAAACAAATTCTCTTCCTCTTCCGTCTTCTATTCCTCACTCTAGCCTCTTACCCTCAGGTGCCTATCACCTACCCATGGGTCCCATCATCCATCCCTTTCTCCTATGGTCCCCTCTCTTCCCCTATCAGATTCCTTCATCTCCAGCCCTTTATCTTTTCACCTACTGTTAACCTTCTAGTCATCCCCCTTCTCCCCCCACCTATTTAATCTGGCATCTTCCACCTTCCTTTCCAGTCCTGAAGAAGGGTCTCGGCCCAAAACGTCAACTGTTTATTCGTTTCCATAATGCTGCCTGACCTGCTGAGTTCCTCCAGCATTTTGTGTGTGTTGCTTTGGATTTCCAGCACCTGCAGAATTTCTTGTGCTTCTAATTTAACACATGGCACTTTTTAAAGATTTCCTACAATTCATTCTGTACACAGGAACTTCAACTTAGAATCACATAAAATGCAATTGTCATATTAGCTGTAGACTGGAACATGATTTTCAAAGTATCACACTGTTAATATCTTATTTTGCCCATTGGACCTCCTTTAGCTGTTAGTCCATTTCAGGAAAGATATATCCTATGTTACCTGTTGGCACCAAAGCAGTATTATATCCAAGCCAAGAATATTGTCTGTTTAAATAGGACAATTCATGTCAAAGGTAAAATATTAATCTTATGAAGGGTAAAGATCAGAATTTGATAAAAATTTAAGGTAATGTCAGTGATTTTGAATTTAATGTAAAATATTGGTGTAAAATATGTGCTAGGGTTAGTTTATTCCTTTTCATCTTTGATCTCAAGGGCCTGCGCAGGACATACTTTTAGAATTCGAAACAGATGTAGCACAGGAAAACACAATTTGTCCAATTGTACCTGTGTGAGTTCATTGAGAAAGCAATCCAATCAATCTCACTCTCCCATAGAGCCACACTAATGTTTCCTTTCCAATTCACACCTGCAAATTTGTATTGAATTAGCTATCGGTAACACTCCAGGCAGTGTTTTCCAGATCCTATCAATCCCCCGCTAGTGGAATAAAATTTCCTCACTTCCCATGTCTACAGCATAACGATCACAGTTTTCACTTTGATGTTATTTTATTTGATAGCAAGAGAAATAAAGTTCAGAGAGAAATGGGGCTGTCAATTCACTGAGAGCATTATACAGTCATTATCTATACCCATGACTATGCTGGTTTCAATCTTTTGTGACCATGTTCTCCAGTTTCCTCTCACATTCCAAGGATGTGTGGGTTAGCAGGTTAATTGGTCACTGGGTGTAATTGGAGGGTGTGGTCTCATTGAGCTGGAAGGGCCTGTCACTGTGCTGCATCGCAAAATAAATAAAAGGAGAACAATTGGTTCATTGAGGCGATACTAGCTGTCAGGGAGCAAAAACATTAGTCTAATTCCCCCCTCTCCTTATTTCCCTGTATTCTCTCTCATTTTGCCGTTACCACACACAATGGGATGATTTAGCAGTTGCCAGTTAATCTAGCAGTACCTCTTTTGGGATGTGCAAGTGAGAAACACACACAGAATCATGGACAGCATGCAAAAATTCAGTACAGGCAGCACCCAAAGTGGGGATCGAACCCAGGTAGCATCACTAACCGTTGTGCTAATGTGTAAGTACTCATTGACTAATGAAAACAAACTCATCCTGTGTACTGGCAGGACATAATTCACTATTTGATATTAATATTATTTATAGGAAGGACAAGTGAACATAGTAACACAAATAAGACATTTGCTCTGAAAGTAAAATCCTGACAAAAAAATCAATCTCAGGGTTGTTTATGGTGACAAAGATAGTATGTACTTAGATGATAAATTTCCTTTGATCTTTGTCATTTTACCTCTACACCCAGACACCATAAATCAGAATCAGAAAATTAAATCGGGTTGGAAGAAATAGAATATCATCTCATTGATGGATGAATGACTCTGATTTTGACATTTACAAATGTAGCCTGACCTGCTAGTACTTTCCAACAATTTATTTTAAATTTACTTTTGTTCTTTAAACCTTCAGCATCTGGAGCCTGTCATTTCATTGAACGAATGACAAAAAACTTCTTCAAACATCTGATGAAGTGTCTTAGACCTGAAAGGTTAGTTTGTTTTCTTTCTCCACAGACACTCCCTGACCTGCTGAATCTTTTCAGCAGTTCATGTTTTTATTTCAGGTTTTCAACAGCTACTTTTTTTAAATCTTTAAGTATTGGAATGTTTCAGATTACAAAGGAGTTGCAACTTTTGCATCAAACTATCAGAACTGATCAACAATAAATGGACTTCCAGTTGATAACGATTCAACTCGGAACGAAAACCACTAACGAGGGCTGGTGGTCAGAAGGCACTAGTGAAGTGTCTCAGCCCGAAACATCGACTATACTCTTTTCCACAGATGCTGTCTGGCCTGCTGACTTCCTCCAGCAATTTGTGTGTGTTGCTTGCATTTCCAGCATCTGCAGATTTTCTCTTGTTTGGGAGAGTTTAAATGGGTTTTGCAGGAAGTTGGGAACCAGAACCCCAGGTCAGTAACGGAAGGATCAGATTGGAAGGTACAGTACCTATAAAAAGTATTCACCTCCCGTGGAGGTTTTCATGTTTTATTGTTTTACAGCATTGAATCTCTGTGGATTTACTGTGGATTGAATCCCTGTGGACTTAGCTTTTTTGACACTGATCAACAGAAAAAATATTCTTGGTGTCAAAACGAAAACCGATCTCTACAAAGTGATCTAAATTAATTACAAATATAAAACACAAAATAATTAATTGCATAAGTATTCAGCTCCTTTAATATGACACACCAAATCATCACTGGTGCAGCCAAGTGGTTTTAGAAGTCACTAGATCAGATAAATGGAGATCATCTTGTGCAGGGAAGGTGCTTCAATTAATTGTAGTAAAAATACACCTGTATCTGGAAGATCCAACTGCTGGTGAGTCAGTATTCTGGCAAAAAACTACACCATGAAGACAAAAGAACACTCCAAGCAACTTTGTGAAAAGGTTATTGAAAAGCACAAGTCAGGAGATAGATACAAGAAAATTTCCAAGTCACTAAATATCCCTTGGAGTACAGTTTAATCAAAGAACTGAAGGGGCAAAAGCAAAGTAACAGGTACATTGGGTCGGATAGTTTGAAGTGTGTATATTTTGATTCTAGGACTACTATGGGTAAGTGATGAACTTACAGCATAGATCAGAACATGGAACTACAATGTTGTGGCCATTACTGAAACATTGTTGAGAGGGGCAGGAATGAGTGATTAATACACCAGATTTTCAAATTTTTAGAAAAATAGAGGAGGGAAAGGAGCAATATCACAGTTGCACTCAGGGGAGACATAATAGAGGGGTCAGACACTCAGTCCATTTGGGTTGAACACAGGAATATGAAGGGTGCAATCACACTGATGGAATTGTATTACAAGCCCCCTAATAGCCACCGGAACATTGAGAAACAGATATGTAATCAGATTTAGGAAATGTGTAAAATAATAACGTTGTTGACATATGGGATTTTAACTTCCCTAATGTAAACTGGGACCTTCTTAATGTAAGGAGTTTAGATGGGACAGAGTTTGTTAAGTGTATCGAGGAAGGTTTCTTAAATGAATATGTGAATGGTTCAACGAGAGGAGGGGCCGTACTGGACCTGGTGTTGGGTAATGAGGCTGGCCACCGACCTTTCAGTGGGTGAACAGTGACCCCAGCTCCCTAGCTTTCAGAACACCTATAAATAAGGCTGGGTCTGGTCTTTGTCGAAGAGTTTTAAATTGGAGTAGGTTACATTACAGGGGCATTGGGCAGGAACTAAGAAGCATTAATTGGGAACACCTTTTCTCTGGCAAGTCCACGTCAGACACGTGGAGAGTACAGGAAAGGTATGTTCCTGTTAGAAGGATGAGAATGGAAAGGTAAGCGAACCTTGGATGTCCAGAGAGGTGATGAATTTAAAGAAGGGAATTAGGAAAGGCAGGAGAGGCCATGAAACGTCCTTTGCAAGAGGGTGAAGGTGAATCCCAAGGCATTCTATACATCTATCAAGAGCAAGAAGACAACTAGGGAGAGGGTAAGACCACTCAACGATAAAGGGAGGAATATTTGCTTGGATGTGGAGAATGTGACTGAGGTACTAAATGAGTACTTGCTTCAGTATTTTGCAAGGAAAAGGATTTGGAGGAACAGGGGATCAGTGCTGTCATTAAAAACATTGAGACATTTAGAGGTCATGGGGGAGGAAGTGTTAGGCCTCCTAATGAGTATTAAGGTGGATAAGTCCCCAGGGTCTGATTGTATTTGCCAAAGGTTGTTCAAGGAGGCAAGTGACAAGATTGCCTGGCCCTAAGCCAGTATCTTCGTGCCCTGTAGCCATAGGTGAGGTCCCAGGGACTGGTGAGTGGCTAATGTTGTACCTCGATTTAATAAGGGAACAAGAGAAAATCCTGGGAAATATAGACCGGTGAGTAATAGAGGCATAGAGAAGTACTGCACAGAAACAGGCCTTTTGGCCCATCTCGTCCATGCTGAAACCATTTAAACTGCCCGCTCCCAGGACCATATCCCTCCATACCCCTCCCATCCACATACCGATCCAAATGTCCCTTAAACGTCCAAATCAAGCTCACATGCACCACTTGATCTGGTAGCTCATTCCACCCTCTGAGTGAAGAAGCTTCCCCTCATGTTCCCCTTCAACTTCTCACTGTTCACACTTAAGCCATGACCTTTGGTTGTAGTCCCACTCAACCTCATTGGAAAAAGCTGCTTGCATTTACCCTATCTATACCCTCATAATTTTGTACACCTCTATCAAATCTCCTCTCAATCTTTTATGTTCTAAGGAATACAGTTGTAACCTGTTAAGAACACAAAATACTCTGCAGATGCTGGGGTCAAAGCAACACTCACAACACACTGTTGTAGCCTATTAAAATCCTTCGTTATAACTCAGGTCCCCCAGACCTGGCAACATCCTTGTAAACTTGCTCTGTACTCTTTCAACTTTGCTTACATCTTTCTTCTAGATAGGTGATGAAAACTACACACAATACTCCAAATTAGGCCTCACCAACATCTTATACAACTTCAACATAACATCCCATTTCCTGTACTCAATACATTGATTTATGAATGCAATGTGCCATAAGCTTTATTTACAACCATATCTACCTGTGACAGCACTTTCAATGAATTATAGGCCTGTATTCCCAGAACCCTTTGTTTCATCACACACCTCAGTGCCCTACCATTCATGGTGTAAGATATACCCTGGTTGGTTCTACTGAAGTGCAAAACCTCACAATTGTCTGTATTAAATTCCATCCGTCATTTTTCAGCCCATTTTTCCAGCTGATGCAGATCTCACTGCAAATAGCCTTCCTCTTTGTCCACTACACCCCCAATCCTGATGTCATCTGCAAATTTGCTGATCTAGTTAGGTCGTTGATGCTGATGACAAACTGCAGCAAACCCAGCACTGATCCCTGCGACACGCCACTAGTCACAGGCCTCCAGTCACATAGGCAACCATCTACCACCACTCTCTGGCTTCTCCCACAAAGCCAATGTCTAACCCAATTTACCACCTCATCTTGAACGCCAAGCAACTGAACCTTATTGATCAATCTCCCATGCGGGATCTTGTCAAATGCCTTGCTAAAGTCCATGTAGGCAACATCCACTGCCTTGCTTTCGCGCACTTTCCTGGTAACTTCCTTAAAAAACTATGTAAGATTGATTGGACATGATCTACCACACACAAAGCCATACTGACCATCCTTAATCAGTCCATGTCTATCCAAATACTTATATCTGATACCTTGAATACCTTTCGATAATCTTTGCACAACTGATGTCAGACCCACTGGCATATAATTCCCTAGTTTATGTTCAGAGCCTTTTTTAAGCAGCGAAACAACATTGGCTATCCTCCAATCTTCAGGTAACTCTCCTGTCACAAAGGATGATTTAGATATCTCTGCTATAGCTCAGGCATCTTCTGTACTTGTACCCCATAAAGTCCAAGGGAACATATTGTTAGGCCCTGGGGATTTATCCACCCCGATTTGCCTCAAGTTTGCAAACACCTCCTCCTCTGCATTCCGGACAGGGGCCATGAGCTGATGCCACTTTGTCTCACTTCTATAGAAACATAGAACATAGAAAACCTACAGCACAATACAGGCCCTTCGGCCCACAAAGCTGTGCCGAACATATCCTTTAGAACTACCTAGGCTTACCCATAGCCCTCTATTTTTCTAAGCTCCATGTATCCATCCAGGAGTCTCTTAAGAGACCCTATGGTTCCCGCCTCCACCATCGCCGGCAGCCCATTCCACACACTCACCACTCTCTGCGTAAGAAACTTACCCCTGACATCTCCTCTGTATCTGCTTCCAACCACCTTAAAACTATGTCTCTCGTGCTAGTCATTTCAGCCCTTGGAAAAAGCCTCTGACTCTCCACACGATCAATGCCTCTCATTATCTTGTACACCTCTATCAGGTCACCTCTCATCCTCCGTCGCTCCAAAGAGAAAAGGCCAAGTTCACTCAACCTATTCTCAAAAGGCTTGCTTCCCAATCCAGGCAACATCCTTGTAAATCTCCTCTGCACCCTTTCTATGGCTTCCACGTCCTTCCTATAGTGAGGTGACCAGAATTGAGCACAGTACTCAAAGTGGGATCTGACCAGGGTTCTATATAGCTGCAACATTTACCTCTCGGCTCTTAAACTCAATCCCACGATTGATGAAGGCCAATGCTCCGTACCTTGTATGCCTTCTTAACCACAGAGTCAACCTGCACAGCAGCTTTAAGTGTCCAATGGACTCGGACCCCAAGATCCCTCTGATCCTCCACCCTGCCAAGAGTCTTGCCATTAATGCTATATTCTGCCATCATATTTGACCTACCAAAATGAACCACCTCACACTTATCTGGGCTGAACTCCATCTGCCGTGGACATAGACTCCAAGTGCATTTTCTGAGTAAACACAGATGCAAAAAAAAATCATCTGAGATCTTCTCCATCTGTTTTGGCTCACATAAAAATTACCATTCTGGTTTTCCAGAGGACCAATTTTGTCCCTTGCAAGCCTTTTGCTCTGAACATATCTGTAGAAACCCTTAGGATTCTCCTTCACCTTGACTGCTAAAGCAACTTCATGCCTCCTTTTGTCCTTTCTGATTTCTTTCTTAAGTGTTCTTTTGCATTTCTTGTACCCTATAAGCACCTCATTTTTTCCTACCTTTCTACACCTGCTATGCACCTCCTTTTTCTCTTAACCAGGGCCTCAATACTTCCTCAAAACCAGGGTCCCCTACACTTGTTATCTTTACCTTTTATTCTGACAGCCACATACGAGCTCTCTACCTTCAAAATTTCATTTTTGAGGGCCTCCCAAATGTGAAGTAGACCTTTGCCAGAAAACAGCCTGTCCTACACTTGCCAGATCATTTCTGATACCATCAAAATTGGCTTTCCTCCAATTTAGAATCTCAGCCCGCAGACCAGATCTATATATTTGCATATTTACAGATTCCTCCTTATTTCCATTCTAAAAGGACATCCCTCTATTCTGAAGCTGTGTCCTCTACTCTTCGACACTTCCACCAGAGCAAACATCCTTTCCACATCCATTCTATCAAGGTCTTTCACAATTTCATGGGTTTCAATGAAGTCACCCCTCATTCTTCTGAATTCCAGTGAATACAGGCCCAGAGCCATCAAATGCCTTTCATATGACAAGCCATTCAATCCTGGAATCATTTTTGTTAACCTCCTTTGAACCCACTCCAGTTTCAGCACATGCTTTCTAAGATAAGGGGCTCAAAACTGCTGAAAATTCTCTAAGGCCTCACCAAGGCTTTATAAAGTCCCAACATTACATCCTTGATTCTGTATTTGCCATGGTCCGGTCCGTGAAGTCCTCATTCCGGTTCACGGACCAGTCCATCGATCCTTATTCCAGGTTTTCCAGCTTTCCCTTGCTCTGTCAGTGCCTTAATTGAGGCATATGATTCTCATTTTGGGTTGCCTACATAAACAGCTCCTGGGTTCAGCTTCAGTTGCTGGACTGCTCCCTTCCTTTCCCCTTCCTTCTGAAGCCTTGCCTTTGCCTGTATTCCTGTCAGGTTCTACCGCTGGATTAAGACCGGAGCCTTGCTGTGTCTAGATAAGGAACTGTCTATCGTTGTTTGGAACTGTCTCTGAGTCTACGCCTTTGCTAGGTAGGTCTGGCTGTTTGCCACTACCTTGTGTTAAGAACCGTCCCTGTGGCCACGCATTCGCTAGGTAGGTCTGGTCATTTGCCGCTACCCTGTGTTGGGAACCGTCTCTGTGTCCACGCCTTCACTAGGTAGGTCCGGCCGTTTACCGCTGCCTTGCGTTGAGAACCGTCTTGTCATGTTCAACATTCTGTGTATGCGTCCCGGCCCTTCGTCCTGTTCCCAAGGGGGGATTCCCGGCTCTGTGTTCTGCATTCCTGTCTCCCAAGATTACCAAGGCTCTGTGTTCTGTGTTCTGTGTTCTGTGTTCCTGTCTCCCAAAATTACCAAGGCTCTGTGCTCCAGTCTCCCAAGTCCAAGTCTTAGCTTCGTGTCCTCATCCAGTTCTGGTCCCGCGTCCTGCCCAGGAGTCCTGCGTCCTGCCACCATGTCCAGTCCTGTTGCCTTGCCACGTCTTGTCCTTGCCTAGCTCCGGAGTCCGAGCCTGAGTCAAGACCCAGGTTCCGGGTCCCTGTCCAGTCTCTGGCTCGGAGTCCTTGTCCAGGTTCCAAGGTTCTTGTTCCTCGTCAAGGTCCCACTTTCCTAGTCTAGTCCTAGCCCAGACCCTGTATCCTAGTCTCGTCCAGGGCCTGTGTCTTGTCCAGCATAATTTCTTCCCCACTTCCCTTGCTTTCTTGACACACCTAGTCCTGTTCCTTGTACTTCGGTGTCTGTGTCTCGCATTTGGGTCCGCTCCCAGCACCCCCCTTATGACAGTATTCTAGTGCTCAGTTTTCTGTATTTTCTCTCTATTTAGAAAATAGTCAACCTTTTCATTTCTTTGGAAACGTTGACTGTATCAAATGTACTGTTTCCTATAGATGCTGCCAAGCCAGCTGAGTTCCTCCAGCATTTTGTGTGTATTGCTTGGCTTGATCATACGTGTTCCCATTGCCCTGCCATATTAGTTTAAACCACTTCCAACAACTCTAGTAAACCTCCCTTCTTGAAGAGTGGAGTGACATTTGCAATTTTCTAGTCCTCTAGAACCATGTCAGAATCTCAGGATTCTTAAAAGATCATCCACAATCTGTTCAGCCACCTCTTTCAGATCCCTGGGTGTAGTCTATCTGGTCCAGGTGACTTATCTACCTTCAAACCTTTCAGCTTCCCAAGTACCTTCTCCCTAGTAATAGCAATTGTCCCCTGACATTGTCGAACTTCCGCCATATTGTTGGTGTCTTCCACAGTAAAAACTGATGCAAAATAATTATTCAGTGCATCCATCATTTCCTTATCTGCCCCCCCCCCCATTACTACTTCCCCAGTGTAATTTTCTACTGGCCTGATATCTACTCTCACCTTTCTTCTACTCTTTATATATCAGGAAAAAAAAGTTTAGTATCCTCTTTTCCCTCCTAATGGTTGTTTGGTTGTTTCATTGACTCCTGTTGGTTATTTAAAACTCCCCAATCCTCGAACTTCCCACTAATTTTTCCTCTATTAAATACGCTCCCTCTTTTGTTTTTATGTTGACATTGACTTCCCTTGTCAGCCATGCTTGTGTAATCCAGCCTTTAGAATACTTCTTCTTTAGGGTGTGTGAATCCTCCATCTTCCAAATTGTTCCCAGAAATTTCAACCATTGCTGCTCTGCCATCATTCCAGCTTACGTACTCTTCTAACCAACTTTGGTGAGCTCGTCTTTCATGCCTCCAATTCCCCTTACTCCACTGTAATACCGATACATTTGACTTCAGTTTCTCCCTCTCACCATAGGCAGAGTGAATTCTATCATATCACTGGCTCCAAAGGTTTCCTTTACCTTAAGCTCCCTATTCAAATCTGGTTCATTGCACAACGTCCAATCCAGAATTGTTGATCCTTTCGCGGGCTCATCAACAACGCAAACACGAGGAAATCTGCAGATGCTGGAAATTCAAGCAACACGCAAAAAATGCTAGTGGAATGCAGCAGGCCAGACAGCATCTATAGGAAGAAGAACAGTCGATGTTTCGGGCCGAGACCCTTCGTCAGGAATAACTGAAAGAAGAGATAGTAAGAGATTTGAAAGTGGGAGGGGGAGATCTGAAATGATAGGAGAAGACAGCAGGGGGAGGGATGGAGCTAAGAGCTGGAAAGTTGATTGGCAAAGGGGATACAAGGTTGGAGAAGGGAGAGGATCATGGGACGGGAGGCCTAGGGAGAAAGAAAGGGGGAGGGAAGCCCAGAGGATGGGCAAGGAGTTATAGTGAGAGGGACAGAGGGAGAAAAAAGAGAGAGAAAAAATTATATAATAAATAAATAGATAGTTAGATAGACAAATAAATAAGGGATGGGGTACGAAGGGGAGGTGGGGCATTAACGGAAGTTAGAAAAGTCAGTGTTCATGCCATCAG
The DNA here is from genome assembly GCF_030028105.1 of Mobula birostris. Taxonomy (NCBI): domain Eukaryota; kingdom Metazoa; phylum Chordata; class Chondrichthyes; order Myliobatiformes; family Myliobatidae; genus Mobula; species Mobula birostris. The sequence goes on from NC_092390.1 coordinate 66,372,744, forward strand.
GTTGGAGGCTACCCAGATGGAATACAAGGTGTTGTCCCATGATCCTCTGTTTTCCACCCTCATATCCCTTTTGCCAAACAACTTTCCAGCTCTTGGCTCCATCCCTCCCCCTCCTGTCTTCTCCTATCATTTTGGATCTCCCCCTCCCCCTCCCACTTTCAAATCTCTTACTACCTCTTCCTTCAGTTAGTCCTGACGAAGGGTCTCGGCCCGAAACATCGACTGTACCTCTTCCTAGAGATGCTGCCTGGCCTGCTGCTTCCCCCAGCATTTTGTGTGTGGGGCTCATCAACAAGCTGCTCTAATAAGTCATTTTGTCCGCATTCTACAAATTCTCTCTCAAGATCCAAAATCAACACCAACCTGATTTTCCCAATCTACCTGTATATTGAAATTTCCATGACTTTTGTAATGTTGCCGTTTTGTCATGCATTTTTTAATGTCCCATTGTAATTTGCAGCCACTGTTTGAAGGCCTGTGTCTAATTGCCGCCAGGGTCTTTGCACCCTCACAGTTCCTTAACTCTGCCCACAAGGATTCTATATCTTCCAATCCAATGTCACCTCTTTTGAAGGATTTGATTTCATTTTTTTACCAACAGAACCATCCCATCCCTTCTGCCCATCTGCCTGTCCTTTCGATACAATGTGTATCCTTGCATGTTAAGCTCCCAACTATGATCTTTCAACCTCGACCCACAAAATTATACTGCCTGTATTCATCACCCTTTTTGATTTTTGTCCCCATAATACACTGCAGCTCATCCCATTGACTGCATTTTTGCCCTATCATCTGTTTGCCCTTCCTGTCTGTCTTGTTACACACTGCACCTACTTGTATACTGACTGTCTCATCCTCAGCCCTATCATTCTGGTTCCATTCCCATGCCAACTTAATTTAAACCCTCTGCACAGTTCTAGCAAACCTGCCCATAAGGATATTGGTCCCCCTTGGGTTCAGGTGTAATGTGGCCTTTTTTGTACAAGTTATACCTTCCCTAGAAGGAGTTCCAATGATGTTTTATTCTTATCCAGAATAAAGTTCTTCTTTACCTTTGACTGCCACTGAACACTGTGGTGTACAATAATAAATTACACAACAATTCACCAGCACCCCAACATATCAGTATAAAAATTGAGAGCAATTGAGCAGAATCATTTAAAATGTAAGTGTGAAGTGTGGAAATCATAAACAAAATGAATGTGTTGACAGTCAGTGCTGAATAATAGGAAAGGAATGAAAAGAAAAGATGATGAAATAAATATTCAGCAGGAGTTCAATTGTTTTAAATTCCAGTCACAGCAAACCTGCTCCTGTTTGCTCACAATTATTTCTCAAAGGTTGGTTTATTTTCTGATAAGGCTGTTAATCAGAATCCATTGAGCAGCACATGATGAAGGTTTATTGTCAGGTCCCTCCAGTCTTTGTAGATTCATTAGAAACAGAGATAGTTTGTATTCATGAAAAGGAGGACAGATATCAGTAAAGGTACAGCAATACTCCATATTTATTAATGTGTGTGATTAGTGGAGTGTACAGATTTGACCGTGAAATAGAAATAGTCAACTGAATCCTAGAGTGCGGAGCCAATTAATGGAAACAAATATAACACTTGAACTCTCCATTGAGGTTAGATGAAACTAGATCTAGAGGTCATGGGTTAAGGGGGAAAGGTGAAATGTTCAAGGGATATATGAGGGGCAACTTCTTCACTCCGAGGGTGGTGAGAGTGTGGAATGAGCTGCCAGCTGGTGTGAATTCGTAAGACATTCCCTCAATAATGAGTATACTGCTTTGGATACTGTTATGGGGGATAACCTCCCAGGGAATGCGATAGAGACTGAGTTACTGGCACTGAGCATGGGTCCATGATGCAGAAAGGAAAGGGGGAGAAGCGGGGAGGAGTAGTGATAGGAAGTGATCGGGATACCCGGAGGGTATGTTGCTTCCCAGGTACCAGGGTCAGGGATGTCTCATGTCGCATCCACAGCGTTTTGAAGGGGAAGGGAGAGAGGCCAGGTGGCTTGGTACATACTGGTACCAATAACATAGGAAAGACGAGCAATGAGATTCTGAAGAGAGAATTTAGAGAATTAGGCAGAAAACTGAGAAGCAGGACATCCAGTGTAGTAATTTCTGGATTGCTATCTGTGCCACACACCAGTGAGGGAAGAAGCAGGATGATTTGGCAAATAAATGCTGGGTGAGAAGCTGATACAGGGAGCAGCCAGGTTTATGGCTCACTGGGACCTCTTCTGGGGGACCTGACCTGTACAAAAGGGACAGGTTGCACCTGAACCAGAGCGGAATCAATATTCCTGTGGGCAGGTTTGTAAGGGCTGTTGGGGAGAGCTTAAATTAATTTGGCAGGGGGGTGGGAACTAAAGTGAAGGGTCTCAGGATAGGACGATGGTTTAAAAAAAACAAAGATAGCTTGCAGTCAGACTGTCTAGAAGGAGGCAGATAATAAGACAAAATTTCAGCCCTCAGGGTGAGTATCAGTGCAATAGGGATACAGAGTAAAAAAAGGAATAAACAAATGCAGCACTCAAAGCGTTATATGTCAATGCAGGGAGTATAAGAAATAAGGTGGATGATCTTGTTGCACTTTTACAGATTGTCAGGTATGATGTTGTGGCCATCACTGAATTATGGCTGAAGGATGGTTGTAGTTGGGAGTTGAATGTTCAAGATTACGTGTTGTATTGGAGAGATAGGAGGGGGTGGCAAGACTCTGCTGGTAAAGAATGGCTTTAAATCATTAGAAAGATGTAATATAGGATCGGAGGATGTTGAATCCTTATGGGTTGAGTTAAGAAACTACAAGGGTAAAAGGACCCTGATAGCAGTTATATACAGGCCTCCAAACAATAGCTGGGAAGTGGACTACAGATTACAACGGGATATAGAAAAGGCGTGTCAAAAGGGCAATGTTATGACAGTAATGGGAGACTTTAACATAAAGGTAGATTGGGAAAATCAGGTTGGTAATGGATCTCAAGAGAATGAGTTTATTGAATGCCTATGAGATGGCTTTTTAGAGCAGTTTGTCATTTAGCCTACTAGGATATCAGCTATACTGGAGTGGGTATTCTGTAATGAACTGGAGGCAATTAGGGAGCTTCAGGTAAAGGAACACTTGGGAAGCAGTGAGCACAATATTCAACTTGAAACTAGGCAGGGACATGGAACACAGAACATAATGATCTACAGCACATTACAGGCCCTTCGGCCCACAATGTCGTGCCCACTGGGAGAAAGTAAAGTCTGATGTAGCAGTATTTCAGTGGAGTAAAGGAAATTACAGTGGTATGAAAGAGGAGTGGCCAAAGTAAATTGGAAGGAGATGCTGGCAGGATGACAGCAGAACAGCATGGCGTGAGTTTCTGGGGAAAAGGAGGAAGGTGTGGAATAGAGGCATTCCAAAAGTGAAGAAATACTCAAATGTCAAAATAGCATAACAAGGGAAGTCAAAGCTAGTGTAAAAACAAAAGAGAGGGCATACAACAAAGCAAAAATTAGCAGGAAGAAAGAGGTTTGGGAAGCATTTAAAAACCTACAGAAAGCAACTTAAAGAATCAGAAGGGAAAAGATGAAATATGAAATCAAGCTTGCAAACAATATCAAGGTGGATAAAAAAAGTTTTTTCAAGCATATAATAAATAAGAGAGAGTTGAGAGTGGATATAGGACTGCTAGAAAATGTGGCCAGAGAAATAATAATGGGGGGCAAGGAGATGGCAGATGAACTAAATGAGTATTTTACATCCGTCCTCACTGTAGAAGACACTAGCAATGTGTCAGGTGTTGAACGGTATGAGGGAAGAGAAGTGAGTGCAGTTACTATTACAAGAGAGAAGGTGCTCAAAAAGCTGAAAGACCTAATGGTGCATAAGTCACCTGGACCAGATGAACTGCATTCTAAGTTTTGAAAGAAGTAGTGGTAGAGATTGTGGAGGCATTAGTAATGATCTCCCAGGAATCATTGGACTCTGGCATAGTTCCTGAAGACTGGGAAATTGCAGATGTCACTCCCCACTCTTTAAGAATGGAGGGAGGCAGCAAAAAGGAAATTATAGACCAGTGAGCCTGACCTCAGTGGTTGGGAAGATATCAGAGTCAATTGCTGAGGATAAGGTTATGGAGTATTTGGTGACAAAGGACAAGATAAGACAAAGTCAGCCTGGTTTCCTGAAGGAAAATCCTGCCTGATGAACCTGTTGGAATTCTTTGAGGGGATTACAAGAAGGATAGATAAACTGGATGCAGTGGATGTTGTATATTTGGATTTTCAGAAGACTGAGGAGGGGAAAAATAAAGGATCAGGCATGATGTAATGGTGGAGCAGAGTTGATGGGCCAGTGGCTTAACTCTGCTCCTATGTCTTATAATAAAGCAGCAGAATTAGGCATTTCACCCATCAAGTCTGCTCCACCATTTTGCCCGTCGAGTCTGCTCCACCATTTCGTCATGGCTGATCTAATTTTCCTCTCAGCCTTATCTCCTAACTTCTCGTTGTATCTCTCCATTCCCTGACCAATCACAAATGTCTGAACCTCTACCTTAAATATACAGAAAGACATTGCCTCCACAGCTGCCTTTGACAAAGAATTCCTCAGATTCTCCAATCTTTCTAAAGAAATTCCTCCTCTTTTCCTTTCTAAAAGGATGCTCCGCTGTTCTGAGGCTGTGTCCTCTGATCTTACACTTTTCCACCATAGGGAACATCCTCTCCACATCCACTCTATCAAGGTCTTTCACGGTTTGATAGATTTCAATGAGGTCACCCCACATTCTTCTAAATTCTAATAAGTACAGGCCCTGAACCACCAAACACTCTTCATATGACAAGCCATTCAATCCTGAAATCATTTTCATGAACATCCTTTGAACACTGTCCAATTTCAACACACCCTTCAGATGAGGCGCCCCAGAACTGCTCACAATACTCCAAACGAGGCCTCATCGGTGCTTTATAATGTCTGAACATTATATATTTGCTCTTATATTCTAGTCCTCTTGAAGTGAATGCTAAGATTGCATTTGCCTTCCTCATTGCAGCCTCAGCCTGCAAGTTAACACCTAGGGAACTCTACGCAAAGATTTTCAAGTCCCTTTGCACCTCAGTTTTTTATATTTTCTCTCCATCTAGGAAACATAGAAACATAGAAAATAGGTGCAGGAGTAGGCCATTCGGCCCTTTGAGCCTGCACCGCCATTTATTATGATAATGGCTGATCATCCAACTCAGAACCCCGCCCCAGCCTTCCCTCCATACCCCCTGATCCCCGTAGCCACAAGGGCCATATCTAACTCCCTCTTAAATATAGCCAATGTACTGGCCTCAACTGCTTCTTGTGGCAGAGAATTCCACAGATTCACCACTCTCTGAGTGAAGAAGTTTTTCCTAATCTCGGTCCTAAAAGCCTTCCCCCTTATCCTCAAACTGTGACCCCTTGTTCTGGACTTCCCTAACATCGAGAACAATCTTCCTGCATCTAGCCTGTCCAATCCCTTTAGGATTTTATACGTTTCAATCAGATCCCCCCTCAATCTTCTAAATTCCAACGAGTACAAGCCCAGTTCATCCAGTCTTTCTTCATATGAAAGTCCTGCCATCCCAGGAATCAATCTGGTCAACCTTCTTTGTACTCCCTCTATGGCAAGGATGTCTTTCCTCAGATTAGGGGACCAAAACTGCACACAATACTCCAGGTGTGGTCTCACCAAGGCCTTGTACAACTGCAGTAGTACCTCCCTGCTCCTGTGCTCGAATCCTATTGCTATAAATGCCAGCATACCATTCGCCTTTTTCACCGCCTACTGTGCCTGCATGCCCACTTTCAATGACTGGTGTATAATGACACCCAGGTCTCATTGCACCTCCCCTTTTCCTAATCGGCCACCATTCAGATAATAATCTGTTTTCCTATTTTTGCTACCAAAGTGGATAACTTCACACTTATCCACATTAAATTGCATCTGCCATGAATTTGCCCACTCACCCAACCTATCCAAGTCACCCTGCATCCTCTTAGCATCCTCCTCACAGCTAACACTGCCACCCAGCTTCGTGTCATTCGCAAACTTGGAGATGCTGCATTTAATTCCCTCATCCAAGTCATTAATATATATTGTAAACAACTGGGGTCCCAGCACTGAGCCTTGCGGTACCCCACTAGTCACCGCCTGCCATTCTGAAAAGGTCCCGTTTATTCCCACCCTTTGCTTCTTGTCTGCTAACCAATTCTCCATCCACATCAATACCTTACCCCCAATACCATGTGCTTTAAGTTTGCACACTAATCTCCTGTGTGGGACCTTGTCAAAAGCCTTTTGAAAATCCAAATATACCACATCCACTGGTTCTCCCCTATCCACTCTACTAGTTACACCCTCAAAAAATTCAATGAGATTCGTCAGACATGATTTTCCCTTCACAAATCCATGCTGACTTTGTCCGATGATTTCACCGCTTTCCAAATGAGCTGTTATCACATCTTTGATAACTGACTCCAGCAGTTTCCCCACCACCGACGTTAGGCTAACCGGTCTATAATTCCCCGGTTTCTCTCTCCCTCCTTTTTTAAAAAGTGGGGTTACATTAGCCACCCTCCAATCCTCAGGAACTAGTCCAGAATCTAACGAGTTTTGAAAAATTATCACTAATGCATCCACTATTTCTTGGGCTACTTCCTTAAGCACTCTAGGATGCAGACCATCTGGCCCTGGGGATTTATCTGCCTTCAATCCCTTCAATTTACCTAACACCACTTCCCTACTAACAAGTATTTCGCTCAGTTCCTCCATCTCACTGGACCCTCTGTCCCCTACTATTTCTGGAAGATTATTTATGTCCTCCTTAGTGAAGACAGAACCAAAGTAATTATTCAATTGGTCTGCCATGTCCTTGCTCCCCATAATCAATTCACCTGTTTCTGTCTGTAGGGGGCCTACATTTGTCTTTACCAGTCTTTTCCTTTTTACATATCTATAAAAGCTTTTACAGTCAGTTTTTATGTTCCCTACCAGTTTTCTCTCATAATCTTTTTTCCCCTTCCTAATTAAGCCCTTTTTCCTCCTCTGCTGAACTCTGAATTTCTCCCAGTCCTCAGGTGAGCCACTTTCTCTGGCTAATTTGTATGCTGCTTCTTTGGAATTGATACTATCCCTAATTTCTCTTGTCAGCCACGGATGCACTACCTTCCTTGATTTATTCTTTTGCCAAACTGGGATGAACAATTGTTGTAGTTCATCCATGCGATCTTTAAATGCTTGCCATTGCATATCCACCATCAATCCTTTAAGTGTCATTTGCCAGTCTATCTTAGCTAATTCATGTCTCATACCTTCAAAGTTACCCCTCTTTAAGTTCAGAACCTTTGTTTCTGAATTAATCAACCTTTTCATTTCTTCTACTAAAGTCAAGTCAATAGATGCCCTGACATTGTATTCCATCTGTCATTTCTTTGCACATTCTTCAAATCTGTCTAATCCTTCTGTAGCCTCTTTACCTCAAAACTAACTGCCCCACCACTTATCTTCAGCAAACTTTGCAACAAAGCCATCAATTCCATCATCTAAATCATTGACATATATGTAAAAAAAAATCAGTCCTGACCCAGACCCCTGTAGAATATCATTAATCAACGGCAGCAAGCTAAAAAACAAAGCTCTCTTTATTCCCACTCTTTGCCTCCTGCCAATCAGCTACTGCTTTATCCATGCCAGAATCTTTCCTGCAATACCATGGGCTCGTAGCTTGTTAAGCAGCCTCATATGCAGCACCTTGTCAAAAGCCTTCTGAAATTCCAAGTTCACAACATTAACCAATTCTCCTTTATCTATCATGCTTGTTTTTTCTTCAAAAATTCCAACAGATTTGTCAGGCAAGATTTTCCCTTGAGGAAACCATGCTGGCTATAGCCTATTTTATCATGGGCCTCAATATACCATGCGATCAAAAGGGCAAAGAATGCATGACTGAAGGTGTTGCATTTAAAAGCACATAATATGCAGAATAAGGTGGAAGATCACATGGCGCAATTAGAGATTGGTCAGTTTGGTCGGTATGACATTGTGGACCTTAATGAGTGATGGCTGGAAGAAGGCCATAGTTGGGAGCTTAACATCAAAGGGTATACTTTGTATCAAAAGGACAGGCAGGAAGGCATGTCTCTGTTGGTAAGAGATGGAATTACATCTTTATAAAGAGGTGGCATAGGGCCAGAGAATGTTGAATCTTTGTGGGTGGAGTTAAGAAACTGTAAAGGTAAAAAAAAACATTATGAAAGTCATATTTTGGCCTCCAAATAGTTGCCAAGATGTGGGGCTGAGATTGCAAAGGGAGCTGGAAAAGGCATGTAATAAGTGTAATGACACAATTGTAATGGGGGACTTCAAAATGCAAGGGAATTGGGAAAATCAGGTTGGCGTCAGATCACAAGAGAGGGAGTTTGTTGAACGCCTATGAGATTACCTTTTAGAGCAGCTTGTGCTTGAGCCTGCTCAGGGAAAGGCTATCTTAGATTGGGTGTTGTGTAATAACCCAGATCTTATTAGGGAGCGTAACATAAAAGAACCCTCGGGAGGCAGTGATCATAATATGATTGAATTCATACTGCAGTTTGAGAGGGAGAAACAAAAGTCACATGTATCAGTATCACAACGGAATATAGGGAATTACAGAGGCACGAGAGAAGATCTTGCGCATGTGGATTGGAGGAGGTACTAGTGGGGATGACGGCAGAACAGGGGAGGCTGAAGTTTCTGGGAATAGTTCACAAGGTGCAGGATAGATATGCCCCACAGAGGAAGAAGTTCTCAAATAGCAGGGGTAGGCAACCGTGGCTGACAAGGGAAGTTAAGGACCCCATAAAAGCCAAGAAAAGGGCACATAAGACAGCAAAAGTGAGTGGGAAGTTAGCTGATTGGGAAGCTTTTAAAATCCAACAAAAGGCAACTACAAAAGCTATAAAAATGGAAAAGATGAAATATGAGGACAAACTAGCCAATAATATAAAGCAGGATACCAAAACTTTTTTTAGTTATATAAAGAGTAACTGCCCATCCACCAATCTTCATATCATCTGCAAACTTGGCAACAAAGCCATCTAATATGTGGAGAGGCCGACCAGGGGGAATGCCACACTAGATCTAGTATTAGGTAATGAACCGGGTCAGGTCACAGATCTCTCAGTGGGTGGGCATCTGGGGGACAGTGACCACCACTCCCTGGCCTTTAGCATTATCATGGAAAAGGATAGAATCAGAGAGGACAGGAAAATTTTTAATTGGGGAAGGGCAAATTATGAGGCTATAAGGCTAGAACTTGCGGGTGTGAATTGGGATGATGTTTTTGCAGGGAAGTGTACTATGGACATGTGGTCGATGTTTAGAGATCTCTTGCGGGATGTTAGGGATAAATTTGTCCCGGTGAGGAAGATAAAGAATGGTAGGGTGAAGGAACCATGGGTGACAAGTGAGGTGGAAAATCTAGTCAGGTGGAAGAAGGCAGCATACATGAGGTTTAGGAAGAAAGGATCAGATGGGTCTATTGAGGAATATAGGGAAGCAAGAAAAGAGCTTAAGAAGGGGCTGAGAAGAGCAAGAAGGGGGCCTGAGGAGGCCTTGGCGAGTAGGGTAACAGAAAACCCCAAGTCATTCTTCAATTATGTGAAGGAAAAAAAGGATGACAGGAGTGAAGGTAGGACCGATTAGAGATAAAGGTGGGAAGATGTGCCTGGAGGCTGTGGAAGTGAGCGAGGTCCTCAATGAATACTTCTCTTCAGTATTCACTAATAAGAGGGAACTTGATGATGGTGAGGACAATATGAGTGAGGTTGAAGTTCTGGAGCATGTTGATATTAAGGGAGAGGAGGTGTTGGAGTTGTTAAAATACATTAGGACAGATAAGTCCCCGGGGCCTGATGGAATATTCCCCAGGCTGCTCCACGAGGCAAGGGAAGAGATTGCTGAGCCTCTGGCTAGGATCTTAATGTCCTTGTTGTCCCCAGGAATGGAACCGGAGGATTGGAGGGAGGCGAATGTTGTCCCCTTGTTCAAAAAAGGTAGTAGGGATAGTCGGGGTAATTATAGACCAGTGAACCTTACGTCTGTGGTGGGAAAGCTGTTGGAAAAGATTCTTAGAGATAGGATCTATGGGCATTTAGAGAATCGTGGTCTGATCAGGGACAGTCAGCATGGCTTTGTGAAGGGCAGATCGTGTCTAACAAGCCTGATAGAGTTCTTTGAGGAGGTGACCAGGCATGTAGATGAGGGTAGTGCAGTGTATGTGATCTATATGGATTTTAGTAAGGCATTTGACAAGGTTCCACACGTTATGCTTATTCAGAAAGTCAGAAGGCATGGGATCCAGGGAAGTTTGGCCAGGTGGATTCAGAATTGGCTTGCCTGCAGAAGGCAGAGGGCCGTGGTGGAGGGAGTTCAGATTCAGATTGGAGGATTGTGACTAGTGGTGTCCCACAAGGATCTGTTCTGGGACCTCTACTTTTCATGATTTTTATTAACTACGTGGATGTTGGGGTAGAAGGGTGGGTTGGCAAGTTTGCAGATGACACAAAGGTTGGTGGTGTTGTAGATAGTGTAGAGGATTGTCGAAGATTGCAGAGAGACATTGATAGGATGCAGAAGTGGGCTGAGAAGTGGCAGATGGAGTTCAACCTAGAGAAGTGTGAGGTGGTACACTTTGGAAGGACAAACTCCAAGGCAGAGTACAAAGTAAATGGCAGGATACTTGGTAGTGTGGAGGAGCAGAGGGATCTGGGGGTACATGTCCACAGATCCCTGAAAGTTGCCTCACAGGGGGATAGGGTAGTTAAGAAAGCTTATGGGTTGTTAGCTTTCATATGTTGAAGGGTAGAGTTTAAGAGTCGCAGGGTAATGATGCAGCTCTATAAAACTCTGGTTAGGCCACACTTGGAGTACTGTGTCCAGTTCTGGTCGCCTCACTATAGGAAGGATGTGGAAGCACTGGAAAGAGTATAGAGGAGATTTACCAGGATGCTGCCTGGTTTAGAGCATATGGATTATGATCAGAGATTAAGGGAGCTAGGGCTTTACTCTTTGGAGAGGAGGAGGATGAGAGGAGACATGATAGAGGTGTACGAGATAATAAGAGGAATAGATAGAGTGGATAGCCAGCGCCTTTTCCCTAGGGCACCACTGCTCAATACAAGAGGACATGGCTTTAAGGTAAGGGGTGGGAAGTTCAAGGGGGATATTAGAGGAAGGTTTTTTACTCAGAGTGGAATGCACTGCCTGAGTCAGTGGTGGAGGCAGATACACTAGTGAAATTTAAGAGACTACTAGACAGGTATATGGAGGAATTTAAGGTGGGGGGGGTGGGTTAAATGGGAGGCAGGGTTTGAGGGTCGGCACAATATTGTGGGCTGAAGGGCCTGTACTGTGCTGTACTACTCTATGTAATATGTCCTATGTATTCCATCATCTAAATCATTAATATTCAGCATAAAAAGAAGCGGCCCCCAAAACCAAACGCTGTGAAACACCACTAGTTACTGCAGCCAACCAGAATAGACCCTTTTATTCCCACTTGCTGCCTCCTACCAATCAGCCAATGCTCTAACCATGCCAGTAACTTCCCTGTAATACCATGGGCTCTTAAGTTGGTAAGTGGCCTAATGTGTGGCACCTTGTCAAAGCCTTCTGAAAGTCCAAATATACAACATCCACTGCATCCCCTTTATCTATCCTACTTGTAATCTCCTCAAAGAACTCCAACAGGTTCTTCAGGTATGAATTTCCCTTAAGGAAACCATGCTGACTTTGCCCTATCTTGTCCTGTGTCACCAAATACTCCATAATCTTATCCTTAACAATTGACTCCAACATTTTCCCAACAACTGAGGTCAGGCTAATTGGTCTATAATTTCCATATTATAGCCCATTTAGTCTGACCTCAATGGTCGGAAAAATGTTGGAGTCTATTATTAAGGATGATGTTTTGGGATACTCTGAGACTTACGATAAAATAAGTCAAAATCACATGGTTTCTGTAAAGGGAAATCTTGCCTGACAAATCTGTTAGAATCCTTCGAGGAAGTAACAAGCAGGGTGGACAAAGGTATCTTGGTATATACTGGTACCAATGACATAGGAAAGAAAAGTAAAGAGGTCTTGAAAAGACAATTTAGAGAGCTTGACAGAAAACTGAAAAGCAGGACCTCCCTGGTAGAAACTTCTGAAATGCTGCCAGTCCCATGTGCCAGTGAGGGTAGAAACAGGATGACTTGGCAAATTAATGTGTGCAGGAGACAGGGCTTCAGGTTCTTGAATCATTGGGATCTCTCCTGGGGGGAGGTATGACACCTACAAAAATGATGGGTTGCACCTGAACCCGAGGAGGACCAATATTCTCACAGGCAGGTTTGTTAAAGCTGTTGGGGAGGGTTTAAACCAATTTGGCAGGGGGGTGGGAACCTGAGTGAAGGGACTCAGGATAGGACAGATGGTAAAAAAGCAAAGATAGTGTGCAGTCAGACTGTCAAGAATGGCAGGGAGACGATGAGACAACATTGCAGTCCTCAGAGTGAGTATCAGTGCATTAGGGGTGTCGAATCAAAAAGGGTAGTAAATACAATACTCAGAGTTATATCTCAATGCATAGAGTATAAGAAATATGGTGGATGATCTTGTTGCACTATTACAGATTGCCAGGTATGATGTTGTGGCCATCACTGAAGGATGGTTGTAGTTGGGAGCTGAATGTCCAAGGTTACACATTGTATCGGAGGGACAGGAAGGTAGACAGAGGGACTGGCGTGGCTCTGCTGGTGAAAAATGGCAACAAATCAGTAGAAAGATGTGACATAGAATGGAAGATGTTGAATCCTTGTAGGTTGAGTTAAGAAACTGCAAGGGTAAAAGGACCCTGATGGCAGTTATATACAGGCTGTAACAGTAGCTGGGATATGGACCACAGATTACAACAGGAAATAGAAAAGGTGTGTCAATGGGCAATGTTATGATAATCATGGAAGATTTCAACATGCAGGTCAATTTGGAAAATCAGGTTGGAAATGTATCTCAAAGACTGAGATTGTTGAATGCCTATGAGATGGCTTTTTAGAGCAGTTTGCAATTGAGCCAACTAGGGAATCAACTATACTAGATTGGATGTTATGCAATGAACCAGAGGCAATCAGGGAGCTTAATGAAAAAGAACCCTTAGGGGACAATGATCACAATATGACTGAGTTCAACTTGAAAAATGATAGGGAAAAAGTAAAATCTGATGTAGCAGTATTTCAGTGGAGTAAAGGAAATTACAGTGGTATGAGAGAGGAGTTGGTCAAAGTAAATTGGAAGGAACTACTGGCAGGGATGACAGCAGAGCAGCAATGCTGCGAGTTTCTTGGAAAAATGAGGAAGGTGCAGGATAGATGTATTCCAAAAATGAAGAAATACTCAAATGGCAAAACAGTACAACTGTGGCTGACAAGGGAAGTCAAAGCTAATGTAAAAGCAAAAGCCAGGGCATACAACAAAGCAAAAATTAACTAACCACACCATCAGTGCCTCTCACCATCTCATACACCTCTATCAACTCACCTCTCATCCTCAGTTGCTTCAAGGAAAGAGGGCCAAGTTCACTTAACCTATTTCCATAAGGCACACTCTCCAATCCAGGCAACATCCTTGTGAATCTCCTCTGCACTCTTTCCATAGTATCCATATCCTTCCTATAGTGAGGCGATCAGAACTGAACACAGTACCTGAAGTGGGGTCTGACCAAGATTATATAACTGTAACATTACCTCATGGCTCTTGAACTCAATCCCACAGCTGATGAATGCCAACATACCATACACCGTCTTAACAACACTGTCAACCTGCTTAGCGGCTCTGGGTGTCCTATGGACACGGACCCCAAGATCTCTCTGATCATTCACAATGCCAAGAGTCTTACCATTAATATTATATTCCGCCTTCAAATTTCACACTTACCTGGTTTAAACTCTATCTGCCACTTCTCGGCCCAGTTCTGCATCCTATTGATGTCCCACTGTAACCTCTGACACCCCTCCAGACTATCTACAGCACCCCCAACCTTTGTGTCATCGGCAAAATTACTAACACACGATTCTACTTTTTCATCCAAGTCATTTATAAAAATCACAAGGAGGAGGAGTCCCAGAACAGATCCCTGTGGAACCCCACTGGTCACTGACCTCCATGCAGAACACAACCATCTACATCTATCCTTCGGCCAAGCTAATTCTGCACCACAAACAGAAATAAGAGAAAATCTGCAGATGATGGAAATCTAAGCAACACACACAAAATGCTGCAGGATCTCAGCAGGACAGGCAGCATCTATGGAAAAGAGTACAGTCAACGTTTCAGGCCAAAACCCTGGCCTGAAACGTTGATGATACTCTTTTCTGTAGCTGTCTGGCCTGCTAAGTTTCTCCAGCATTTTGTGTGTGTTGCCCTGTATCCACAAAGCAAGGTCTCCTTGGATCCCATGCCTCCTTACTTTCTGAATGACCTTAAATGGGGAACCTTATCAAATGCCTTACCAAAATCCATATACACTACATCCACTGCTCTACCTTCATCAATGTGTTTTGTTACAACCTCAAAGAATTCAATCAGTCTCGTAAGGCATGACCTGCCCTTGACAAAACCGTGCTGACTATCCCTGATCAAATTATGTCTCTCCAAATGCTCATAAATCCTGCCTCTCAGGATCTTCTCCAACAACTTGCCCACCACTGAAGTAAGACTCACTGGTTTATAATTTCCTGGGTTATCTGCAATCCCTTTCTTGAACAAGGGAACATCATTTGCAACCCTCCAATCTGCCAGTACTTCTCCCAACCCTATTGATGATGCAAAGATCACTGCCAGAGGCTCAGCAATCTCCTCCCTCACTTCCCACAGTAGCCTGGGGTATATCTCATCTGGTCACAGTGATTTATCTAACTTAATGCTTTTCAAAATCTCCAGTACATCCTTTTAGTTAATGTCTATATGCTCAAGCATTTCAGTCTACTGTAAGCCATCCCCACAATTACCAAGGTCCTTTTCCCTGGTGAATACTGAAGCAAAGTGCCTCCGCTACCTCCTCCAATTCCATGCACATGTTTCCACTATCATACTTGATTGGTCCTACTCTCACACAGCTCATCCTCTTGCTCTTCACACTCTTGTGGAATGCCTTGGGATTTTCCTTAATCCTGCTCGCCAAGGCCTTCTTGTGGCCCCTTCTAGCTCTCCTAATTTCATTCTTAAACAACTTCCTGGCAACCTTGTAATTTTCTAGAACTCTATCAGTACCTAGTTTCTTGAACCTTTCGTAAGCTTTTCTTTTCTTCTTAGCTAGATCCTTTGTACATCCTTTGTACACCATGGTTGTTTTACCCTACCATCTTTTCCCTGCCTCAATGGAATATGCCCATGCAGAATGCCATGCAAATGATCCCTGAACATTTGCCACATTTCTGCCATGAATTTCCCCGAGAATATCCGCTCCCACTTAATGCTCCCAAGTTTCTGCCTAATAGTATCATATTTCCCCCTACCCCAATTAAATATCCTTTTCCAATGCTATGGTAAAGGAGATAGAATTGTGATCACTACCTCCAAAATGCTCTCCCACTGAGAGATCTGACACCTGAATGTTGAAAGGCCTAGACAGTGCAGATGTGGAAAGGATGTTTCCCATGGTGGGGGATTCTAGGACAAAAGGACACAGCCTCAGGATAAAGGATGTCCATTCAAAACAGAGCTGCAGAGAAATTTCTTTCGCCAGTGGGTGGTGAATCTGTGGAATTTGTTACCACGGGAAGCTGTGGAAGCCAGGTTGTTGGGTGTATTTAAGGCAGAGCTTGATAGGATCTTGTTTGGATATAGTATCAAAGGTTATGGGGAGAAGGCTGTAGAATGGGCTCAGGAGAAGAAAATGGGATCAGCCATGATTGAACGGCCACATGGCCTAATTCTACTCCTATGTCTTATGGTCTTTTGAAGGTGTCCTAGATGCTGGGGAGGCGGAGGCTAGTGCCCATGATGGAGCTGACTAAATTTACAACTCTCTGCAGCTTACTTCGATCCTGTGCAGTAGCCACCGCCCACCCATACCAAACGGTGATACAGCCAGTTAGAATGCTCTCCACAGTACATCTGTAGAAATTTGCAAGTGTCTGTGGTGACATACCAAATCTCTTTAAACTCTCAAAGAAATATTCTTGCTGTCGTGCTTTCTTTGTGGTTGCATCGATATGTTGGATCTAGGATAGACCTCAGAGATACTGACACTCGGGAACGTAAGATTGCATTTCCCATAGACCTGTTGCAGTGGGTCCAGGTCCTTGCTGAGACAGGAGATAATTCTAGCCATAACAAATCTCACAATGCACTTCATCACTGTGGATGTAAATTAGTTCTTGTTGGTCACTGGTATAACCGTTGCCCTTTTGAAGCAGGTGGGAACCACCGACTAGCAATGAGAGATTCAAAATATCTTTGAACCGCCATTTGGTTGGCCCAGGTTTTCAGAACCCTACCAGGTACTCCATTAGGGCCTGTCACCTTGCGAGGTTACACCCCAACTCTAACCCACAGCATTAGCCCTAAAAGTTTAGCCACTCTATGACCTCTTTGACCGCTTTGCACTAAAATGGACATTTTTGTTCTAATTGTGTACTTTCTTGTAAGGATAGTGTAAATTTTCTGTTTATGCTTGTCTTGTGAATACTGTTTAAATAATGCAATGTTCTTGTAACATTGCTGCAAGTTTTTTCTCATTTCACTGATGCATACATGTATTTCTGCATGTGACAATAAACTCGACTTTGACTTTAGAAAGTACTCATGGCAAAGAGCCACAGGTAAATACATCAGGGAGGCAGGATCTTTTGTCCAATGTACCCATGCCAATAAAACTACCTAACTGAGCTTGTCGCTTTGGCTTGTACTTGGTCCAGATCCTTCTTAACCTTTCCTCTCCATGTACATGCCAAAATCTTTTTCTTTAATATCGTAATTGTACCTGACTCTACCACTTCTCCTGGCAGTTTATTTCTCATGTGCTCCAGTTTCTAAGTGAAAATATCACCCTTAAGAGCTTTTGAATCTTTCTCCTTTCACCTTAAACCTTCAGCCTTCCCTGTAATTGTGGAAAAGACTGCAGCTATTCATCTTACCTACACCCCTCATGATTTAATAAAGTCACACCTCAGTTTCTTGCACGCCAGAGGGAAAAATGTCCTCGTCTACCCAGCTATAGATTCAAGATTGTTCGCTTTTCAATATTTTTATTATTAATTTTACATATAAGCATACAGAGTACAAGAAAAAAAATGTCAATGTATTGTACTAAATGCAAGACTCCTTACCCTATATTCATATAGATTAGTTAATTCGTAACATTGAAATATAGTAATTATATTATATAAAAAAAAATCCAACCCACTACGAAGACCGAAGCTGATTAGTAAAGAAAAAAAGGAAAAAAAATTATTAGTCAGCATCTGTGCTTCAACATTAAATCAAAGGTTTTGAAAATAATTCAAAAAAGGTCCCCACAATGTTTGAAGGTCTTGGCTAGATTCAGAGATTGAACATCGAATCTCCTCTAAATTTAAACATGACATTACATCACGTAACCATTGAGCATGAATAGGAGGGGCCGCATCTTTGCATTTAAGCAAGAGCGTCCTTCCGGCCATAACATAGAATAGTACAGCACATTACAGGCCCTTCGGCCCACAATGTTGTGCCGACCCTCAAACCCTGCCTCCCATTTAACCCCCCCACCTTAAATTCCTCCATATACCTGTCTAGTAGTCTCTTAAACTTCACTAGTGTATCTGCCTCCACCACTGACTCAGGCAGTGCATTCCACGCACCAACCACTCTCTGAGTAAAAAACCTTCCTCTAATATCCCCCTTGAAACTAAATTTGCAGGGGGCAGGGATCCAGAATGTGAGAGAGGATAGCGAGATGAAGTATAAAGGACAGGTGGGGACTACACGGTTCCGGAATATTAAGTGTGAAGTAGAGAAAGGTGAGGCGGAATGAGTAATAAGGAGGATACATGTGCAGAGGGATGGTCTGACGGAGCATGGAGTTAAATGTGCAGAAAGAGTAAGTAAATTTAAGAAGGACAACAAAATTCAAGGGGCGTATAGCCCGGTGAGAGTTCGGGGAGCTGGGTTATGCACAATACGCAGCGATTTAAACAGAGAGAGGAGAAATGGGTTAAAAATTCTATATCTGAATGCACGAAGTGTCAGAAATAAGGCGGATGAGCTTGAAGCTCAGCTGCGAATGGGTAACTATGATGTTGTTGGGATAACGGAGACATGGCTGCAGGGGGATCAGACCTGGGAATTGAATGTACAAGGGTATACGTGCTATCGAAGGGACAGAAAGGTGGGCAGAGGGAGTGGGGTGGCCCTGTTGGTGAGGAATGAGATTCAGTCCCTTGCAAGGGGGGACATAGAATCAGGAGAAGTAGAGTCAGTGTGGATAGAAGTGAGGAACAGTAAGGGCAAAAAGACCCTAATAGGTGTTATCTACAGGCCCCCAAACAGTAGCATGGATATTGGATGCAAGTTGAATAGGGAGTTAACAATGGCATGTGGCAAAGGAAATGTCGCAGTAGTTATGGGGGATTTCAACATGCAGATGAACTGGGAAAATCAGGTAGGTACTGGACCCCAGGATAGGGAGTTTGTAGAGTGCCTATGGGATGCATTTTTGGAGCAGTTTGTACAAGAGCCGACCAGGGATAAGGCTATTCTGGATTTAGTGTTGTGCAATGAACAGGATTTGATAAGTGATCTTGAAGTAAAGGAGCCATTAGGAGGTAGTGACCATAATATGATAAGTTTTTATCTGCAAGTTGAGAGGGATAAGGGCAGATCAGAAGTGTCAGTATTGCAGTTGAACAAAGGAGACTGTGGAGCCATGAGGGAGGAGCTGGCCAAAGTTGACTGGTCGGATGTCCTAGCAGAAAAGACAGTGGAACAGCAATGGCAGGTATTCTTGGGAATGATGCACAAGGTGCAAAATCAGTTCATCCCCCGGAGAAGGAAGGATTCAAAGGGGGGAAAGTGGCCACAGTGGTTGACAAAGGAAGTCAGAGATAGCATAGCATTAAAAAAGAAGTATAACAGAGCTAAGTTGAGTGGGAAGACGGATGATTGGGAAATTTTTAAGGAGCAACAGAACTTAACTAAAAAGGCAATACGGGGAGAAAAAATGAGGTATGAACGCAAGCTAGCTAGGAATATAAAGGAGGATAGCAAAAGTTTTTTTAAGTATGTGAAGAGAAGGAAGATAGTTAAGAACGATGTTGGGCCCTTGAAGAATGAATTGGGAGAAATTGTTATGGGAAACAGAGAAATGGCAGATGAATTTAATAAGTACTTTGGATCTGTCTTCACTAGGGAAGACACAAGCAATCTCCCAGATGTATGGATGGGCCAAGGACGTAGGGTAACAGAGGAACTGAAACAGATTGACATTAGGAAGGAAACGGTGATGAGTAGGCTGATGGGACTGAAGGCTAACAAATCTCCAGGTCCGGATGGTCTGCATCCTAGGGTACCAAAGGAGGTGGCTCTGGAAATTGCGGATGCATTGGTGATCATTTTTCAATGTTCCTTAGATTCAGGATCAGTTCCTGAGGATTGGCGAATGGCTAATGTTATCTCACTTTTTAAGAAAGGAGGGAGGGAGAAAACAGACAACTATCGCCCTGTTACCCTAACATCAGTAGTGGGGAAGATGCTAGAGTCCATTATTAAAGATGAAATAGCTGCATATCTTGATAGCAGTGATAGGATTGGGCCGAGCCAGCATGGATTTACCAAGGGCAAATCATGCTTGACTAATCTATTGGAGTTTTTCGAGGATGTAACCAGGAAGATAGACGCGGGAGATCCAGTGGATGTGGTGTACCTTGACTTTCAGAAGGTATTTGATAAGGTACCACATAGGAGATTGGTGGGTAAAATCAGACCTCATGGCATTGGGGGGAGGATATTGACATGGATAGAAAACTGGTTGGCAGATAGAAAGCAAAGGGTAGCAGTGAATGGGTGTTTCTCGGAATGGCAGGTGGTGACGTGGGGTGCCACAGGGTTCGGTATTGGGACCACAGCTGTTTACGATTTACATCAATGATTTAGAGGAAGGCATTGTGAATAACATCAGCAAGTTTGCTGATGATGCTAAGCTGGGTGGCAGTGTAACATGTGATGAGGATGTTAGGAGAATTCAAGGTGACTTGGATAGGCTGGGTGAGTGGGCAGAAACTTGGCAGATGGCGTTTAATGTGAATAAGTGTGAGGTTATTCACCTTGGGAGCAAGAACAGGAAGGCAGATTATTATCTGAACGGTGTGGAGTTAGGTAAGGGAGAAATACAAAGAGATCTAGGAGTACTTGTTCATCAGTCTCTGAAGGTGAATGAGCAAGTGCAGCAGGCAGTGAAGAAGGTTAATGGAATGTTGGCCTTTATTACAAAGGGAATGGAGTACAAGAGCAAGGAAATCCTTTTGCATTTGTACAGGGCCCTGGTGAGACCACACCTGGAGTATTGTGTGCAGTTTTGGTCTCCAGGGTTAAGGAAGGACACCCTGGCTGTGGAGGAGGTGCAGCGTAGGTTCACTAGGTTAATTCCTGGGATGTCCGGACTGTCTTACGCAGAGAGGTTAGAGAGACTGGGTTTGTACAGGCTGGAATTAAGGAGATTGAGGGGGAATCTGATTGAGACATATAAGATTATTAAGGGATTGGACAAGATAGAGGCAGGAAATATGTTCCAGATGCTGGGAGAGTCCAGTACCAGAGGGCATGGTTTAAGAATAAGGGGTAGGTCATCTAGGACAGAGTTGAGGAGGAAGTTCTTCTCCAAGAGAGTTGTGGAGGTGTGGAACGCGCTGCCTCAGAAGGCAGTAGAGGCCAATTCTCTGGATGCTTTCAAGAAGGAGCTAGATAGGTATCTTATGGATAGGGGAATCAGGGGTTATGGGGACAAGGCAGGAACCGGGTATTGATAGTAGATGATCAGCCATGATCTCAGAATGGCGGTGCAGGCTCGAAGAGCCGAATGGTCTACTTCTGCACCTATCGTCTATTGTCTATTGAATTTCCCACCCCTTACCTTAAAGCCATGTCCTCTTGTATTGAGCAGTGCGAAGAGGCGCTGGCTATCCACGCTATCTATTCCTCTTAATATCTTGTA
The DNA here is from genome assembly GCF_030028105.1 of Mobula birostris. Classification (NCBI taxonomy): domain Eukaryota; kingdom Metazoa; phylum Chordata; class Chondrichthyes; order Myliobatiformes; family Myliobatidae; genus Mobula; species Mobula birostris. The sequence continues at coordinate 66,393,987 of NC_092390.1, forward strand.
TACCTCTATCATGTCTCCTCTCATCCTCCTTCTCTCCAAAGAGTAAAGCCCTAGCTCCCTTAATCTCTGATCATAATGCATACTCTCTAAACCAGGCAGCATCCTGGTAAATCTCCTCTGTACCCTTTCTAATGCTTCCACATCCTTCCTATAGTGAGGCAACCAGAACTGGACACAGTACTCCAAGTGTGGCCTAACCAAAGTTTTATAGAGCTGCATCATTACATCGCGACTCTTAAACTCTATCCCTCAACTTATGAAAGCTAACACCCCATAAGCTTTCTTAGCTACCCTATCTACCTGTGAGGCAACTTTCAGGGGTCTGTGGACATGTACCCCTAGATCCCTCTGCTCCTCCACACTACCAAGTATCCTGCCATTTACTTTGTACTCTGCCTTGGAGTTTGTCCTTCCAAAGTGTACCACCTCACACTTCTCCGGGTTGAACTCCATCTGCCACTTCTCAGCCCACTTCTGCATCCTATCAATGTCTCTCTGCAATCTTTGACAATCCTCTGCACTATCTACAACACCGCCAACCTTTGTGTCATCTGCAAACTTGCCAACCCACCCTTCTACCCCCATATCCAGGTCGTTAATAAAAATCACGAAAAGTAGAGGACCCAGAACAGATCCTTCTGGGACACCACTAGTCACAACCCTCCAATCTGAATGTACTCCCTCCATCACGACCCTCTGCCTTCTGCAGGCAAGCCAATTCTGAATCCACCTGGCCAAACTTCCGTGGATCCCAAGCCTTCTGACTTTCTGAATAAGCCTACCATATGGAATAGCCTTGTCAAATGCCTTACTAAAATCCATGTAGATCACATCCACTGCACTACCCTCATCTATATGCCTGGACACCTCCGCAGAGAACTCTATCAGGCTTGTTAGACACGATCTGCCCATCACAAAGCCATGTTGACCGTCCCTGATCAGACCATGATTCTCTAAATGCCCATAGATCCTATCTCTAAGAATCTTTTCCAACAACTTTCCCACCACAGACGTAAAGCTCACTGGTCTATAATTACCTGGACTATCCCTACTACCTTTTTTGAACAAAGGGACAACATTCGCCTCCCTTCAATCCTCCAGCACCATTCCCATGGACAACGAGGACATAAAGATCCCAGCCAGAAGCTCAGCAATCTCTTCTCTCGCCTCGTGGAGAAGCCTGGGGAATATTCCATCAGGCCCCGGGGACTTATCTGTCCTAATGTATTTTAACAACTCCAACACCTCCTCTCCCTTAATATCAACATGCCAATATAAGAGAAATAAAAGTCAAAATGTGCAAGTCAGATGACTCCAAAATAATATACTTCCCTCCAACAATACCAAATAAAGCGGTGAAAGGATTAGGCTTAAAGTTTACTTTGAAAAGTATCGAGAAAGGTTGAAATACTTCTTTCCAATATTTTCCAATACTCGGGCATATCCAAAACATAGAAAATAGATGCAGGAGTAGGCCATTCGGCCCTTCGAGCCTGCACCGCCATTCAGTATGATCATGGCTGATCATCCAACTCAGAACCCTGTAACAGCCTTCCCTCCATACCCCCTGATCCCCGTAGCCACAAGGGCCATATCTAACTCCCTCTTAAATATAGCCAATGAACTGGCCTCAACTGTTTCCTGTGGCAGAGAGTTCCACAGATTCACCACTCTCTGTGTGAAGAAATTTTTCCTAATCTCGGTCCTAAAAGGCTTCCCCTTTATCCTCAAACTGTGACCCCTCTTCTGGACTTCCCCAACATCGGGAAGAATCTTCCTGCATCTAGCCTGTCCAATCCCTTTAGGATTTTATATGTTTTAATAAGATCCCCCCTCAATCTTCTAAATCCCAACGAGTATAAGCCTAGTTCATCCAGTCTTTCATCATATGAAAGTCCTACCATCCCAGGAATCAATCTGGTGAACCTTCTTTGTACTCCCTCTATGGCAAGGATGTCATTCCTCAAATTAGGGGACCAAAACTGCACACAATACTCCAGGTGTGGTCTCACCAAGGCCTTGTACAACTGCAGTAGTACCTCCCTGCTCCTGTACTCAAATCCTCTTGCTATGAATGCCAGCATACCATTCGCCTTTTTCACCGCCTGCTGTACCTGCATGCCCACTTTCAATGACTGGTGTACAATGACACCCAGGTCTCGTTGCACCTCCCCTTTTCCTAATCGGCCACCATTCAGATAATAATCTGTTTTCCTGTTTTTGCCACCAAAGTGGATAACTTCACATTTATCCACATTAAATTGCATCTGCCATGAATTTGCCCACTCGCCCAACCTATCCGAGTCACCCTGCATCCTCTTAGCATCCTCCTCACAGCTGACACTGCCGCCCAGCTTCGTGTCATCCGCAAACTTGGAGATGCTGCATTTAATTCCCTCATCCAAGTCAATAATATATATTGACTAATATATATAAACATATGAATGAGTGATGCGTCTCCATTATTACATTTATCACAATACGGAGATATATCTAAATAAAAATGAGACAACTTATCCTTGGTCATATGGGCCCTCTGGACCACTTTAAATTGTAGGAGAGAGTGGCGGGCACATAATGATGAAGTGTTAACCAATTTAAAAATTTGATTCCAAGTTTCCTCAGAAACTGAAGTCTGTAAATCTTGTTCCCTAAGATTTTTAATTTTATCTAAAGGAACTCTTCTCATTCCCAACAGCATATTATAAATATTAGATATAAATCCATTATAAAAAGGTTTCAAATTAAAAATTACATCTAGTAGATTCTTATCAGGACTTTTAGGAAATGTACTTATTTGAGACCATAAACAATCTTTTATTTGTAGGTATCGATAAAAATGAGTTTCAGGTAAACTATATTTAGTTGACAGTTGTTCAAACGAAAAGAGACTTCCCTCCACAAACAAGTCCTGAAAGCATTTAATACCTAATCTTTCCCATTCTTTAAAAGCCACATCAATCATAGAGGGTTTAAAAAAAATAATTAGAAAAAATGGGACTCCAAAGAGAAAATCTCAATAAGCCAAAGTATTTTTGGAATTGTATCCAAATTCTCATAGTGTGTCTAACTACCAGATTATCAGTTAACTTACTCAGAGACAAAGGGAGTGAGGATCCAAGAAGAGAAATAATAGAAAATTTATTAACAGAGCTAGCTTCTGAAAAAACCCACATCAGGCAATCCTCACGATTAATGTAATATAACCAAAGTGTAAGATTTCTTATATTAACTGCCCAATAACAAAATCTAACATTTAGTAAGGCTAATCCTCCATTCTTTTTATCTTTCTGAAGATGAATTTTATTTAATCTAGAATGCTTATTCTTCCATATATAAGATATAATAGAGTCAAGAGAATCAAAAAAAAAGATTTAGGAATAAAACCAGGCAATGCCTGAAAAAGATATATAAACTTAGGTAATATATTCATTTTGATAGAGTTAATTCAGCCAATCAGCAATAAGGAAAGAGGCGACCAATTTGATAACATCCTTTTTACGTGATTCAATAGGGTAAGAAAATTTACTTTAAATAGACACTTATAGTTTTTAGTGATTGTTACACCTAAGTAGGTAAATTGGTTTCTTACAATTTTAAAAGGAAGGTTAGAATTTGTTGGTATCAAATTATTCAAAGGGAAAAGTTCACTTTTATGTAAGTTTAATTTATAACCTGAGAACTGGCTAAAACAGGAGAGTAAAGAAAGCACATGGGGTAACAAAGTCTCAACATTAGAAATAAATAGCAGCAGATCATCAGTGTACAGCGAGACTTTGTGAGTAGTGTCTCTCCTTAAAATACCGGTGATATCATTAGATTCTCGAAAGGCAATGGCTAAAGATTCTAAGGCTAGATCAAAAAGCAAAGGGCTCAACGTACAGCCTTGTCTAGTGCCATGTTGAAGCTTAAATGGTTTGGAACTATGCGAATTAGTGATTACCCTAGCAGAAGGAGCTAGATAAAGTAATTTAATCCATTGAATGAAAACGGGTCCAAAATTGAATTTTTCTAAAGTTTTAAATAAATAATTCCATTCAACTCTGTCGAAAGCTTTCTCAGCATCTAGGGATACCACACATTCCGATATCATGTTAGAAGGAGAATAAATAACATTTAATAACTAACGAATATTAAAGAGAGAATATCGATTTTTGATAAATCCAGTTTGGTTATCGGAAATGACAGGTGGTAAAATATTTTCAATCCTATGGGCCAAAACTTTAGATAGGATCTTAGTATCAAGATTAAGTAAAAACATTGGTCTATAAGAAGAGCATTCAGTTGGATCCTTATTCTTTTTAAGGATAAGCGAAACAGAAGCTTCATAAAAAGATTGAGGGAGTCTGCCCAATTTAAATGAATCCGAAAAAACTGAACATAAATGAGGTATAAGTGGTGAGGAAAAGATCTTGTAAAACTCTCCAGAAAATCCACCTGGACTCGGAGCTGTCCTCAAATGTAATGAGCGCACAGCCTCAACGATTTCCTCAAAAGAAATAGATTGTTCCAACAACTTTCTGTTGTCAGCAGAAATCGTAGGAATGTTTAGTTGATCGAAAAAATTTATTCATTACAGTGTTATCCTTAGAAGATTCAGAACTATAAAGTTTAGAATAAAATTCTCTAAAAGTATCATTTATTTCTAAATAATCAGTTGTCCTATCACCATTAGCTTTGCATATTTCTTTAATCTGCTGTTTAGCTATGAAGGTTTTAATGTGATCAGCCAATAATTTACCTGTTTTATTTCCATGAATATAAAACTGACTTTTATCTTTTAGGAGTTGGGTTTCAATTGGATAGGTTAAAAGGAGATCATATTTAGTTTTAGTTTCAACATGTCTTTTATATATGGCAGGTGCTGGAGCCAAGGCATACTCTTGGTCTAATTATTTCAGCTGATTAACTAAATAATTTCTCTCTTTATTAGTTTTTTCCTTAATACTTGCAGTATAAGAAATAATTTATCCTCTAATATATGCGTTAAAGGCATCCCATCTGATAAGACTAGAAGCCTCCTCTAACGTAGTGGTCCCCAACCTCCAGGCCACGGACCGATACCAGTAGCCAGAATGCACCGGGCACATCTTTAAGAAAAAAGCCGAAATAAATAAGCTATTTAATTAGGTGCTGCCCAGAAGCCAGTCTTCATTAGAGGAACAGAGGTGGAGAGAGTCAATAACATTAAATTCTTCGGCATTAAGGATCGACATTTCTCTCTCTGAAAAGTGTCAGAGGATCTGTCCTGGGACCAGCATGTAACTGTCATTACAAAGAAAGCACGGCAGCGCCTATACTTTATTAGAAGTTTGTGTAGATTCAACATGTCACCTCGATCCTGACAGCCCTGTCTTTTCAGCTTGACTAGGCTGGCATTTAAATTGACCAAACAATGGAACAGCTAAAGGCTCCAGCGCCTGGAAAGAGGAGTGAACATCGTGTAGAGCAAGTGAAATCGGCAATCGCCTCTGATCTGGGCGGACATTTACGTGCTGAGTGGCACCTAATTAATTAGCTTGTTTATTTCGGTTTTTTTCTTAAAGATGTACTGGGTGCACTCTGGCAACCACTGCACCCCTGCATGCTTCGCGGCCCGGTATCGGTCCACAGCCCAGAGGTTGGGGACCACTGCTCTAATATATTCTCTTCAAAAAAAAAAGAGTAATTTGTCTCTCCATAAACTTTAAAAAAATCTATAACAGATAACAAAGTTAAATTAAATCGCCAAAACCTATTTGTTTGAAGAAGACCAGGGAGATTAAAAGATAGGAGCACAGGGGCGTGATCTGAGACACATTGTCTATTGGATGAAAAAAACACCAAGCATCAACAATATCACATTTCATTAAAAAAGATTTAATAAACACAGCTGATTTATTTGGTATCATTAGTTTAGGAAATGGATGATCTAAAGCTTGATCTAAGCAACAATTAAAGTCTCCACCCATCACCAATGAGTACAGACTTAGATCTGGCAAAAATGAAAAAAAAAACGCTCAAAGAAACCTGGGCCATCTATATTCGGAGCATACACATTGGCAAATACCATTAGTTTGTTATTTAGTTTCCCTGATACTATAACAAAATGCCCACTAGTATCAGAAATTACTTTATATTGAACAAAGGGAACTTTATTATCTATAAGGATTGAAACCTCTCTGGCTTTGGCCTGAAACAAGGAATGGAAATGAGATTCTCTCCATCAATTAAAAAAGCATGAATTGTCACATTTACGTATGAGTTTCTTAAAGAAAAACAATTGGTACCTTAAGTTTTTTAATATAGGCAAAAATCTTATTTCTTTTCACGGGGTGATTTAGCCCTTTCACGATGAAATTAATACTTTGATCCATTTTTAAACTATTTATAAGAAAGATTAAAGTAGCAATCAGAGAAATGTATATTAAACCCAAATAATAAACCTTGAGATATATTAGCTAAGCAACAGAATTGACTGGATTCTCAAATCAGCTTCAAGAAAAAAGAACTCCCCATCCGCCTCCCTCCTCCCAAAGAGAGAAAATTGGTCAAAGAACAACCGCTATCTACTTCCACTGAAAACACCCCCTCAGAAAGCCTGTCGGAACCGCTCCAAAGAATTCAAGGTTATTTACTGTTCCAACCAAGACTAAATAATAGACAGTAAAAAAAACAAGCTTAGACAGGTTTATCAAACAGAAAGAGAAATTATTCATACTGAAAAATATTAAACAGTCAGTTTTTAATATATAGTATTTCTGATTTTACAAGATTTTTAATCTATTCAATATATATATACAGTCATTTGTTTTAGTCTAAAAATTCTTGCACCTGCTCCTACGTACAAAACCATTTAACTGATCCATCTTCCATTGTGATTCTCAGTCGAGCCGGAGAACAAAGAGAAGGCTTAACATTTTGGCTGTATTGCTCCGCCATAACTTTTTAAAACTTTTTCTGCCATAACTTCTGATGAAAAGTCTTCAACAATACGAAGCTTCTGATCCTGGTAGTCAATCATACCTTTTCCATGGGCATCACGAATCAGACGGTTCTTTATTTGAAATTCATGGAAACATATAATGACTGATCTTGGTTTTGATTTTGAAATCGATCCGTAGATAGGCGATCTGTGAGCACGATCAATCAAAGACAGAGACTTAATAATATCTGGGAATAATTCCATCAAAAGGTTTGTAAAGAATTCTTTAGGCTTATCTCCTTCTGTATGCTCTTTAAGTCCCAAGATTTGTACGTTGTTTCTCCTACTTCTGTTTTCCAAATCAGTAATCTTCTGTCTCAGTATTTCGTTGGACTTGGATTGTTTTTCATACAGCTTTTCTCTCATCCAGTATAGTAATAATCTCTTCATGTTCCTTTATCTTCTTATCATGCTCAGTTAAAGTTGCTGGAATATCGTCTAATTTTGTACCTATTTGTTTAATTTCAGCGCTGGTTTGTTGTGAATCAGCCAACGCTTCTTTTCTGAACTGCTGAAACTCCTCAGTAAGCTTTTGAATTGAACCCGTAATAGCTTCCAAAGCTGATTTGGTAGTCATAGTAATATAATAACCCATCTAACAATAGTATTTCAAAAGGTTGGAGACAAAAGTAAGTAAGTTAGGAGCACCAGCAGAGAGCTGTTACTCCATCAGCGGCCACCAGGCAAATCCCCACAAGATTGTTTAATCTCATTTTCAGTACGCAAATGTAAAGGAAAACAAAATAATTGTTCTCTGGATCTGATACAGCACAAACAAATCTATAAGATAAAGTACACAACAACTCAATAAATATAAATACATAGAAGAAGAAAAGATATAAATAGATTGTTTGTATGTCCATAAAGTGACGTTAGGCACAGGAGTGTCTGTACATAAAGTGACTGGCAAGAAGTGATAAAGTAATGGTGGTTGTGGGTGTTGAGGGGTATGTTAGTGGGTGGAGGCGTTAGTCACCCTTACTACTTGGGGAAAGTAACTGTTTTTGAGTTTGATGGCCCTGGTGTGAATACCCTGCAGCCTTCTCCCTGTCCTTGATGGCAGACAGGCTGATGCCAGTGATGCGTTGGGCAGTTTTGACTATCCATTGTAAAGCCTTCCTGTCCACTGCAGTGCAGTTTCCGTACCATGCAATGCTGCAGCATGTTAGGTTGCTCTCTACTGCACTTCTGTAGAAGGACATGCGCATTGATATGCACAATCCAGTTCTCTTCAGCCTCTTTGTAAAGTAGAGGCATTCTTCAGCTTTCTTGACTTTGTAGTATGTGTTCTGGGACTACAAGAGATTGTGCGGGATATGGACTCCCCGGAGTTTGAAATTAGTCACAGATTCCAATGCTATGCTGCTAATGTAAAGAGGGGATGAGTGATGTGAATTGTCCTGAAGTTTATCACTATTCTCTTTGTCTTGTTGACATTGAGGAAGAGGTTATTTGTCTGGCACCAGACACTAAGCTCTTTCATTTCCTGTCTGTAGGCCAACATCATTGTTGGAGATGAGCTCCACCACTATCACATCATCGGCAAACTTGTCAATGTGATTATAGCAGAGTGTACAGCAATGGGCTCAGCACACTGCCCTGGGGGGCACCCGTGTTGAGAATGCTGGGGAGGGAGCTGTGGTTGTGCATCCTGACTATCTGAAGTCCAATGGTTAGGAAGTCTAATACCCAGTTACACTGTGGTGTATTTAGACTGAGGAGTAGAAATTTGCTCATGAAGGTCTCAGGGACAATAGTGTTGAATGCTAAACTGAATTCCAGAAACAGCATTCTGACGTAAGAGTCATTCAGCAAGGAAATGGGCCATTCAGCCCAACTGTTCCTTGCCAACCAAGCTTCCTATCCAAGCTAGTGTTATTTACCAGTTTGACCTATATCCCTCTAAACCTTTCCCATCCATCTACCTGTCCAATGTGACCTCAATACATGCAATAACTTAGAATCCAAACCTTATAATCAAAGCAAGTTATTAATCTTTAAAGCACTGTGGGATTGTGGGATGGGGATATTTAATTTCTGCATTTGAAACATCCCAACTGTAAACCTGTTAATAAAGAACAGGATTCATAGTCCTGCTGTTACAAAATGAAAAGGAAATCTTTCCTGCTCCAAACTTTATTTCCATTGCTGACTTTTGTATGGCACAGATTTTTAAAGAAATTCTGGGAAATAATCAGAGGTAGCTGCAAGATGTCACCTTTGATGAAAAATCAATATCCCTCTGTAGTAAGAGTGATATATTTAGTCTCCACTCAGTCTGTCTGATATTTCCAGCTGAAATGAGTTTCACACAAATTATAATCAGATGACAGAAAGCGACAGATTGCTAGAGCTGTTCGGTGGGTTTATACTAATTTTGCAGGGGAATGGGAACTGAAGTGATAGTGCTGACCATGAGGTAGTTGGTTTACAAACAGAGGCAGTGTGTAGTGAGACTCCTAGCAGGGAGAGGCTGATGACAGGTCAAAATTGCAGTCAACACAATAAGTTGCAATGTAAAAGGCAGAGAAAATCAAAAAGGGTGAATGCAGGATTGAAGGTGTTATACTTGGATGCACACAGTATACAGAATAAGGCCATAAGACCATAATATATAGGACCAGAATTAGGCCATTTGGCCCATCAAGTCTGCTCCTCCATTTCAACATGGCTGATCCATTTTTCCTCTCGGCCCCAATCTCCTGCCTTCTCCCTGTATCCCTTCATGCCCTGACCAACAAGAATCTATCAACCTTTGCATTAAATACGCATAAAGATTTGGCCTTCACAGCTGCCTGTGGCAAAAAAAAAATCCTTAGATTCACCACTGACTTAAATTTCTCCTCACCTCTGTTCTAAAAGAACATCCCTCTATTCTGAGACTGTCCTCTGGTCTTATTAAGGATGAGATCTCAGGGTACTTGGAGGCACATGATAAAATAGGCCATAGTCAGCATGGTTTCCTCTATTCTGAGACAGCGTCCTCTGCTCTTAGACCCGTGTTTTCCACCTGCTTTAGCCCAATGCTCCTCTAAAGCACTTTCATACTTGCCAACACCCCTCTCACATTATATTTATCACTGCCCCATAGTGTAAAAACATGTCTACCATATGCTAACATGAGAAAAATGATTCTGCCTTAAATTTTTATTTGTCTTTAAACCTAGCTTACACAGTAACTGTGTGGTGTACAGCAGCTTCGATATCAATGTGATCCTTAAGCTTGATGGTTTTTAGCAAGAGTTGAAATATCTGGTTCAAGTTGTGACAGCAAAAGCCTTAAATCCCCACGCGTAACAATGTCAAGCGGTTTCTGTTCTGTTTTGTATGAGTATGTGGTTCACTGCACTGAACCCTCTTTCAACAAGGTAAGGGGATCTAAATGAAATGAAGAGCTCTTTGGTTCTTCTCCAAAGACATGGAAACATTGTATGACAGTGTAGCCACATACCACAAAAGTGACATTTTTGAAAAGTATTTTTGCTTCTTCATCATTCTGATTTTCAATAATTTCTTTTTTCAAGCTCTCCTCCTATTCTTCCACCTTGCAAAGAAATAGGTGAGTTACCCAGTCCAGAATTTTCAGATCATTCAGACCATTGAATCAATGCTGAAATTCCTTCTTCAGTGACTGCAGGAGTAAGCAGTACTCTTGCAAATCACTGTCTGTGAAAGAGAGTGCAATACTTTGCATGCAGGGAAACTGTGAGAACAGTCTTCTCCCAATGTTTTGCTTATATATTTCCAATTTTCTGATAAAAGTGGACACTGCACTTTTTGCCTGGATTAAATTGTAATTCTCACTCTGCAGTTTCATATTTAAACTGTTCATTTTGTCATACTGATCAGCTAGATGTGCTGCATCTCCACGTAGACATTCAATCGTGTTTCCCAAACTCTTGTCAACTTTGAGCAAAAATTCTACCTTAACGTTAAAAAGATCAAAGAAATATTTTAAGCAGTAGTCTTTTTACAGCAATGCCTTTCAATGTGAAGAAGCAAGTGTTCAAACTCTTCATCTTTATCTTAGCGTAACTGATCAAATATTCTGCTATTTAATGGATGAGCTTTAACTTTGTTGATAGCAGATATTACAAGAGTCATACTTGAAAAAAGTGGCTGGACGATGTTTTTGGCTGTGAGATGTTGACAATGAATTACACAATGGATTGCAAACAGACTTGGAATTTCTTTTTTCATAATGCCACTAAATCAGCATGACGACTTGTCATATATGGTGCTCCATCTGTTGCACAAGAGAACATGCTCCTAATTGGAATACTTTTATCCTCAATATATATTTTGAGCTCATCGTAGGGAGTTTCTCTGTTGGTATTTGTTTTTAACTTTTTTCAGAAGGGAATCTCTTCATAACCTTTTCCATTTTTGATAAGCCATACATATGCCATTAGCAATGCCTCATTGTTTCTCACAGTTGACTCATACAGTGGACCCCAAATTCTATTTTTTGTAGCTTTGTGCTTTTTTGCTACTCAATGTCTTCACTGATTTCATCAAACGATGAGCTATAGAGTTATTACTCAGAGGAATTGATTTTAAAATACTGGTATCCATCTTGAGAACAGTGGTGATCACTTCTAATACAGCAGGCATTACTTTATGAGATTACCCCAATTGTCGGAGATTTTCCGCACATTGCCATCATTTTGGAAACGTTATAAAATACAATGAGGCCACAGTCAAGGTCATTTTTATCTTTCTTGGCAAATGACTGGAGTGTGCAATGCTTTTCAAATGCTTCTTTCCTCTTCTGGAAATGAGTAATACCATAAGTAACCTTTGCAGGGTGTCTGTTACAGAAGTGTTGCTGCAATCTAGATGGTCTCATGGCTTCATTAGATAGTACAATATTACAAAGAAGACAATGAAGGCATAGCTGATCTGACGGGAAGGGAATAAAACCACACTCCAGGTATGTAACACTGTATTGATGCACTTTCTGTAGTTTCTGTTTCTTAGCAGGATTAGGATTCAAGGCTTCATTATCCATCATTAATGAGGCTAAGTTAAAATAAAATATTAACACAAACTGGGAATCCCCATCGGATGTTGACAAAGGCAGCGAGTTGACACAGATGGAATGTTGGAAGTGGCACATAAAGGGATGACGAGGCGAAGATGAAGACGATCACAACAGCAAAAATTATGTTGACAAGGATTCAGAATGGAATCTGAATGTTAGTCAGGATAGAGCTAGTGTTTGGGAAGCTACTTTTATACTATTCCAGTTAGAGTGATTGACCAATCACTAAAAGTCTAATAATCCCCGAAAATAGTTCTTGACTGCATGTATGAAGCTGAGGTTACCTTGAACACATCAAGAGGAATCCTTGGGGTTGGCAGGTTCACTAATTGGCTCTATTTCACCATTTGGTTCCAGCCAGTGCTGTATCATTGCACAATCTGTTTTCCGTAGATCTGCAGAGAAAGTTGAGAGGGTGTACTTGACTTAGCAACTGTTAAATTGCATGAACTCATTCTATGCCACGAGTCCATAAGACCATAACACCCTAAGACATAAGAGTAGAATTAGGCCATTTGGGGTCAGCTGGTGGCGCAATGACATCAGCGCCGGACTCCAGAACGAAGGTTCCTGGGTTCAAATCCAGTTGGGGCCGCTTCCGAGTACGCTTTCCATCCGTGCCGGGTTGAGTGTTGAGATCGCAACGCGACCTCATAAAATAAAGGGAAAAATACTGCGAAATGTCTGTGTGAGGACGAGTTTGCTCCACCATTCAATCATGGCTGATCCTTCTTTTTCCTCTCTTCAGACCCACTCCCTGACCCAGTCCCCATAACCTTTGATCCTGCGGCCAATTAAGAACCTATCAAGCTCTGCCTTAAATACACCCAAAGACCTGGCCTCCACAGTTGCCTCTGGTAATAAATTCCACAAATTCACCACCCTCTGGCTGAAGAAATTTTCACACATCTCTGTTTTAAATGAATGCCTCTCGATCCTAAGACTGTGCCCTTTTGTCCTAAACTCCTCCACCATGGGAAACATCCTTTCCACATCTAACATGTCTAGGCCTTCAACATTCAAAGGTTTCAATGAGATGCCCTCTCATCCCTCTAAATTCCAGCAGTACAGACCCAGAGTTAGTAAATGTGCCTCATATGATAACCCTTTCATTCCTGGAATCATCCTTGTGAACCTCCTTTGAACCCTCTCCAATGCCAACACATCTTTTCTTAGATGAGTCAGGAACTGTTCACAATACTCAAAGTGAGTGCCTTATAAAGTCTTATCAGCATCATATTGCTGCTCTTGTATTCTAGACCTTTAGAAATGAATGCTAACATTGCATTTGTCTTCCTCACCACCAACTCCACCTGCAAGTTAACCTGCAGGGTGTTCTGCACAAGGACTCACATGTCTCTTTGCATCTCAGATTTTTAGATTTTCTCCCCATTTAGAAAATAGCCTACACATTTGTTTCTACTACCAAAGTACATGACCATGCATTCTCCAACATTGTATTTCATTTGCCACTTTCTTGCCCATTCTCCTAATCTGTAAGTCCTTCTGCAGCCTACCTATTTCCTTAACACTACCTGCCCCTCCACCAATCCTCTGCAAATTTGGTAACAAAGCCATCTATTCCATCATCATTTATATACAGCATAAAAAGAAGTGGTCCCAACACCGACCCCTGCGGAACACCACTGGCAGCCAACCAGAAAAGGATCGTTTTATTCCCACTCGCTCCCTCCTACCAATTAGGCAAAGCTCTAACCATGCCAGTAACTTTCCTGTAATACCATGGCTTTTAACTTGGTAAGCAGCCACAGTCAAGGGGAACTGTTAGGTACCATGGTTGCTAATTTATGCATCTCCCAATAATGCCTGCTTGGTTGGTAAGATCAGATGAGATTACTAAATTTCAGACTCGTTGTGACAACAAGTGCTCACCGCCTGCAGAACTATGGTTCTTCCCGTGTTTCAGGTTCTCATTCTTTTTTGGAAGTGCCAGCTCTACTAATGGCCAATCAGATTTTGTTCCTCAAGTTAGGGTGCCACTTACCACAGAGCCCCCCACCCGAAAATCCTGAACGCCCCCAGGTGACTTCTATTTCCCCTAATGCCTCCTTAGGGCACATAACCTCCCCCATTGGGGGTCACCATCTTAGACTCTCCCACCATTGGAAACATCCTCTCCACATCCATTCTATCAATGCCTTTCACTGTTTGATATTCTTCAATTAGGTCACCACTTATTCTACCAAATTCCAGTGAATACAGGCCGAGAGCCATCAAATGCTTTTCATATGACAATCCGTTTAATCCTGGAATCATTTTCATAAACTCTGTTTGAACTCTCTCCAGTTTCAGTACATCCTTTCCAAGGGGCCCACAATACTCCATGAGGCTTCACCAGTACTTTATAAAGACTCAACATTGCATCCTTGCTTTTATATTCTAGTCCTCTTGAAATGAATGCTAACATCGCAATTGCCTTCCTTACCACAGACTCAACTTACAAATCAACCTTTAGGGAATCCTGCACAAGGAATCCCAAACTTTTGTGCCTCAGATTTTTTGTATTTTTTCTCCACTTAGAAAATAATCAACCCTTTTATTTCTTCCCCCAAAGTGCATGACCATACACTTCCTGACACTGTATTCCATCTGCCACTTCTTTGCCCATTCTCCTAATCTGTTTAAGTTCTTCTGTAGTGTCTCTGTTTCCTCAAGACTACCTGCCCCTCCACCTGTCTTCGTATTGTCTGCAAATTTCATCTAAGGTAGGTAAGCTTGTAACACAGTTATACATTGGAATGTATAACATTGTGGGTATTACTGATTCATGGCTGAAAGTAGATTATAACTTGGAACTTAACATCCAAGGATTTACATTGTATCGAAAGGACAGGCACTATGCAGAGGGGTGGTGTGGCTCTGTTGGTAAAAGATGAAATCAAATCATTAGAAAGAGATGACATGGGTTGGGAGGTGTTGAATTGTTGTGGGTAGAGCTAAAGAAATGCAAGGGCCAAAAGACCCAGATGGAAGTTATATACGGACCTCCAAACAGTAGTGAAGATGTGGTCTACAAATTACAACAGGAGATAGTAAATGCATGTCAAAAGGGCAATGTTACATTGGTCATGGGGTAATTCAATATTCAGGTAGAAAGGGAAAATCATATTGGTGCTGGATCCCAAGAGGGGGAATTTCTGGAAAGCCTACAAGATAGCTTTTTAGAACAGTTTATGGTTGAGCCCACTGGAGGATCAGTTATTCTGGATTGGGTGTATGCAATGAACCAGAATTGATTAGGGAGCTGAAGGAAAAGATGCCTTTGGGGACCAGTGATCATAATATGATCAAATTCACCCTGAAATTTGAGAAGTTAAAGTCAGATGTATCAGTATTACAGTAGAGTAAAGGGAATTACAGAGGCATAAGAGAGAAGTTGGACAAAATTGATTGGAGAAGAACACTGGCAAGGATGACAGCAGAGCAGCAATGGCTGTAATTTCTGTGAGCAACTCGAAAGGTGTGAACCTATACATCCCAAAGATGAAGAAGTATTTTAAAGGCAGGATGTCACAACCATGGCTGACAAAAGAAGTCAAAGCCAACATAAATGTCATAGTGAGGGCATATAATAGAGCAAAAATTAGTGGGAAGTTAGAGGATTGGAGAGCTTTCAAATATCAATAGAAGGCAACTAAAAAGTCATAAAGAAGGAATACAAAGGAAAGCTATCTAATAATATTAAAGAGGATACCAAAAGTTTCTTCAGATACATAAAGTGTAAAAGAGAGGTGAGAGTTTATATCGGACCACTGAAAAATGATGCTGAAGAGGTAGTAATAGGGAACGAGGAAATGGCAGACAAACTGAGTAAGTATTTTGCATCAGTCTTCACTGTGGAAGACACTACCAGTGTGCTGGAAGTTCAAGAGTGTCAGGGGCAGAGTATGTGAAGTTACCATTACCAGAGTGAAGGTTCTTGGGAAACTGAAAGGTCCGAAGATAGATAAGTCACCTAGACCAGATGGTGTGTACCCCAGGGTTCTGACAAAGATGGCTGAAGAGATTCTGGAAGACTGAAAAATTGTAAATGTCACTCCACTCTTCAAGAAGGGAGAGAGACAGAAGAAAGGAAACTATACACCAATTAGTCTGACCTCAGTGGTTGGGAAGGTGTTAGAGTCAGTTATTAAGGATGAGGTCTCAGGGTACTTGGAGGCACATGATAAAATAGGCCATAGTCAGAATGGTTTCCTTAAGGGAAAGTCCTGCCTGACAAATCTGTTGAAGAAATAACAAGCAGGATAGAAAAAAGAGGATCGGTTGATGTGTATTTGGATTTTCAGAAGACATTTAACAAGGTTCCACACATGAGGATGCTTAATAAGTTAAGAGTTCATGGTATTACAGGAAAGATTCTAGTATGGATAAAGCATTGGCTGATTGGCAGGAAGCAAAGAGTGGGAATAAAGGGTGACTTTTTTGGTTGGCTGCCTGTTACTAAGGGATTTCCACAGGGGTCGGTTTTGGAACCGATTCTTTTTATGTTATACATCAATGACTTGAATGATGGAATTGATGGCTTTGTGGCCTATTCTGCAGACAATATGAAAATAGGTGGAGTGGCAGATATTTTTGAGGAAATAGAGAGGTTACAGATGGACTTAGACAGATTAGGTGAGTGGGTAAAGAAGTGGCAGATGGAATACAGTGTTGAGAAATGTATGAACATGCACTTTGGTAGAAGAAATCAAAGGGCTGACTGGTTTCTAAATGGAGAGAAAATTCATAACTCAGAGGTGCAAAGGGACTTGTGAGTCCTGATACAGATTCACTCAAGGTTAATTTGCAGGTTGAGTTGGTGGTAAGGAAAGCAAATGCAATGTGAGCATTCACTTCAAGAGGACTAGAATATAAAAGCAAAGATGTAATGTTGAAGGTTTATAAAACTGGTGAAGTCATACTTGAGGTACGTGAGCAGTTCTGGGCCCCTTATCTAAGAAAGGATATGCTGACATCAGAGATGGTTCAAAGGGGGTTCACAAAAATGATTTTGTGATTGAAAGGGTTGTCATATGAGGAGCAGTTGGTGGCCCTGGGCCTGTCTTCACTGGAATTTAGAAGAAGAAGGGGTGACCTCATTGAAACCTAGTGTATGTTAAAAGGCCTCTATAGAGTGGATGTGGATGCGATGTTTTCTATTGTGCGGTTGTGGGGTTGTCTAAGACCAGAGGACACAGCCTCAGAATAAAGGAACATCCTTTCAGAATGGAGATGAGGAGGAATTTCTTAATCAAAGAATGGTGGACCTGTGGAATTCATTGCCACAGGCAGCTGTGGAGGCCACATCATTGGGTATATTTCAGGCAGAAGTTGATAGATTCATGATTAGTTAAGGTACAAAGGGATACAGGGAGTAGCCAGGAGATTGGGGCTGAGAGGGAAAATGGATCAGCCATGATGAAATGGTGAAGCAGACTCAATGGGCTGAATGGCTCAGCTCCTATATCTCATGGTCTTATGGTCTATAATGACCCCCTGATAATTAATCTACCCAACTCAAAATATAACAACAGGGCAGCTACCTGTGCATCTGATTGGGACAAAGATCGAGGGTCAGAATTTGAATGGGTTCAATATCATCGACATATGTCGGTAAATGTTTTATTTTGCAGAAGCATTATAGCGTAATACATAATAATACTATAAAATACAGGAAGAAGTTTACTTCAGAATTAAATTAACTAGGTAGTGGAAGAGAGAGTGAAGTAGTGAGATCAGGTTGACGGGCTGGTTCATGAACTGTTTACAAATGCAATGGCGGAGGGGAAGAAGCTGTTTGTAAACCACAGAATCTTCAATGAAGGAGGAGGAGGCAATGGCACTTAACAGCAACTCCTTTGCTCGTGTCATCACAAACAGCTCTATTTCCATCTTTATTATCTCTATTTTTCCCTTTCAGGGTTCTTTTAAAGACCCTGACCTGGTACATGCTGACTTTGGTTCTTTGCAGGAATGACCCACTCTGGGGTTTCACGACTGGCCGTTTTTCGACATGCCATGGGTGCAGCCTAAGAGCTCAGCTCGCCTTTGGAGGGCTAAGATCTCATGGTTCTGGAGACGGGCGGATCGAAGGTCGGTGTCCCGGCAGATCGGTGTGTCGTAGGAGTCGGAAGATCTATGGCTGTGTGCCCAGAGACCTGAGATCTTTGAGCACAAAGCTTGGAAAAGACAACGCAATCGACTTCTAACATCGCAAACCAGTGAGCTGTTTGTTATGTCTCCCATCTCGCTGTGAAACAGAGACATCTCTTTCTCCCTTGTTAGGGAGAGAGAGCCTGTGGTATGCCGAGCGCCATGAAAACGAGTAGTCTTTGGGGTATGGCAAGTCTGTCTTTGCTGTTGCTTTGCTGCATGCTTGAGTGCTCGGCGGTGGGTGCCAATGCTTTTTTTTCACTAGTGGGGTGAGGGGGGATCGTTGCTTGCTGCCGCTTATGCGTGGGAGGGAGGGAAGCTGGGGGGTACTTCAGGGTTCTAACATTGAACTGTCATTCATTCTTTGGGGCACTCTTCTGTTTTTGTACATGGTTGCAAAGAAAAAGCATTTCAGGATGTATATTGTATACATTTCTCTGACATTAAGTGTAACTTTGAAATCTTTGAAATATCTCAATGATGGTAGCAATGAGAGAGGGCAGGACCTGGGTGATGTGAGTCTCTTTAAGAAAGGAGGGAGGGAGCAGAAAGGAAATTAGAAACCAGTTAGTCTGACCTCAGTGGTTGGGAAGATGTTGAAGTCAATTGTCAGGATGAGGTGATAGAGTACTTGGTAACACAGGACAAGGTACGACAAAGTCAGCATGGTTTCCTTAAGGGAAAATCTTGCCTACAAAGCTTTTGGAATTCTTTGAGGAGATTACAAGTAGGATAGATAAAGGAGAGGCAGTGGATGTTGTATATTTCGACTTTCAGAAAGCGACAAGGAGCCTCTCATGAGTCTGCTTACCAAGTTAAGAGCCCATGATATTACAGGGAAGTTACTGGCATGGTTAGAGCATTGGCTAACTGCTTGGAGGCAGTGAGTGAGAATAAAAGGATCCTTTTCTGGTTGGCTGCCACTGACTAGTGGTGTTCCACAGGGTCCGATGTTGGGACCCCCTCTTTTTATGCTGTATATCAATGGTTTAGATGATGGAATAGGTGGCTTTGTTGCCAAGTTTGCAGATGATACGGAGATTGGTGGAGGAGCAGGTAGTGTTGTGGAAACAGGTAGCCTGCAGAAGGACTTAGACAGATTAGGAGAATGGGCAAGAAAGTTGTCAATTAAGTACAATGTTGGAAGATGTGTGGTCATGCACTTTGGTAGAAGAAATAAATGTGCGGACTTTTTCTAAATGGAAAGAAAATCGAGGGACTTGGGAGTCCTTGTGCAGACCACCATAAACTTCCAGGTTGAGTCAGTGGTGAGGAAGGTAAATGCAATCAACACACATAAAAGTTGCTGGTGAGTGCAGCAGGCCAGGCAGCATCTCTAGGAAGAGGTTATGGTCGACGTTTCGGGCCAGGACCCTTCATCAGGACTCAGCCCGAAACGTCGACTGTACCTCTTCCTAAAGATGCTGCCTGGCCTGCTGCGTTCACCAGCAAATTTTATGTGTGTTGCTTGAATTTCCAGCATCTGCAGATTTCCTCATGTTTGCCAAGGCAAATGCAATGTTAGCATTCATTTCAAGGCCTCTAGAATATAAGAGCAGGGGCTGATGCTTTATAAGGTAGTGGTGAGACCTCACCTTGAGTATTGTGAACAGTTTTGGCCTCCTCATTAGATTATGAGAACACTCAGTCCTCTTTTATTGTCATTTAGAAATGCATACATGCATTAAGAAATGATACAATGTTTCTCCAGAGTGATACCACAGAAAACAGGACAAACCAAAGACTAACACTGACAGAACCACATATTAAGAAAAGAAATATGCTGGCATTGGCGAGGGTTCAGAGGAGGTTCACAAGGATGATCCTGGGAATGAAAGGGTTATCATACGGGGTACATTTGATGGCTCTGGGTCTGTACTCACTGGAATTCAGAAGGATGAGGGGAATCTCATTGAAAGCTTTCGAATGTTGAAAGACCTTGACATAGTAGATGTGGAAAGGATGTTTCCCATGGTGGAAGAGTCTGAGGAGCACAGCCTCAGGATAGGGAGGCATCCAATTAAAACTGAAATGCGGAGAAATTTCTTTAGCCAGTGGTGAATTTGTGGAATTTGTTACCATAGCATCCAAGGAGGCCAGGTATTTGGGTGTATTTAGGGCAGAGGTTGATAGGTCCTTGACTGGACATGGCATCAAAGGTTACTGGGAGAAAGCCAGGAAGTGGGAAGAAATGATCAGCCATGATTGAGTAATGGAGGCTAGTACCCATGATGGAGCTGAATGAGTATACAACCTTCTGCAGGCTTTTCCAATTTTGTGCAATGGTGATACCCCCCCTGCCCGATAGGAGATGGTGATGCAATCAGTTAGTGTGCTCTCTATCGTACATCTGTAGAAATTTGTGAGTCTTTAGTGACATACCAAATCAACACTCCAAACTACAGTCCTATTCATCCCATGGCATCTACTTCCACAGAAAGCTGAGGAAATTTGGCATGTACATCCATACTCAGATCCTTCTACAGATACACAGCAGAGAGTATGCTAACATGCTGCATCACTGCCTGGTACAGAAACTGCCCCATAGCAGACAGGAAGGTTTACAATGGGTTGACAAAACTGTCAAGTGCATTACTGGCACCAGCTGACCAGCAATCAAGGAGATGTGGACAGAAAGGTGCCGGAAAAGGGCCAGTAGCGTCATGGAGGATCCCGCCCAGCACCTTCATGGACTGTTTGTCCCACTCCCATCGGAGAAGAGGCTAAGTAGCATCAACAAAAAGACCACCACACTTTCTGCTATCGCCAAGAGGTATTGCTGAGCAAAATTGTGGGCCTGAAGATAGATAAGTCACCTGGTCCTGATGGAATGCAATCCAGGGTACTGAAAGAAATGGCAGAAGTTATAGTAGAGGATTTGGTGATGAGTTATCAAAATTCTGTGGATTCTGGGCAAATCCCAGCAGATTGGAAAACGGTGAATGTCACATCACTGTACAAAAAAGGATGTGGGCAAAAGGCAGGTAACTGTAGGCCAGTTAGTTTAACGTCTGTAGTTGGGAAAATGCTCAAAGTTATCATTAAAGAAGAAATAATAAGGCATCTGGAAAGAAATGGATCCACCAGGCAGACACAGCATGGATTCAACAAAGGCAATTCCTGTTTGACAAACTTACTGGAGTTCTTTAGGATATCATCGTGACAACAATAAACCAGTAACAATAATCAGTTAAAAGTGAACATACAGAGCAACTTTGCTCTCTTGACCAAAAGTAAGAAAATCAGATTAAACATTTATTTGCCTCACTGTCATTTTCTACATAATATATATTCATTTATTTCTGTAAAGTTATGCATTTTGTGTACTTCAACATAGTTTTCTCATGCTGATTAAATTCTATACAACTGAAAGCATTTAGTTCATTTGTTTAGTGTTGAGCTCTTGTTCAAAGATTTGATGTAAGTGCCAATAACCAATTAGCAATCACTCTCAGCCATGTAATCCTGAAATTGAAAAACCTGCTCCTTTTTTCCCTTTATGAATGGTTGCCGTGGAGATTTCCGATTTAACACCTACCTTCCACATCTTGTCCTTGATGGCTATCAGTGGCATTGAAAATACTTCTTCTGTAATAATCAACTTGTTCATGTAAAGGCAGGCAAAATCTCTGCAATACTCAGCATTTACAAACAGGTATATTCTTGTCAATGCAGGCACCAAACACCAGCCACGATTGACTACCACAGCCCCACATCTACTGACGTGAAAATATTTAAATTTTATATAAATATTTTCCATTTACCATTTTTCTCTTAGTAAACTTGTGCCAATATTCTAAAATTCCTGAGAAGCCACACTTCCATAGGTACAGATGAAACACTCTACTCTGACAAAGAAAGGAGAGAGACAAGAGGGAAATATAGATGAGTGTGTTTGGTGTTTGTGTTGTCAAATGCTGGGAAGCATTATTAAGGATCCTGTTAAAAACACTTAGAAATCAGGAGAAAATTGCAGCTGATGCTATAAATCTGGAATGAAAATGGAAAATACTGAAATTACTAAACAATAACAGCTTTTTTCTCTTTGGTGTTTACACAGTTGGTCTTTTGCACATTGGTATTTGTCAGTCTTTGTGTGCAGTTTTCCACTAAGCAAATCATATTTCTTTGTTCTACTGTGAATGCCTTCAAGAAAATTAATCTCAAGACAGAACATAGTGATATTTTCATGGTTTAATAATAAATTTACTTTGAACTTTGAATGCTAAGTGGGATAGGCAGTTCCTGTGGAAAGTGAAACGGAGTTCGTGTTTCAGGCTGAAATCCCTGTTTCCCTTTCTGCTGCCTGACCTGCTAAAAGTTTCCAAAATTTTCTGATTTTGTTTTAGATTTCCAACTTCTAACTTTTTTTTTGCTTTTCAAATACATCATTTTGTTTAGGGTTGGCAGTATATTAGTAGTGCTGGGTTACCCACTTAAAACTGAAACGTGGAGAAATTTCTTCACTCAGAGCATGCTAAATCTCTGCCTAAGGGCTGAGAAAACTTGGTCACAATATCATCCAAAAGTAAGATTGACAGAATTTTGGAGATATCTGGAATCGGGATATGGAGAAGGGACAGAGAGGCAGAAGGTTAGCTGTGTTCACATTGAATGCTAGAATAGGTTTGAAGGGGTGAATGGCCAATTCCTGTCCTTCTTTCTTATGCTTTTATGTTCTTACATATCAGGATTTTCATTAATGTATTTGAAAAGGGAATGTAAAATGCCAGTTACTGTGGAGAGGCGTATCAGTTAGCATGGCACTATCACAGCTCAGGGAGTTCTGCAGTCGGGAGTTCAATTCAGACACCGTCGGTTAGGAGTTCCCTCTGTGTAACTGCAAGAGTTTCCTCCAAGTTCTCTGGTTTCCTCCCACAGTCCAAAGACATACCAGGTGGTAGTTGAATTAGTCATTGTAAATTGTTCTGTGGTTAGGCTAGGGTTAGGGATTGCACAATACATACAGGGAGGTAGTTACTCCCAAGATGCTGGTGACAGGTAACTGGGTGACTGTCAGGAGGTGGAAAGGGGATAGGCAGTCAGGGCAAAGTACATGTCCATCCCCCTCAACAGCTTTGGATACTGTTAGTCATATAGAAGTATGACACAAAAACAGGACCTTAGGCCTATCTAGTCTATGCTGAACCATTTAAACTGCCTACTTCCATCGACCTGCATCAGGACCATAGTCCTCCATACCCCTACTAACCATGTACCTATCCAAACTTCTCTTAAATTTTGAAATAGAGCTAAATGTTGACAGCTCGCCCCACACTCTCATGACTCTCTGACTGAAGACATTTCCCCTCATATTTGTCTTAAACTTTTCACATTTCACTTTAACCCATGACCTCTAGTTGTAGTCACACCCAACCTCAGTGGAAAAAGCATGTTTGCATTTACCCAATCTCTACTCCTCATAATGTATACCTCGACCAAATCTCTCCTCAGTCTTCTACATTCTAGGGGATAAACTCCTAACAATTTCAATTTTCCCTTATAACTCATGTCCTCCAGTCTGGGCAATATCCTTGTTGATCGGTGACCAAAGCTGCACACAATACTCCAAATTAGATCTTACCAATGTCCTATACAACTTCAACATAACATCCCATCTCCTGTACTCAGTCCTTTGATTTATGAAGGCTAATGTGCTAAAAGCTTTCTTTAGACCATAAGACCATAAGATATAGGAGCAGAATTAGGCCATTTGGCCCATTGTATCTGCTCCACTACTTCATCATGGCTGATCCAATTTTCCTCTCAGCCCCAATCTCGTGCCTTCTCCCCGTATCCCTTCATGCCCTCCCTAGCTAAAGAAATTCCTCCTCATTTCCATTCTAGAAGGATGTCCCCCTATTCTGAGGGTGTGCCCTCTGGTTTTAGACTCTCCCACCATAAGAAACATTCTCTCCAATCTATTAAGGCCTTTCACCATTCGATAGGTTTCAATGAGGTTACCACACATTCTTCTGAATTCTAGAGAATACACCCCAGAGCCATCAAATGCTCTTCATATGACAAGCCATTGAATCCTGGACCAATCTTTACGACCCTATCTACTTGTGATGCCACTTCCAATGAATTATGGACCTGTATTCCCAGATCCCTTTGTTCTATTGCACTCCTCAGGGTCAACCGTTCATTGTGTAATACCTACCATGGTTTGACTGACCAAAGTGCAACATCTCACAATTGCCTGCATTAAATTCCATTTGATATTTTTCAGCCCATTTTCCAACTGGTCCAGATCCTGCTGCAAGCTTTGATATTCTTCCTCATTGACCCCCAATCTTGGTGTCATCTGCAAACTTGCTGATCCAGTTAACCTCATTACCATGCAGGTCATTGATATAGTTGACAAACAACAATGGCCCCAGCACCAGTCCCTGGAGCTGTCCATGAGTCACAGCCTCCAGTCACAGAGGCAACCATCTACTACCACTCTCTGGCTTCTCCCACAAAGACAATGTCTAATCCAATTTACTACGTTATCTTGAATGCCAAATTACTGAACCTTCTTGACCGCCTCCCACTCAGGGCCTTGTCAAATGCCTTACTGATATTCATGTCGACAACATCCACTGCCTTGCCATCATCAACTTTTTCGGTAACTTCCTCGAAAAACTCTATAAGATTTGTTAGGCATGATCTAACCCGTACAAAACTATGCTGACTATCCTTAATTAATCCACGCCTATCCAAATACTCACATCTACGGTCCATTAGAATACCTTCTGATAACTTTCCCACTACTAATGTCAGGCTCACTGGCCTATAATTTCCTGGTTTATGTTTAGAGCCTTTTTTAAACAGCAGAACATCCAATATTCTGGTACCTCACCTGTTGCTAAGGATGATTTAAATATCTCTGCTGGGGCCACTGCAATTTCTACACCAGCCTCCCAGACTCTGAGGGAACACCTTGTCATGCCCAGGGAACTTATCCACACTATTTTGCCTCAAGGCAACAAACACCCGCATAGGGTCTAAGAAGTCCATAAGACCATCAGACACCCTCTAATGACAACACATCCTTTCTGAGATAAGGGGCCAAAACTGTAGACAATACTCCAAGTGCAACCTGACTGGTGTCTTATAAAGGCTCAGCATTATCTCCTTGTTTTTATATTCTATTTCCCTTGAAATAAATGTCAATATTGCAATTCCCTTCTTTACCACAGACTCAACTCGTGAACTAACCTTTTGGATTTCTAAGTCCCTCTGCACCTCTGATGTTTGAATTTTCTCCCCATTTGGATAATGTCTGCACTATTGTTTCTTTTACCAAACTGCATTGTCATACATTTCCCAACACTGTATTCCATCTGCCACTTTTTTGCCCATTCTTCCAATTTGTCTTAGTCCTGCTGCAACTGTATTGCTTCCTCAACACTACCTACCCCTCCACCTATCTTTGCATCATCTGCAGAGCCATCAATTCTATAAATCACTGACAAACGATGTGAAAAGTAGCAGTCCCAATACTGACCTGAGGAACACCACTAGTCACCGGCAACCAACCAGAAAAGGCCCCCTTTATTCCCACTCACTGCCTCCTGCCCACCAGCCATTCCTCTATCCATGCTAGTATATTTCCTGTCACACCATAGGATTTTATCTTGTTAAGCAGCCTCATGTGAGGCACCTATCAAATGCCTTCTGAAAATCTAAGTAAATGACACCCAATGCCTCTCCTTTGTCCACCTTGTTTGTTACTTTCTCAAAGAATTCTAATAAATTTATCAGACAAGATTTCCCTTCATAGAAACCATACTGACTCTCACTTATTTTATCATTGGTCTCCAAGTACCCTGAAGCCTTGTCCTTAATAATGGACTCCAACATTTTCCCAACCACTGAGGTTAGGCTAACTAGCCTATAATTTACTCCCTTTTGTCTTCCTCCCTTATAGAGTGGATGCCACTTTGCCTCACTTCGATAGACTCTGTGTCTGTCTCCTGAGTAAATACAGATACAAAAAGTCCACTTAATATCTCTCCCATCCATTTTGGCTCCATGCATTGATTACCATTCTGATCTTCCAGAGAACCAATTTTTGTTCCTTGCAATCCTTTCGCTTTTAATCTCTTAGGATTCTCCTTCACCTTGTCTGTCAGGGCAACCTCATGCCTTCTTTCTTGGGGGGATGACCTCGGAGAGGAACGCCACAGTGGTTGGGTCTCTAGCACTGAGTATGGCTCTATGGCTCAGAAAGAAAAGGGAAAGAAGAGAGGAGCTGTAATGATAGGTGATTCATTGTTTAGGGGAACAGAAAGCAGGTCTTGCGGATGAGAGCAAGATTTCCAGATGGTATATTGCCTCCTGGGTGCCAAGATTAGGGATATCTCACATGAAATCCACAGCATTCTTAAGCAGGACGGTGAGCAACCAGAGGTCATAGTCCATATAGTTCCAATGACAGAGGTAGGAAGGGTGACAAGATCTTGCAAATTGTGTTCAGGGAGTTAGGTGCTAAAGTTAAAGGACAGGACCTCCGTGGTTGCTAACTGAGCCACGTGCTAGTGAAGCCAAAAATAGAAAGATCATACAGTTTAACTCGTGACTAAGAAGTTGGTGTAGGAGAGAGATCTTCAGGTTTTTGGATCATTGGGCTCTCTACCAGGGAAGGTGGGACTTGTACTGAAGAGATAGTTTACACATGAAGTGGAAGAGAACTAATATCCTAGTGGGAAGGTTTGCTCGTGCTGCACAGGGGGTAGTGGTTAACCTGGAGTTGCAAGGGAATGGGAACCAGAGTTCCCAAGCAGCTAGCTAAGAGGTTGTGGACACAGGTGTTGAGATGTTGTTAAGATCTCAGACAAAGTCAGGAACTAAATGGTTGTGCATGGTGCGACTAGTGTCGTAAGCTGCATATATCTCAATGCAAGTGCTCAGGCCCTGGATCAACAAATAGAATTAAGATATTGTAGCCATTCGTGATACTTGATTGCAGGAAGGGCCAGACTGGCAGTTCAATATTCTGGGGTTCTGTTGTTCTAGACATGACAGAGCAGGAGGAGGGGTGGTGTTAGTAGTCAAGGAAAATGTCACGGCAGTGCTCAGTCGGGGTAGACTGGAGAACTTGTCTAATGAGGCTGTATGGGTGGAACTGGGGAATAAGAAAAAGATGACCACAGAAACGGGATTATATTATAAACCATACAAAGATCCGAGGGGTTTAGAGGAACAAGTTTGTAGAAAGATTGCAGTCTGTTGCAAGAAAGAAGGCCAGTGACAGATATTTGTTTTGGGGAACGCTTTGCATCTAGTAATCATAATGCCATTAGGTTCAAGACAATTATGGAAAAGGATAGTTCTGGTCTGTGGGTTGAGATTCTAAGTTAAAGAAAGACCAACTTTGATGGCATCACAAAGAATCTGGTAAGTGTAGATTGGGACAGGCTGTTTTCTGGCAAAGGTGGATTTGGTTGTCATGAACCCTGTGACCTGCTGCAGAAGGATGAGCTTCTAGGATTTTTGAGCATCTGTATTCACTAATCATTATCTCATGCTTTCAGATTAATCTTGTCAAGTTAATTGTGAGTGACATGTGTTTCCTGCATTTTATAATTATTCAAAGAGGACTCTCATTTAGGCTCTTAGCAGAGTCATTGTGTTGGAGAGAATGAATTGTCTCATAGTGTTGCTCAGTCTGAGAGTCTGCTGGTATTCTGATGTCTAATATCTTGTTTCCATCTCCTCCTGGGGATCCTGCCATTCCTCTATACCTGGGTCAAGTCATGAGACTGCCATCTGCAGCTCTTGAGTTGAGTTGGCTCTAGTGACCTCTGTAACAGAAAGCCTGCTGTTCCTCTGCACCTGGATCTTGTCCTCCAAGCCCACACTGAAATGGAATCACTCTGCTCATTATGAGCCCTGTAGAGGTTCCAAGTGGGCTGAGTTTGTGTTCTAAGTGTATATTCTAAGCTTCTACAGTCTATGTTCAAGACTTTTTCTGAGGTTCTCTTGGTCAATGAGGTTTGTATGGTCTCCTGTGTTATGCTCTGTTTTCTGAGTTTCATGCCAAGCACCTGGGTTTCATGTTCTGCTCCCAAGCCCCAGCACTGCCTCAAGTATCAGATCTGCCTTGTGGTTTTCAGACTTGCCCTCAAGAACTCTTCATCTGTTCTGGAGTTTCCTGCCCTGCCCTGAGAGACCTGCCTTGTGTTTTTTCAGATATCCCTTGGGAGCATCAGAGCTGTTCTGTATTTTCCAGTGCCTAAAGCTCCAGGACTGCCTTGTGCTCTTCAGACCTATTCGAGAGCTCCCTGGCCTGTGTGGTGCCCACCTTAGATGAGGAGGTACTGTCATGAACCCTGTGACTTGCCTTAGATCATTGAGTTTCTAGGGTTTTTGAGCACTTGTATTTGCTTATCGCTATCTCAACTAGAGCCGTTAAGCTTTTCTGCTTTCACTTTAGTCTTGTCAACATAATTGTGGTGGCATATGTTTCCCCCAACTATGATTCTTCAAGGAGCACTCTCGTTTAGTGAAGTGACTATGTTGGAGAGAGTGATTTGTCTCGCGGTGTTGGTCAGTTGTACTTCTGAGGCTCTGTTGGTATTCCTACGTCCAACTTCTTGTTTCTGTCTCCACCTGGGTCTTGTCCTCCAAGAGCACACCATGACATTGGTAAGTGGGAGGCCTTCAAAAGTGATATTTTGAGAGTACTAAAATTGTGTATTTCTGTCAGAATAAAAGGCAAGGATAACAAGTTTAGGAAACCTCGTTTACAAAAATGTTTAGACCCTGGTTAAGAAAAAGTGGGAAGGTGAACAGCCAGAGGTCGTGGTACATATTGGTACCAATGACATGGATAGGAAAAAGGAGGAGGTCCTGAAAACAGGCTACAGGGAATTAGGAAGGCAGTTGAGAAGCAGGACCTCAAAGGTAGTAATCTCGGGATTACTGCCTGTGCCACGCAACAGTGAGTCTAGGAAAAGAGTGAGGTGGAGGATAAATGCGTGGCTGAGGGATTGGAGCGGGGGGGGGGGCAGGGACTCAGATATCTGGATCATTGGGACCCTTTTTGGGGCAGGCGTGACCTGTACAAAAAGGACAGGTTGCTCTTGAATCCGAGGGGGACCAATATCCTGGCAGGGAAGTTTACTAAGGCTATTGGGGAGAGTTTAAACCAGAATTGTTGGAACGTGGGAACCAAACTGAAGAGAAGGAGGAAGGGGGCGGTTGACTCATAAATAGAGAAAGCTTGGAAACAGTGCAAGAGGGAGGATAGGCGAGTAATAGAGAAGGGATATGCTCAGTATGATGGTTTGAGGTGTTCTATTTTAATGCAGGGAGTATTATGAACAAAGCGGATGAGCTTACGGTGTGGATCAGCACTTGGAGCTATGATGTTGTGGCCATTACAGAGACTTGGATGGCTCAAGAGCAGGAGTGGTTACTTAGGGTGCCAGGTTTTGATGTTTCATGAAGGACAGGGAGGGAGGCAAAAGCGGTGGGGGCGTGGCACTGTTGATCAGAGATAGTGTCAGGGCTGCAGAAAAGGAGGAAGTCATGGAGAGATTGTCTATGGATTCTCTGTGGGAGGAGTTAGAAACAGGTCAATAACTCTACTGGGTGTCTTTTATAGATTACCCAATAGTAACAGGGACATCAAGGAGCAGATAGGGAGACAGATTCTGGAAAGGTGTAATAATAACAGTTGTCGTAGTGGGAGATTTTAATTTCCCAAATATTGATTGTCATCTCCCGACAGCAAGGGGTTCAGATGGGGTGGCGTTTGTTAGGTGTGTTCAGGAAGGTTTCCTGACACCATACGTAGATAAGCCTACAAGAGGAGAGGCTGTATTGGGAAATGAACCTGGTCAGGTGTCAGGTCTCTCAGTGGGAGAGCATTTTGGAAATAGTGATCACAAATCTATCTCCTTTACCTAGTATTGGAGAGGGATAGGAACAGACAAGTTGGGGAAATGTTTAATTGGAGTAAGGGGAAATATGAAGCTATCAGGCAGGAACTTGGAAGCATAAATTGGGAACAGATGTTCTCAGGGAAATGTACGGCAGAAATGTGGTGAATGTTCAGGAGATATTTGTGTGGTGCTCTGCACAGGTACGTTCTAATGAGACAGGGAAAGGACGGTAGGGTACAGGAACCGTGGTGTACAAAGGCTGTTGAAAATCTAGTCAAAAGAAGAAAAGCTTACGAAAGGTTCAAAAAAACTAGGTAATGATAGAGATCTAGAAAATTGTAAGGCTAGCAAGAAGGAGCTTTAAAAATTAAATTAGGAGAGCCAGAAGGGGCCATGAGAAGGCCTTGGCGAGCAGGATTAAATAAAACCCCAAAGCATTCTACAAGTATGTGAAGAGCAAGAGGATAAGACATGAGAGAATAGGACCAATCAAGTGTGACAGTGGAAAAGTGTGTATGGAACCGGAAGAGATAGCAGAGGTACTTAATAAATACTTTGCTTCAGTATTCACTATGGAAAAGGATCTTCGCGATTGTAGGAATGACTTAGCGGATTGAAAAGTTTGAGCATATAGACATTAAGAAAAAGGATGTGCTGGAGCTTTTGGAAAGCGTCAAGTTGGATAAGTCTCCAGGACCGTATGAGATGTACCCCAGGCCACTGTGGGAGGTGAGGGAGGAAATTGCTGAACCTTTGGTGATGATCTTTGCATCATCAATGGGGACAGGAGAGGTTCTGGAGGATTGGACGGTTGCAGATGTTGTTCTCTTATTCAAGAAAGGGAGTAGACCAGGAAATTATAGACCAGTGAATCTTTCTTCAGTGGTTAAGTTGATAGAAAAGATCTTGAGAGGCAGGATTTATGAACATTCGGAGAGGCATAATATGATTAGGAATAGTCAGCATGGCTTTGTCAAAGGCAGGTCATGCCTTCTGAGCCTGGTTGCATTTTTTTTTTTTTTTTTTTTTTTTTGAGGATGTGACTAAACACATTGATGAAGGAAGAGCAGTAGATGTAGTGTATATGGATTTCAGCAAGGCATTTGACAAGGTACCCCATGCAAGGCTTATTGAGAAAGTAAGGAAGCATGGGATCCAAGGGAACATTGCTTTGTGGATCCAGAACTGACTTGCCCACAGAAGGCAAAGAGTGGTTGTAAATGAGTCGTATTCTGCATGGAAGTTGGTGACCAGTGCTGTGCCTCAGGGATCTGTTCTGGGACCCCTACTCTTTGTGATTTTTATTAATGACCTGTATGAGGAAGTGGAGAGATGGGTTAGTAAATTTGCTGATGACACAAAGGTTGGGGGTGTCATAGAACATAGAATAGTACAGCACAGTACAGGCCCTTCGGCCCACAATGTTCTGCCGGCCCTCAAACCCTGCCTCCCATATAAGCCCCCACTTTAAATTCCTCCATATACCTGTCTAGTAGTCTCTTAAACTTCACTAGTGTATCTGCCTCCACCACCGACTCAGGCAGTGCATTCTACGCACCAACCACTCTGAGTAAAAAAACCTTCCTCTAATATCCCCCTTGAACTTCCCATCCCTTACCTTAAAGCCATGTCCTCCTGTATTGAGCAGTGGTGCCCTGGGGAAGAGGCGCTGGCTATCCACTCTATCTATTCCTCTTATTATCTTGTACACCTCTATCATGTCTCCTCTCATCATCTTCCTCTCCAAAGAGTAAAGCCCTAGCTCCCTTAATATCTGATCATAATGCATACTTTCTAAACCAGGCAGCATCCTGGTAAATCTCCTCTGTACCATTTCCAGTGCTTCCACATCTTTCCTATAGTGAGGTGACCAGAACTGGACACAATACTCCAAGTGTGGCCTAACCAGAGTTTTATAGAGCTGCATCATTACATCGCGACTCTTAAACTCTATCCCTTGAGTTATGAAAGTTAACACCCCATAAGTTTTCTTAACTACCCTATCCACCTGTGAGGCAACTTTCAGGGATCTGTGGACATGTACCCTGAGATCCCTCTGCTCCTCCACACTACCAAGTATCCTGCTATTTACTTTGTACTCTGCCTTGGAATTTGTCCTTCCAAAGTGTACCACCTCACACTTCTCCGGGTTGAACTCCATCTGCCACTTCTCAGCCCACTCCTGCATCCTATCAATGTCTCTCTGCAATCTTTGACAATCCTCTACATTATCTACAACACCACCAACCTTTGTGTCGTCTGCAAACTTGCCAACCCACCCTTCTACCCCCACATCCAGGTTGTTAATAAAATTCACGAGAAGTAGAGGTCCCAGAACAGATCCTTGTGGGACACCACTAGTCACAATCCTCCAATCTGAATGTACTCCCTCCACCACCACCCTCTGCCTTCTGCAGGCAAGCCAATTCTGAATCCACCTGGCCAAACTTCCCTGGATTCCATGCCTTCTAACTTTCTGAATAAGCCTATCGTGTGGAACCTTGTCAAATGCCTTACTAAAATCCATATAGATCACATCCACTGCACTACCCTCATCTAT
Organism: Mobula birostris; assembly: GCF_030028105.1. Lineage (NCBI taxonomy): Eukaryota > Metazoa > Chordata > Chondrichthyes > Myliobatiformes > Myliobatidae > Mobula > Mobula birostris. The sequence continues at coordinate 66,426,590 of NC_092390.1, forward strand.
ATGCCTGGTCACCTCCTCAAAGAACTCTATCAGGCTTGTTAGACACAATCTACCCTTCACAAAGCCATGCTGACTGTCCCTGCTCAGACCACGATTCTCTAAATGCCCATAGATCCTATCTCTAAGAATCTTTTCCAACAGCTTTCCCACCACAGACGTAAGGCTCACTGGTCTATAATTACCCGGACTATCCCTCCTACCTTTTTTGAACAAGGGAACAACATTCGCCTCCCTCTGGTACCATTCCCGTTGTCAACGAGGACATAAAGATCCTAGCCAGAGGCGCAGCAATCTCTTCTCTCGCCTTGTGGAGCAGCCGGGGGAATATTCCATCAGGCCCCGGGGACTTATCTGTCCTAATGTATTTTAACAACTCCAACACCTCCTCTCCCTTAATATCAGCATGCTCCAGAACATCAACCTCACTCATATTGTCCTCACCATCAAGTTCCCGCTCATTGGTGAATACTGAAGAGAAGTATTCATTGAGGACCTCGCTCACTTCCACAGCCTCCAGGCACATCTTCCCACCTTTATCTCTGATCGGTCCTACCTTCACTCCTGTCATCTTTTTTCTTCACATAATTGAAGAATGCCTTGGGGTTTTCCGTTACCCTACTCGCCAAGGCCTTCTCATGCCTCCTTCTTGCTCTTCTCAGCCCCTTCTTAAGCTCCTTTCTTGCTTCCCTATATTCCTCAATAGACCCATCTGATCCTTTCTTCCTAAACCTCATGTATGCTGCCTTCTTCCTCCTGACTAGATTTTCCACCTCACTTGTCACCCATGGTTCCTTCACCCTATCATTCTTTATCTTCCTCACCGGGACAAATTTATCCCTAACATCCCACAAGAGATCTCTAAACATCGACCACATGTCCATAGTACATTTTCCTGCAAAAACATCATCCCAATTCACACCCACAAGTTCTAGCCTTATAGCCTCATAATTTGCCTTTCCCCAATTAAAAATGTTCCTGTCCTCTTTAATTCTATCCTTTTCCATGATAATTATAAAGGCCAGGGAGCGGTGGTCACTGTCCCCCAGATGCTCACCCACTGAGAGATTTGTGACCTGACCCGGTTCATTACCTAGTACTAGATATAGTATGGCATTCCCCCTAGTCGGCCTGTCCACATAATGTGACAGGAATCCATCCTGGACACACTTAACAAACTCTGCCCTATCTAAACCCTTGGAACTAATCAGGTGCAATCAATATTAGGGAAGTTAAAGTCACCCATGATAACAACCCTGTTATTTTTGCACCTTTCCAAAATCTGTCTCCCAATCTGCTCCTCTGTATCTCTGCTGCTACCAGGTGTCGTGGATAGTGTGGAGAGCTGTCAGAGATTATAGCGGGACACTGATAGGATGCAAAACTGGACTGAGAAGTGGCAGCTGGAGTTCAACCCAGATAAGTGTGAGGTGGTTCATTTTGGTAGGTCAAATATGATGGCAGAATATAATATTAATGGTTCGACTCTTGGCAGTGTGGAGGATCAGAGGGATCTTGGGATCTGAGTCCATAAGATACTCAAAGCTGCTGCGCAGGTTGACTCCGGTTAAAAAGGCATATGGTGTATTGGCCTTCATCAATCATGGGATTGAGTTTAGGAGTTGAGAGTAATGTTACAGTTATATAGGGCCCTGGTCAGACCCCACTTGGAGTACTGTGCTCAGTTCTGGTCACCTCACTATAGGAAGGATGTGGAAGCCATAGAAAGAGTGCAGAGGAGGTTTACAAGGATGTTGCCAGGATTGGGGGGGTGTGCATTATGAGAATAGGTTGATTGAACTTGGCCTTTTCTCCTTGGAGTGACAGAGGATGAGAGGTGATCTGATAGAGGTGTACAAGATAATGAGAGGCATTGACCGTGTCAATAGCCAGAGGCTTTTTCCCAGGGCTGAAATGGCTAACATGAGAAGGTACAGTTTTAGGGTGCTTGGATGCAGGTACAGAGGAGATGTCAGGGGTAAGTATTTTTACAGAGTGTATGGTGAGTGTGTGGAATGGGCTGCTGGCGACGGTGGTGGTGACAGATACGATAGGGTCTTTTAAGAGACTCCTGGACAGGAACATGGAGCTCAGAAAAATAGAGGGCTAAGGGTAACCCTAGCTAATTTCTAAAGTAAGTACATGTTTGGCACAGCATTGTGGGCCGAAGGACCTGTATTGTGCTGTAGGTTTTCTATGTTTCTAAGAAATCATGCCATGGTTGGTGGGGGTTCCATCGAGAAAAGATCATGACAAACAGATTCCCAACAGTTTAAAGATTGCAATATGTTTCATTTCTGAAAGTCACTAAATTTCATTTGCTGCTAATTGGTCATTGGTCTGCAAACTCCAGACATCAACCATCTGTTTTAATCCAATTTTAACCCCAATTTTTATCTCACCACATTCTCATTACCTCCCCCACCTCTTCAGAGTCTTCCACTCACTTGCACTTTAAAGGCAACTTAACCCACTTATTCACATGTCTTTGGAATGTGGGAGGAAACAGGAGCACTCAGAGAAAGGTCATGTGGTCATGGGGAGACATGCAAACTCCACAAAATCAGCACTGGAGATCAGGAGAGCTTGTTTCTTTGGAACAGTGAGGTAGAAGCTTTCCCACTGCATATCCCCTTTTTCTAGCAGATTATACTTCAGATTTGCAGAATCTGCAATTTTCCAATTCTGTAATAAAATTTAATGGGCAGGCAATATTTCTTTGCTCTTCTGAAAACCTACCTAATCTAGTGAATATTTCAAAAAGCTATTGTATTGTTTAATTAAATGATGTATTTGAAACTTTAAACAGTGAGATGGATGCTTTGTCTTTCAGGAATCCTCCTCCTTGCTGTGGTGATGGTGTTGTTCAACACTCTTTGGTTGTGCTCACTCACACCAAACGCACCTGAGAGGATTGATTACAGCTCACAGCATGTAGCTTAGGGAAAGCAAAGCCTCGAGAGGGCTCTTGAGGTTATCTCTGCAAGTCAGGTGGAGGAAGAAAAGGAACTCATTCAGCTGAGAAATAATTGTGCATTAGTATCTACTGAAGCTTTAATGCAATTCACCCAGCAATCACAAAATTAATTAGAAATATAGCCTATTCTGTGAGGGACTGAAGTAATAAAAGCTGCAGATATGAAAAGCAAACCTAACACTCATCTTTTCAATCAAAATGGAACATGGAATAAAAGTTTTTAATAATGTCTCGATTTCCTTTCTCGCTGCGTTTTAAAAACATACAGCAAGTATGTTCTGTAATCGTTCCATAGAGAGAGGGCAAAACCTCTAAATTTTTATTGTGGCATTCAGGAAGCCACTCTTTCCTCTCTCCACCCTTCCTGCTCCTAATATCATTAACCCTACTTTGCCCAAGTATTGACAGTCTTCTGCTGTTGTACTAAGGAATATCCTTTGTACACAGCCTTCTCAGTGAGTCTGAGCTTGCCAGCTCCAATATTTTTGGAAGGGATGATCAGGAATATTTTATTTGGAGATACAGTGTAGAACAGGCCCTTCCAGTCCAACGAGCCACACTGCACAGCTAGCCTAATAACAGGACAACTTACAATGGCCAATTAGCCCAGTAACCAGAATGTCTTGGCAACGTGTGAGGAAATGAGCACCTGGACCAATCCCACACACTTATTGGGAGGAACATTCAAACTCTTTACACACAACATCAGAATTAAATTCCGAACTCCAAGACCTGAACCACTGTAGTGTCATGCTAAATGCTAGGCTACCATGGAGTTGTCGCTCTTGTAAAGAGTGAGAGAGTGTTGATGTAATACTGAGACATTATAAGGCATTGTTCAGACAGCACTGTATTGTGAGCAGTTTTGCTTCCCTTATTTAAGAAAGGATATGCTGGTATTAGAGAGATTATAGACTAGGTTTATGAGAATGATCCTGGAAATGAAATAGTTAACATACGAGGTGCATTTGATGGCTCTAGGCCTGAACTCGCTGAAGTTTAGGAGAACTGGAGGAGAATCTCATTGAAATCTATCAAATATTGAAAGGCTAGGACAGAGTGGATGTGCAGAAGATGTTTCCTGTAGTAGGAGAGTCTTGGACCAGAGGGCACAGACTCAAAATAGAGATGAGGAAGAATCTCTTTGAATCTATGCAATTCATTGCCACAGATGGCTGTGGAAGCCAAGTCATAGGGGATATTTAAAACAGGTTGATAGGGTCTTGATCAGTAAAAGTATCAAAGGTTTCAGGGAGACGGCAAAAGAATGATGTTGAAGGGGGGATAATAAATCAGCCAAGATGGGGTGATGGGGAAAATTCGATGGACCAAATAGCCTCATTCTGCTCCTTTAACATATATGACCACATGACACAGGAGTAGAATTGGGCCATTTGTCCCATTGAGTCTGCTCTGCTACTCGATCATGCTGATTTTTTTTTTCCTCCTCAGCCCCACTCCCCAGCCTTCTCCCCATAACCTTTGATGTGTGTCCAATCAAGAACCTATCAAGCTCTGCCTTAAATACACGCAATGAGCTGACCTCCACAACTGCCAGTGGTAACAAATCCCACAAATTTCCCACCCTCTAGCTAAAGAAATTTCTCTGCATCTCTATTTTAAGTGGATGCCCCTCTCTATCTTGAGGTTGTGCTCTCTTGTCCTAGACTACACCACCATGGGAAACATCCTTTCCACATCTACTCTCTCTAGGCCTTTCAACATTCAAAAGGTTTCAAAGAGATCGCCCACTCATTCTTCTAAATTCCAGCGAGTACAGACACAGAGCTATCAAACATTCCTCGTATGATAACCCTTTCATTCTCAGAATCATCCTTGTGACCCTCTCCAATGCCAGCACATCTCTTCACAGATGAGGAGCCCAAAACTATTCACAATACTCAACGTGAGGCCTCACTGGTGCCTTATAAAACCTCAGCATCACATCGCTGCTCTTGTATTCTAGACCTTTTGAAACAAATGCTAACATTGCATTTGCCTTCCTCACCACTGACACTGCCTGCAAGTTAACCTTCAGGGTGCTCTGCAGAAGGACTCCAAAGTCCCTTTGCAAAACAGATTTTTGGATTTTTGGATTTTCTCCCTTTTTAGAAAATGGTCTGCACATTTATTTCTACTGCCAAAGTGCATGGCCATGCATTTTCCAACATTGTATTTCATTTGCCACTTTCTTGTCCTTCTGCAGCCTCCCTGTTTCCTCAACACTACCTGCCCCTCCACCAATCTTCGTATCATCTGCAAACCTGGCAACAAAGCCATGTATTCCATCATGTAAATCATCAACGTACATTATAAAAAGAAGTGGTCCCAACACCAACCCCTGAGTAACACCACTAGACACTGACAGCCAACCAGAAAAGGATCCTCTCATTCCGACTCTCTGCTTCCTACCAATCAGCCAATGCTCTAACCATACTACTAGCTTTCCTGTAATACCATGGGCTCTTAACTTGGTAAACAGCCTCGTGTGGCACCTTGTCAAAGGCCTTCTGAAGGTCAAAATATACAACATCCACTGCATCCCCTTTATCTATCCTACTTGTAATCTCCTCAAAGAACTCCAACAGGTTCATCAGGGAAGATTTCCCCGAAGGAAGCCATGCTGACTTTGTACTACCTTGTCCTGTGTCACCAAGTACTCCATCACCTCATCCCTAACATCTTCCCCAACCACTGCGGTCAGGCTAACTGGTCTATAACTTCCTTTCGGCTGCCTTCCTCCTTTCTTAAAGAGTGGAGTGACATTAGCAATTTTCAAGTCCTCTGGCACCATGCCAGAGTCCAATTACTTTTGAAACATCATTACTAATGCCTCCACAATCTCTACTATTACCTCTTTCAGAACCCTAGAATGCAGTTCATCTGTCCAGGTGAATTATGTCCTTGGGTCTTTAGCTTTTTGAGCACCTTCTCCCTTGTAATAGTAACTGCACTCACTTCGCTTCCCTCACACCCTTCAACACCTGGCACACTGCTAGTGTCTTCCACAGTGAAGACTGGTGCAAAATACTCATTTAGTTCATCTGCCATCTCATTGTCCCCCATTTTTCTAGCGGTCCTATATCCACTCTCATCTCTCTTTTATTTTTTACATTCATTGAAAAAGCTTTTACTATCCACTTTAATATTGTTTGTTAGCTTGTTTTCATATTTCATCTTTTCCCTCCTAATGATTCTTTTAGTTGTTCTCTGAGGTTTTTAAGATCTTCCCAATCCTCTGGCCTCCCACTATTTTTTTCTTTGTTATATGTCCTCTCTTTTGCTTTTACATTAGTTTTGACTTCCCTTGTCAGCCATAGTTGTACTATTTTGCCATTTGAGTATTTCTTTGTTTTTGGAATACATCTATCCTGCACCTTCCTCATTTTTCCAAGAAACTCGCAGCATTGCTGCCCTGCTGTCACCCCTGCCAGCATCTCCTTCCAATTTACTTTGGCCAGCTCCACTCTCCGTGGAGTAATTTCTTTAACTCCACTGAAATACTTTATGTCAGACTTTACTTTCTCCCTTTCAAATTTCAATTTGAACTCAGTCATATTGTGATCACTGCTTTCTAAGCTCCCTAATCACCTCCAGTTCATTACATAACACCAAATCCAGTACAGCCAATCCCCTAGTAGGCTCAACAACAAACTGCTCTAAAAAGCCATCTTGTAGGCAGTCAACAAACCCTCTTGAGATCCATTACCAACCCTATTGCCCCACTCGACCTGCTTGTTGAAATCTCCCATGTCTATCATTACATTGCTTTTTCTATTTCCCATTGTAATCCATGGTCCACGTCCCAGCTACAGTTGGGAGGCCTGTATATAACTGCCATCAGGGTCCTTTCATCTTGTGGTTTCTTAACTCAGCCCACAAGGATTCACTATCTTCTGATCCTATATCACATCTCTCCACTGGATTGCTGCCTTTCGTTACCAGCAGAGCCACACCACACCTTCTGCCTACCTTCCTATCCCTCTATTTAGCTCTGAACTACAACCATCCTTCAGCCACAACTCAGTGGTGGCTACAACATCATACCTGACAAGTGCAACAAGATCATTCACCTTATCTCTTATCGTGCATTGCGATATAATACTTTGAGTACTGTATTTGCACCCCTTTTTGATTCTGCATCCCCAGTGCACTGATACTCACCCTGCTGGCTGCAATTTTGTCCTATCTTCTGCCTGCCCTTCCTGACAGCCTGACTGCATGCTATCTTTGCTTTTTTATACCACAAGTCTTATCCTGAGTCCCTTCACTCTGGTTTCCACCCCCACCCCCGCCAAATTAGTTTAAATGCTCCCCATCTTGGACAATGTCTCCCATCCACTACATAATGGACTAGGTGGGCACAGGAGTACATTCAGCCAGAGACTCATTCCACCGAGGTGCAACACAAAGCGTCATAGGAAGTCATTCCTGCCTGTGGCCATCAAACTTTACAACTCCTCCTTTGGAGGGTCAGACACCCTGAGCCAATAGGCTGGTCCTGGACTTATTTCCTGGCATAATTTACATACTATTTAATTATTTATGGTTTATATTGCTATATTTATACTCTATTCTTGGTTGGTGCAACTATAACGAAACCCAATTTCCCTCGGGATCAATAAAGTATGAATATGACTATGACTATGAACAGTTCCAGCAAACCTGCCCATGAAAATATTGGTCCCCTTGCGTTAAGGTGTAACCCAACACTTTTGAACAGGTTTTACCTCCCCAGAAGAGATCCTGCTGATTCAAAAACCTGAAGCCATGCCCCTCTCACCAGCTTCTCAGCCACGCATTAATTTGCCAAATCATCCTGTTTCTACCCTCACTGGCGTGTGGAACAGGCAGCAATCCAGAAATTACTACCTGGGAGGTCATGCCTCTCAGCTTGCTCCCAAGCTCTCTAAATTCTCTTTTCAGGACCTCTGTTTTTCCTCCCTACGTCATTGTACCAAGACATCTGGCTACTCTTCTGCCCCCTTCAAAATTTTGTGGACATGAATGATCTGAGATATATGGCATCGTACCACCTGGGTGTCCCATTTACGTCCACAGAACTCCTCTCTGTTCCCCTGACTATTGAGTCCCCTGTCACTACCCTTCCCCTCCTCCCTCTTTCCCTTCTGCACCACGGACCTCGCTGGTAGGTCATCCCCCACAACAGCGTCTAAAATGGTATACATATTATTGATGGGAATAGCAACAAGGGTACTCTGCACTAACTGCCTGTTCACATTTCCATTTCTCCTGACAGTCACCCAGCTATTTGCCTCCTGCAACTCAGGGGTGGCTACTTCCATGTAACCGTGATCGAATATCTCCTCACTCTCACGTGCAAGCCAAATCTGGATGTACTTCACACAACTGTAGTACCCTGGGAGACCCAGAGTCTCCCAGGACTCCAATGCAACAGCCATTTACTAGACTAGGTACAGTAAGAGAGGGGGAAAAAAGGGAACCTTAACAGAAGCTTACCCAGAGCCAATGCCTCTTTCGAGCCGAAGCCTGACACTCCTACTCTCACCACTGGCTTAATTCCAACAATGGACGCCCACTTGTCCCTTCTGTGTTTTTAAACAAGCATCGCCGACCTGCAGGAAACATTGTCACAGTAGCCTGCTCCTGCACTGATTGGGCCCCCAGAATGGTCTTAATGACCTATTTTTTTCATATCCCAACAACTCATGCCAACATTCGTATCCCAACAACCTTTAGCTGACATGCACATCCCAACACTTACCTAATTTTCATATCCCAACAACACTTACCAATTGTTCATATCCCAATGAAACTTTGCCGATGCTTGTATCCCAACACTTTGTTGATATGAACATCCCTACAGCACTTTGCCGATTTTCATATCACAACAACAATTTTCCGACATGCACATTCCAACAATGCTTTACCGATGTTCATATCCTAATGCTATCAACCCAACCTCAGCCCCGACAATTGAAACTAGAGAGGGAAAAAATAAAGTCCAATGTGTCAGTATTTCAATGGAACAAAGGAAATTACAATGGCATGAGAGGGGAACTGGCCAAAGTTGACTGGAAAGGGACACAAGCAGGAAGGACAGCAGAGCAGCAATGGCTGGAGTTTCTGCGAAAAATGAGGGAAGTGCAAGATATATATTCCAAATAAGAAGCAATTTTCAAAGGGAAGAAGGACACTATCGTGGCTGACAAGTCAAGTCAGAGCCAGAGTGTCACAACGGTGTGGATCTGGGCCCAAGTGCGGAGTGAGAGACACTGAAGCAGGTCAATAGTTCACAGACATTAATGCGAACAGTGTTAAAGGGAAAAGAAAACAATAAACACTAGGCCAAATAGGGCTATTAACTAAAACTCACAAATGGAAAACAAAGCCTACACTGTGGCTGAAAAGAACAACTAAATACAAAAGGAATACGGCTAGTCTTCAAAATCAGTTGATTGGACAGTCCAATTTCCCAGGTAAAGCCAAATGCAAACAGGCAGCGAAGAGTTGCTATGCTCTGTCCAAGTCTTGACAACCACTACGACAACAAGTATGGAGTTAAATACTATCATGATTAAATAATAATTAGCTAACACATGCATATTCACAAGAGCAATTGCTGTATCTACTGCGCTGCCAAAGCCGTGGTTGTGACACAAAGTAAAAGCAAAAGAGAGGGCATACAAGGAAGCCAGAGCTAGTGGGAAGATAGAAGATTGAGAAACTTTTAAAAACTTGCAGAAGAAAACTAAGAAGGTCGTTAGGAAGAAAAAGATGAATTAAGAAAGGAAGCTGGCAACTAATATCAAAGATACTGAAAGCTTTTTTAAGTATTATAAAGGGTAAAAGAGAGTCAAGGGTAGAACAATAGAACATAGAATAGTACAGCACAGTATAGGCCCTTCGGCCCACAATGTTGTGCTGACTCTTAAACCCCGCCTCCCATATAACACCCCGCCTTAAATTCCTCCATATACCTGTCCAGTAGTCTCTTAAACTTCACTAGTGTATCTGCCTCCACCACTGACTCAGGCAGTGCATTCCACGTACCAACCACTGTCTGAGTAAAAAACCTTCCTCTAATATCCCCCTTGAACTTCCCACCCCTTACCTTAAAGCCATGTCCTCTTGTATTGAGCAGTGGTGCCCTGGGGAAGAGGCGCTGGCTATCCACTCTATCTATTCCTCTTAATATCTTGTACACCTCTATCATGTCTCCTCTCATCCTCCTTCTCTCCAGAGAGTAAAGCCCTAGCTCCCTTAATCTCTGATCATAATGCATACTCTCTAAACCAGGCAGCATCCTGGTAAATCTCCTCTGTATCTTTTCCAATGCTTCCACATCCTTCCTATAGTGAGGTGACCAGAACTGGACACAATACTCCAAGTGTGACCTAACCAGAGTTTTATACAGCTGCATCATTACCTCACGACTCTTAAACTCTATCCCTCAACTTATGAAAGTTAACACCCCATAAGTTTTATTAACTACCCTACCTACCTGTGAGGCAACTTTCAGGGATCTGTGGACATGTACCCCTAGATCCCTCTGCTCCTCTACACTACCAAGTATCCTGCCATTTACTTTGTACCCTGCCTTGGAGTTTGTCCTTCCAAAGTGTACCACCTCACACTTCTCCGGGTTGAACTCCATCTGCCACTTCTCAGCCCACTTCTGCATCCTATCAATGTCTCTCTGCAATCTTTGACAATCCTCTACACTATCGACAACACCACCAACCTTTGCGTTGTCTGCAAACTTGCCAACCCACCCTTCTACCCCCACATCCAGGTCGTTAATAAAAATCACGAAAAGTAGAGGTCCCAGAGCTGATCCTTGTGGGACACCACTAGTCACAGCACTCCAATCTGAATGTACTCCCTCCAATATGACCCCCTGCTTTCTGCAGGCAAGCCGATTCTGAATCCACCTGGCCAAATTTCACTGGGTCCCATGCCTTCTGACTTTCCGAATAAGCCTACCATGTGGAATAACCTTGTCAAATGCATTACATGTACCTCACATCCACTGCACTACCCTCATCTATATGCCTGGTCACCTCCTCAAAGAACTCTATCAGGCTTGTTAGACACGATCTGCCCTTCACAATGCTATGCTGACTGTCCCTGATCAGACTATGATTCTTTAAATGCCCATAGGTCCTATCTCTAAGAATCTTTTCCAACAGCTTTCCCACCACAGACTTCAGGCTCACTGGTCTATAATTAACCGGACTATCTCTACTACCTTTTTTGAACAAGGGGACAATATTTGCCTCCCTCCAGTCCTCTGGTACCATTCCCGTGGACAACAAGGACATAAAGATCCTAGCCAGAAGCTCAGCAATCTCTTCGCTCGACTAGTGGAACAGCCTGGGGAATATTCCATCAGGCCCCGGGGACTTATCCGTTCTAATGTATTTTAACAGCTCCAAAACCTCCTCTCCCTTAATATTAACATGCTCCAGGACATCAGCCTCACTCATATTGTCCTCAACATCATCATCACCCCTCTCATTGGTGAATACCAAAGAGAAGTATTCATTGAGGACCTCGTTCACTTCCACAGCCTCTGGGCACACCTTCCCACCTTTATCTCTAATCGGTCCTATCTTCACTCCTGTCATCCTTTTTTTCTTCACATAATTGAAGAATACCTTGGGGTTTTCCTTTACCCTACTCGCCAAGGCCTTCTCATGCCTCCTTCTTGCTGTCCTCAGGCCCTTCTTAAGCTCCTTTCTTGCTACCCTATATTCCTCAATAGACCCATCTGATCCTTGCTTCCTAAACCTTATGTACGCTGCCTTCTTCCACCTGACTAGATTCTCCACCTCACTTGTCACCCATGGTTCCTTCACCCTACCATTCTTTATCTTCCTCACCGGGACAAACTTATCCTTAACATCCTGCAAGAGATCCCTAAACATCGACCACATGTCCATAGTACATTTCCCTGCAAAAATATCATCCCAATTCACACCCGCAAGTTCTAGCCTTATAGCCTCATAATTTGCCCTTCCCCAGTGAAAAATTTTCCTGTCCTCTCTGATTCTATCCTTTTTCATGATAATGTTAAAGGCCAGGGAGCAGTGGTCTCTGTCCCCCAGATGATCACCCACTGAGAGATCTGTGACCTGACCCGGTTCATTACCTAGTACTAGATCTAGTGTACATTCCCCCAAGTCGGCCTGTCAACATACTGTGACAGGAATCTGTCCTGGACACACTTAACAAACTCTACCCCGTCTAAACCATTGGAACTAATCTGGTGCCAATCAATATTAGGAAAGTTATAGTCACCCATGATAACAACACTGTTATTTTTGCACCTTTCCAAACTCTGACTCCCAGTCTGCTCCTCAGTATCTCTGCTGTTACCAGGGGACCTATAGAATAGCCCTAATAGAGTAACTGCTCCCTTCCTGTTCCTGACTTCCACCCATACTGACTCAAAAGAGAACCTTGCTACATTACCCACCCTTTCTGTAGCAGTAATAGTATCCCTGACTAGTAATGCCACCCCTCCTCCCTTTTTTCCCCCTCTCTATCCCTTTTAAAGCACCAAACTCCGGGAATATTGAGAATCCATTCCTGCCCTGGTGCCAGCCAAGTCTCTGTAATGGCCACTACATCATAAATCCATGTATGCTTCCAAGCTCTCAGTTCATCACCTTTGTTCCTGATGCTTCTGGCATTGAAGTACACGCACTTTAGCCCTTCTAGCTTACTACCTTTACACCCTTTATTCCGCTTCTCTTTCCTCAAAGCCTCTCTATATGTTAGATCCGGCTTTACTCCATGCACTTCTTCCACCGCTCTATCGCTCTGGGTCCCATCCCCCTCGCAAATTAGTTTAAACCCTCCTGAACCATGCTAGCAAACCTACCTGCAAGGATATTGCTCCCCCTTGAGTTCAGGTGCATCCCATCCAATCTGTACAGGTCTCACCTGCCCCAGAAGAGATTCCAATGATCTAAAAATCTAAAACCCTGCTCCCTGCACCAACTCCTCAGCCACACATTCAACTGCCATCTCCTCCAATTCTTACCATCACTGTCAAGTAGCACTGGCAACAATCCTGAGAACGTCACCCTTGAGGTCCTGGTCTTCAGCCTTTCGCCTAGTTCCCAAAACTCACACTTCAGGACTCCATCCCTCTTCCTGCCTATGTCGTTGGTCCCAACATGTATCACGACTTCTGGTTGCTTTCCCTCTCATACCAGGATGTCGTGCACCCGGTCAGAGACATCCCGGACCCTGGCACCCAGGAGGCAACAAACCATGCAGGTATCCTTCTCACGTCCACAAAATCTTCTGTCTGCTCCCCTGACTATAGAGTCCCCAATGACGACAGTCATTGATATATGACAATTACAAAATGACGCTGGAGATATTGTAATGAGAGATGCAGAGATGGCAGAGGAACTCAATGCATATTTTGCATCAGTCTTCACAGTGGAAGATGTCTGCAGTATACAGACATTCAAGAGTGTCAGGGAAGTGAAATATGTGCAGTGAAAATTACGATTGAGAAGTTGCTCAGGAAGCTTAATGGTCTGAGGGTGGATAAATCTCCTGGACCTGATGGAATGCACCCTCGGGTTCTGAAGGAAGTAGCGGGAGAGATTGCAGAGGTATTAACAATGATCTTTCAAGAATCAATAGATTCTGGCATTGTACCGGATGACGGAAAAATTGCAAATGTTACTCCGCTATTTAAGAAGGATGAGAGGCAGAATAAAGGAAACTATAGATCTGTTAGCCTGACATCAGTGGTTGGGAAGTTGTAGGAATCGATTGTTCGGGATGAGATTTCGGAATACCTGGAGGCACATGACAAGATAGGACAAAGCCAGTGTGGTTTCCTGAAAGGAAAATCCTGCCTGACAAATCTACTGCAATTCTTTGAGGAGATTACAAGCAGGGTAGACAAAGGAGATGCACTAGGCTTAGTGTACTTGGATTTTCAGAAGGCCTTTGACAAAGTGCCTCACTACAACTTGCAAGAAAATGAATCTCAAACTGTTATATGGCCTTACTTATACTGTATGTAGTTTGATAATCAATTTACTTTGTGCTTTGAACTTTGAACTTTACTTCCCTGTTAATGTTTTGTGGTGCAGTCCTATTGAAACCAGAATTGAAATGGTAAAGGCTAATTATGCTTAAGCAGTTGTGTACATACATCTACTGATGCTTCTGGACACATCTTCAGTGATGTTCCTGGAATCATCGGGTGTTTCGGGTCTTTCAACATCATACAACCTCCTCCAGGTGACCCAGCGGGGCTGATCAGACCCCAGCTTGTGTCCGGATGGCTAGCTACTTATGACTCCATGGCTCCCCTCTTTTGAGCCACAGCCAACTTGAGGCCCTCTCTGCCGCATCGGTGGTACTGCGGATGGCTCTCCTCTTCCTCTCTCCCTTGATGCCCAAAATGCTGAAGGCTCTAACTAAAGAACGGGCTACAAATCCCCTACAACCAACCTCCACTGGGAGACACCTTGCTCTCCATCCAGCCTGCTGACAGTCGCTGACCAGTCCTGCGTACTTGGAGAGCTTCCTTTCAAAGGCCTCTGCCAAGCTATCTTCCCATGAGACTGTCAGCTCCAGCAGCACCACTTGCTTAGTCGACTCAGACACTAGGACAATGTCTGGTCGCAGGGTGGTGGCTGCGATATGGTTGGGGAACTTCAGCTGCCCTTCGAGGTCCACCAACAGCTGCTAGTCCCTTGCAGAGGTCAGAATGCCTGCAGATGTTCTTTTGGCAGATATTGGCTGCTCCCCAACTCTGACAAAGGCAATGGTCTGCTTGGAGGGTCGGGACCACTTCGCCCACTCAACTCCTGCACTGACAGCTTCAGCGATGGTCTTCAGGAGCTGATCATGCCTCCACTTGTACTGTCCCTCACCATGTGCCCTTGTGCAGCCGCTCAGGATGTGCTCCAGGGTTCCTCGCTTGGAGCACAGTGGGCACGCAGATGACTCTGCCTTGCCCCATGTGTGCAGGTTTGATGGGCTTGGAAGCACATCGTACACGGCCTGGATGAGAAATTGGATGCGGTGTGGTTCGGCTTTCCAAAGATCAGCCCAGGTCACTTTCCTCTCAACCGCATTCTCCCATCTTGTCCAAGCTCCCTGTTGCTTCATTCCCACCACCTTGCAGGCTCTCATCTCCTCCACTACTGCTCCCACCTCCTCCTGAACTAGACGACACCTTTCCTTCCCTCCGGTGTCCATTTGGGGAGTTGGAAAGGATCCTGGCCCAGCTCGGCCTCGTGTGACCACTCCCACCAGCCTCCTGTGACGCAGCCTCGCCTCTGCTTCCTGAACAGCTTCCTCTGCCCTCCACTTCCTGCCAGTACTTACTTGGATCCCTGCTCTAGCCACCTTCAGGTTGTTACGTAACTGGCAACAATGAATATCAATCGAGACAGATTATATAAAAACAACCAAACATTTATGAAACACAGATAAACGATAAAGTAAAAAAAAACAAACGCAAACTTTAACCGTAAGTGAACAGATATGCAGCTGTTCACCAACTCGCCACTCGGCTCTGGTTCTTAAAGCGTTAAATACGAAAACAGTTCTTAAAGCGATACAGTCAGATATAGTTCTTAAAGCGATAACTTCGAAAGTCCAACAGATTTACACGTTCAATTGGGAGAGACTTCTCTGGAGAAGGATTTCTTCACAGACGCAACTTTACTGCTGGTTCTGTCCACAGGATTCACGATGCCGAAGATAAACAGTTTAAATCAACTGACCTTAAATTCCTTTAGAGGGAGAGAGCACACCTTTGCATGAACTCATTGCTCTTTCTGGCAAGAGTTATCTCGATGCAGGTTGCTACTCCAACGAAGACTCAGTAAGGTCGATCCTTTATTAAACTGCCAAACGATGCCGACTCCTCTCAATCCTTTGATTCTGCACTTTGATAAATTCTTCACTCTCCCTTCTAATGTTGGAATTGAGTAAATCAACACATCTAGCAAAAATTTGCAGTCCAAATAATAAGGTATTTTGCAACAGAATGCACAACCATTTTAAAAATGAAACTGCGTCACCAAAAACAAACACACAACAGAAACGGAGATACAGCACATTCTACCTGGAACTCTACAAACTCAAAAACTAACTGCGTCACCTGGGTCAACCCTTATATAGTCACGGGGCACATGTCATCACGTGACCTCACATCAGCGGGAAAATCACATCAGGTGACCTCCAAAAGACCATTACATCATTCTCACAAAAAAAACAGATCTCCTTCAGCATGTGACAGGATCACTTGAGTCCCTATACTGTAGCACTTCTCTGGCTCTTGTTACCTTGAATTCTTCCTCCAAGAATTTGAAAGACAGTTGCAGTTTGTTGTGCTGCCCATAGAGTGCGATGCTGCTCAGGCTCTTTGGCAGCCCCAGTCATCTCCTGACGTGGTTGCTAACCCTCCTGTCTAAGGTTTCGACTGTCGAGATCGGAATTGCATAGACGAGGAGGGGCCACAAGATCCTGGGAAGAATGCCATGCTGATACACCCAGGCTTTAAACTTCCCAGGTAGGCCAGACTTGTCCACAGATTTCTGCCAGCCATCCAACTTGGTGCAGGTTGCCTGAATGGATGCTGTGTCCCTTAAAGAGCTGTCAAAAACTTTTCCTAAGCTCTTGACTGGCTTTTCTGTGATGGTTGGGATGGCTGTGCCTGCGATGCTGAACCGGAACTTGTTCTCCACCTTCCCTTTCCTCAGCACCATCGACCTTGATTTGGCAGGTTTGAAACGCATCTGGGCCCACTCTACGAGTTTTTCGAGCCCTTGCAGAATCCACCGGCAGCCTGGGACTGATTCTGTGGTGACTGTGAGGTCATCCATGAATGCCCTGATAGGTGGTTGCCGTTGAGCGGAATTCATTCTGGGCCCTCTGCACTCTGATTCAGCAGACTTAGTGAGCATGTTCATGGCGACAGAGAACAGTGTCACTGAGATAGTGCACCCTGTGATGATGCCGACCTCCACCTTGTGCCGGGTTGATGTAATTGCTCCTGAAGAGACCCTCATCCTGAAGTTGCTGTAATAATCAGCGATAAGGTCTCTGATTCTGCTGGGGACGTGATGTTTAGTCAATGTGAGCTGCACCAGCTTGTGTGGAATGGAGCCATATGCATTTGCCAGGTCAAGCCACAACACTGACAGGTTGCCCTTGTTCTCTCTGGCCTCCCTGATGAGCTGTGTCACCACACCAATGTGCTCCAGACAGCCCGGCATCCCTGAAATGCCACCCTTCTGGACTGATGTATCAATATAGGTGTTCTTTGCTGGGTAGGTGCACAGCCGGTTAGAAACAGCACTGAAGAAGATCTTCGCCTCGACACACAGCAGGGAGATGATGCGAAACTGATCTATCTGGGTGACATTTTTCTCCTTTGGGATCCACACCCCTTCAGCCACTCTCCAATGTTCTGGGATCTTCCCCCTTCTCCAGAAGATTCTCAGGATCTTCCACAGATGCAGCAGGAGTTTGGGGCAATTCTTGTACACTTTTTACGAGGTGTTGCTTGGTCCTGGAGCCGAGCTTGCCCTTGCTTTGCAGACGACCTCTCTGACTTCCTTTAGTTGCAGCTCTGACATGTCGAACTGCACATCTGGTTCAGGTGGGTCTATTAGGATGTCGCACTCTCCCAACTCCTGCTCTCTTTCAGGATCATTATATATCTTCTTCAGATGTTGGTCTATGTCTTCCTGCGAACAGGCCAGTTTCCCACTGAGCTTCTCCCCCAGCAACGCCTTGGTGAACTTGAAGGGGTTGGCAATAAAGGCAGCACGTTTTCGGGCCCTTTCACGACGACGTCTCCGATGCCACTCTGCCCGGCGGAGGACCCTGATCTTCTTTCGTAGTATGCACATCAGCTGGGCCAAGCCAATGCGCTGCTCTTCTCCTGCCTCCTTGTATTGGGACTTCAGCACTTTCATCTCCTGCCTGATGTTGTGGATCCTCAATGCTCTTTGGTTCTTTGAGTAAGATGTTTTGGAGCCTTCCTTCTCCTCTTCTCCGAACCGTTCAGCTGTGATACTGACAATAATTGTTGTCATGGCTTGCAGCTTCCTATCAACTCCTCCCTTCGCCGTTGCCTCCAGAATTTGGTTAACATCTTCATCAAACTGCTTCCACAGTGAAGTCATGTTAGCTGCAGGCCATTTGATCCGCCTCCTGTTAGACTTCATGTTAGAGGGATTAGTTTGCAACACTTGGAGGTTCCGGGCACTATGGGGTGACTCCGGGCCTGGCCCCTCCTTCGTCTCACCAGGTTGGACACCAGCGCGTTGTGCTGCTCCTGCTCCCGCCAAACACTTCATCCTCGCTTGGTGGATCTTCAAGCCATGATCGTTCTTGCAGATTTTGCCACATGCATACTGCTTCCTCATTGCAGATTAATGAGAAGAAAATCTGGGAAAAAAATTATTCATTGTAAAAGAGAGTATGTTAACTGCTTGACTGAGTAACAACTATAATGTGTTGAATGGTAATGGATGGTGAGCACTCCAATAACCACCACACTGAAGGAGGTATTTATGATCTGCATATAGGTATCAAACCTTTACAGGTGGTAACAAAAGGGAACTCTGGCAGATTTTAAGTGAATTCAAAAGATATTGAAGAGTTAGACAGGACAAACATTTTAATACATTTTGCGTAGTGAAAATGATGATGATGCTGAGAGGCCAGCGTCAGGCATTTTCATGCCTTACAAGGCTAAAATTGGAAGGCTGTGTGGGGCGCCACACCTCACACAGACATTTTGCAGTATTTTTCTTTATTTTACGAGGTCGAGTTGTGAGCTCAACACTCAACCCGGCACGGATGGAAAGCGTACTCGAGAGTGGCCCGACTGGATTCGAGCCCGGGGACTTCCATTCCGGAGTCCGGCGCTGATGTCACTGTGCCACCAGCCAACCAGTGAAAAGATATATTATATAAAGCTTTAAAAGATACAGAACAAGGTGGGTCATTCAGAAATCAAAAATTTGCTTTAAAGGTAGGATGAGATTGCTTGAAAACTGTAGGTATTTTAAGGAAGTGATGGTATAAAATGGGTGGTATTGAATTAGCCCCCACTGCACAGCTGCCTGCTTTCTGCATTCTCCTCTAAAGAGAATAGAGGAAAAATAGAACCGGGTGTGAATTGAGTGTTAATTCAAGATTACCCACCTTATACATCTTTACCCATGAACCACTTTGGGTTTACAAACCGAAAATTCATCAACCCAAAGAAAATTGGTAAGACAAAATGTTGTCAATGGTTACAGACGGCATCAATATTTGTGCATCTCACTTTATTACGTTGACTTTTTCCTTTATTTATTCTATTTATAACTTCAAATGTGCGGTGTATATTCACCAGAATCATACCAAAGCCAGAGGAGAAACAGTAGCCATTTTGCTAATAAATAAAAGATGAATAAAGCTGATTAATATGATGAGAAGGTTTATGAAGGTCAGTAAAGAAAATCTATCACAGATAAAGGATTTTCTCATTGATGTGTGCCTTGTTAATTTTATTATTGACCACTGAACATTGAAGGTTTGGCACTGGTGATGTGGAAGGGAATTTAAGTGCACATCTTCACAGCAAAATGATCACATCAGGTTCATTGTTCCTTAAAAATTACTTCTTGACACTTCTGCCGACATGCCCTTCAGCTTGCCACTTTGAATACAAACTGACAGATGTCTTTGAACTTTACTGAAAATGACAGCTGTATTTGTGTGGATTAACATCACGTGTAATTGATAACTCAGACCAGTCATTGATCCAGTGTAGCTTGAGATATCTGATATTTTTAACAGCCTTTGTTCCAACCTCTTCAAAGGCCACTGAATGATGTATTTGTGGTTGTCTGAAACCAGCAGCATATCTGAGAAAGGTGCTGTAATGTTTCACATTGTAAGTAGTGTGTGTTTGTATTTCAAAGATTAATATTCTACAAGAGAAGAGTTGTTGTTTGAATATTTTTAAAGGAAAAGTAGACTTTGCATTTAACTTGTTTACAGATTGTTCCTGAATGCAGGTATTTACCTGTTTAAAGTCAAACAACTTTTGCCTTTTGCTTTGAAGGGAAATATCTGGAAATGATCCCAGCTGAAGTACGTGAGAGAACCAATCAGTCATTAAAATGAAAGTTGGAAGGGTTTGTGCCCAATTCGAGGTACGCTCTGCCCGTCTGTCTTTTCCACTCACCTCTAAAGAGCTGCAGAAGGATAATTGATAATTGATTTATCTTTTTCAAACAAAAACTGTACCTTCTACAGTCCAGGTGTCAATAGAATCAGAATCAAGTTTATTATCACCACATTATGTCATGAAATTTGGTAACTTAGCAGCAGCATTACCGTGCAATACATGATAAATATAGTAAAAAAAATAAATAAATGGATTATAGGAATCATATACATATGTATATTAAATAGTTAAATTAAAAATAGTACAGAAACAGAAATAATAAAAAAAAACGAGGTAGTGTTCTTGGGTTCAATGGTCATTTAGATATCGGATGGCAGAGGGTAAGAAGCTGTTCCTGAATCACTCAGAGTGTGTCTTCAGGCTCCTGTATCTCCTTCCTGATGGTAACAATGAGAAGAGGACATGTCCTGGGTGATAGGGGTCCTTAATAATGGACGATGCCTTTCCGAGTCATGACCTTGAAGATGTCCTGGATACTACAGAGGTTAGTACCCATGATGGAGCGAACTATCCAAATCTCCTCAAACTCTTGATGAAATACAGCAACGGTCTTGCCTTCTTTATGGCTGCATCAATATGTTGGGCCCAGGTTAGATTCTCAGAGATATTAACACCCAGGAATTTGAAATTGCTCACTCTCCCCACTTCTGATGCCTCTGTAAGGACTGGCTCATGTTCCCTCATCTTGCTTGCCCTTATAGTAAAGCAATTTACCAATGATTTTATTTCCATGCACAGAGAAAAACTTTGTTTTGTCTGCCATCCATACAGAAAATTGCAACACATCAGAACATCAGAATCAGGTTTACTATCACTGAAATGTTGTGAAATTTGCTGTTGGTGGCAGTAGTACAGTGCACAACATAAAAAGTCACTATCAATTACAATCCGTTAATATCAGTTACAGTAGTACAGTGCACGATATAAAACATAACTACCAGTTTTAATAAAAGTAAACACATTATTAGTAGAAAAGAGGAACAATAAGGTAGTAACACATATCAAAGTTGCTGGTGAACACAGCAGATCAGGCAGCATCTCTAGGAAGAGGTAGAGTTGACGTTTCAGGCCGAGGCCCTTCGTCAGGACAAACAAAGAAGAGCTAGTAAGAGATTTGAAAGTGGGAGGGGGAGGGGGAGGGGGAGATGCGAAATGATGGGAGAAGACAGGAGGGGGAGGGATGGAGCCAAGAGCTGGACAGGTGATAGGCAAAAGGGATATGAGAGGCTCATAGGACAGGAGGCCTAGGGGGAAAGAAAAGGGGGAGGGGGGAAAAAACCAGAGGATGGGCAAGGGGTATAGTGAGGGGGACAGAGGGAGAAAAAGGAGAGAGAGAAAAAAAATGTGTGTATAAGAATAAATAACGGATGGGGTATGAGGGGGAGGTGGGACATTAGCGGAAGTTTGAGAAGTTAATGTTCATGCCATCAGGTTGGAGGCTACCCAGACGGAATATAAGGTGTTGTTCCTCCAACCTGAGTGTGGCTTCATCTTTAGGGTAGAGGAGGCCGTGGATAGACATCAGAATGGGAATGGGACGTGGAATTAAAATGTGTGGTCACTGGGAGATCCTGCTTTCTCTGGCGGACAGAGCATAGGTGTTCAGCAAAACGATCTCCTAGTCTACGTCGGGTCTCGCCAATATATAGAAGGACACATTAGGAGCACCGGACGCAGTATATCACCCCAGCTGACTCACAGGCGAAGTGTCGCCTCACCTGGAAGGACTGTCTGGGGCCCTGAATGGTGGTAAGGGAGGAAGTGTAAGGGCATGTATAGCACTTGTTCCGCTTACAAGATAAGTGCCAGGAGGGAGATCAGTGGGGAGGGATGGGGGACGAATGGACAAGGGAGTCACGTAGGGAGCGATCCCTGAGGAAAGTGGGGTGAGGGGGAGGGAAAGATGTGAGTGTTCATGGACTGTTCTGAAATCTGCTGGATGAGGGAAAGAAGCTATTCCACGATCTAAGCTTATCCGCTTTGTTCACAATACTCCTTGCGTTAAGATAGACACATCTCAAGCCGTCCGTCTGAGTGCGTCCCTTCTCTATCACCTGCCTATCCTCCCTCTCACATTGTCTACAAGCTTTCTCTATTTGTGAGTCAACAGCCTCTTCAATTCGGTTCCCACCCCCCAACAATTCTAGTTTAAACTCTCCCCAATTGCCTTAGTAAACCTCCCCACCAGGGTATTGGTCCCCCTGGGATTCAAGTGCAACCTGTCCTTTTTGTACAGGTCACACCTGCCCCAAAAGAGGTCCCAATGATCCAGAAATCTGAATCCCTGCCCCCTGCTCCAATCCCTCAGCCACGCATTTATCCTCCACCTCACTCTATTCCTATACTCACTGTCTCGTGGCACAGGCAGAAATCCTGAGATCACTATCTTTGTGGTCCTGCTTCTCAACTTCCTTCCTAACTCCCTGTAGTCTGTTTTCAGAACCTCTTCTATTTTCCTACCTATATCATTGGTACCAATATGTACCACGACCTCTGGCTGTTCTCCCTCCCACTGCATATTTACTGGGGGCATAGTGGACAACAGAAAATGCTAATGGCTTGTAGATGGCTCTGCATCAGCTGGAAAAATAGCCTGAAAAATGGCAGATGGAACTTACTGCAGACAAGTGCGAGGTGTTGCACTTCAGTAGGTCTTACCCAGTGGAGGACAGGGCACTGAGGAGTGTGGTAAAACAAAGCGATCTGGAAATATGGGTCCATAATTCCTTGAAAGTGGCATCACAGGTAGAGAGAGTCACAAAGAAAGCTTTTGGCACGTTGCCCTTTATAAATCAATGTATTGAGTACAGGAGATAAGAGGTTATGTTGAAGTCTAATTTGGAGTACTGTGTGCAGTTTTGGTCACTACCTATAGGAAAAGTTGGTGTCATCTGCAAATTTGTTGATCCAGTTAACCACATTATCACCCAGATCATTGATATAAGATGACAAACAAAGATTGATCACTATTCACAGGCCTCCAGTAAGCAATCTACTACCACTCTGGCATCTCCCACAAAGCCAGTGTTTAATCCTATTTATTACCTCATCCTGAATGCGGAGCAAAGGTGAGAAAGATTTCTAATGAAGAGAGGCTTAAGATGGAGCTACTGAAAAGGTGCAACAGCTTACTGGTGGCTCATGAAGCAAGAAATACAGTTAAAAGCTTTATTAATAACACTTTTTCTGTGGAAAATGGTGGTAAACTATTACCACAAACAATAAAGAGGTGAGCGAAGGCTAGGTTAACTCGAGGGTCGAGGCATGTGGCAGGGATGCAAAGTCGAAGCGAGATTGAGACATGTCCAAGGTGAAGTGGTTGGAGTGAAGTTGAGGCATGTTCAAGGCAGAATCTGAGTCAGAGACAGAGTTGGAACGAGCGGAGTGGAGAAGTTTTGAAGCCCATCCCCTAAACCGAAAGTGATGTCTGATTGATTTAAATGTTGGGCTGATTTGGAAAGGTTGGGTACAAGCCTGAATGTGACAGCGGAGCCCAGGCCCTAGATGTATCGATGCAATGGGCCCAGGTCCTAGTGCGGCGACGACCCGGTGTTGGGACAATTTTAATGCCAGGCCAGGTAGACTGAAAAGGCAGGGTGTTTGGACCAGAGGCGAGGGTTGGGCCTGTTCTGCTTGCTGCTCCACGGCGTTTCCTCCACTCTCCTTGGTGCTGATGCTGAGGTTGTGGCTGTGGCCTGCTCCATCCGCTCCATGCTCCGTGTCTGCGAGCTTCACAACAATTTGCCCCGCTCTGTGATGAACTGAGGCTGAGGCTATGGGCCTGCTCTGGGCTTTGGATCTATGGACTCACTTTCATTCTGAATATTGTTGCTGCTGCTTGGTTTTATGGTTTGCACAATGTGCGTGTTTTTTTTCTCTCACTGCGCATCGGGTGTTGGTCTTGTTTTTAATTGGGTTCTTTCAGGTTTCCTGTTTTGTGGCAGCCTGTAAGGACACAAATCTCAAGATTATGTAATTGATACATACTTTGATAATAAATGTTCTTTGAACTTTGAGGGTAATGGATGTTGCACACATGGAGTTTAGTACAGCATGAACAGAGTCCCTCATGTAGGCCGACTCAGAAGATTAAGAACATGGGATCCATGGAGAATTGGTAAATTGAATTCAAGATTGCCTTGGCAATAAAATAAAGAGTGTAGTCGTGTAAAGACATTATTTTGAGCTCAGGTCCCTGATTAGCAATGTTACATAAGGACCGATCCAGGAACCTCTGTGCTTGTCATATCTATCAATGATCTGGGAAAAATGTAGGAAGAATGATGAGTAAATTTGCACACATTCAAATGGTTCCATTTATTATTAGAGAATGTATACAGGTACAATCTGAAATACTCGTCTTCACAGACTTCCACAAAAAACAGAAGAAATCCAGAAGAGTGAATGATAGAAAAAAGTTAGAAGCCCAAAGCCCCCCTCCCCCTCCCCTGTACAAACAGCATCAATGCATCAACATCCCCCCCACCGCCTATTTCAACAAAAAGTGTCAGCACCCACCACCCACCAAGCAAGAGCAAAGCCCCTAAAGAGAGCCCATCATCTGCAGTGAATAAGACTATTGTTTACCCGACAGTTCAATATGCCACCGGCTCTCCCTCTCTCTCTCACTACAAAGGACAGAGAGATATCACCTCTTTTCACAGCAAGAGGGGAGACTGACAGCCACTGTTACAATACTACAATCTGCCTCATCGCTTTTTATTCTGAAATTCTCAGACTCGAGAATCAGTAGCAAACTCTCCTACCATCAAGGGAAGGAGAGAAACAATGTGACCACTCAACTACAGAGACCTCCGACCATGCATCCACCGCTGCGAAATCCTGATGTTCCATCTTCCATGACGCCTTAGTCAGCAGCAGCGGCCTAAGTCGGTCGACAGAGGGCCGCATCCGAGAGGCACCATCTTCCAAGCCCTGCTTGGGGAGTGTCGGAAAACAGTCAGTCAGCGAGCTCCAGTTACGGGAACTCATCCATTGTAAATAAACATAGTTAGGATGCCACTTGCAGATCAGGACCTCGGTAGAACTCCAACCACCTTGAAAAGGAAAAACAGAGACATTAAAGAGAGGAACATTGATGGAGTTGTAGATAGTGAATGACGTTGCCAAAGGGTAGATAGATATCAGTTGGGAATATGGGTGGAGAAACGGCAGATAGAGTTTAACCCAGAGAAGTGTGAGGGTGAATTTTGGGAGTGTAGGTGTGAGATGGAAGTAAACAGCAAATGGCTGGACTTTTGGAGCACTGATGTACAGAGAGATGGCGGGGTGCAAGTCCATGGCTCCCAGAATGTGACAACACAAGTAGGTAGGGTGGTTATGAAGAGAATTAAGTTTAAAATTTGAGAAGTCGTGCCTGAGCTGTGTAAAACCTTAATTATGCTATATTTGGAATATTGCGTGCAGTTCTGTTCACTGCTTCACAGGAAGAAGATGAAGTCTTTACAAAGGGCACAGATGATTTTCACCACGATATTGCCTGGATTTAGAGAGTATTAGCTTTAAGGAGAAAATGGACAAAATTAGATTGTTTGCTCTGGAATGCTAGAGGCTGAAGAGTGGTCTGGTTGATGTATATAACATTATGAGAGACACTGTATAGGTAGAACAGACAGTCTTATCTTTGCATCGATATTTCAAATAGAAGGTTTCACTGAAATGTCAAATATTGGAGCACATGATAAAAAGACATAAAATGCCTTTTATAAATGCTGGAGGACATAGGTTTAAGGTGAGAGGGGGAAAGTTTAAGAGAGATAAATGGGTCAAGGTTATTTATACACTAAGTGGAAAGTGTTTGGAATATGCTGTCTGAGGAGGTGGTGAGTGCAATATCTTACAGGCATTTGGACAGACACATGAACAGACAGGAAATGGAGGAATTTAAGGTTAGATTAAATTGGCATTACAGTTGTCACAGGAGTCAGTGGTTGGAGGGTTGTTTCTGTGCTATTCTGTCTGTTCAAAAGAAGATGCGTTCTTCCTCTGGTGTCATGAAATGAATCACCAAACCCTAAAAAAACTTTTAATTTAAAAAAAGCATAAAAATGTTTGTATCACCAAACAAAAGGCAAAGTACAGATATCCAAAAGAATATGGAAAGAGGACTGCAAGAAAGTTTCAATGATGATAGGACATGGTGTTGAAACACCAGCCCACAGAAATAAACTCTCTTCAGAATAATTCTGGTGCTTGAACAGAACAGAATAATTGAAATAGGTCAATCATTCCTTCAGAGAGCTAGCATAAGCATAATAGATTGAATAGTCTCATTCTCTGCTATAACTTTCCTAATTTCATTAGCGTACCAAATAACTTACAAGTTACCTAATCAGTGATATTTTCCCTGGGTCAGGAGCCCACTACTTAAAAAATTAGTGGGAAGACAGAGGATTGGGAAGTTTTTAAAACCTTACAAAAGGAAACTAAGAAGGTCATTAAGAGGGAAAAGATTAACTATGAAAGGAAGCTAGCAAATAATATCAAAGAGGATACTAAAAGCTTTTTCAAGTATATAAAGAGTAAAAGACAGGTGAGAGTAGATATAGGACCAATAGAAAATGACGCTGGAGAAATTGTAATGAGAGATAAGGAGATGGCAGAGGAACTGAACGAGTATTTTGCATCAGTCTTCACTGAGGAAGACATCAGCAGTATACCGGACACTCAAGGGTGGCAGGGAAGAGAAGTCTGCGCAGTCACAATTATGACAGAGAAAGTACTCAGGAAGCTGAATAGTCGAAAGGTAGATAAATCTCCTGGACCAGATGGAATGCACCCACGTGTTCTGAAAGAAGTAGCTGTGGAGATTTTGGGGGCATTAGTGATCTTTCAAAAGTCGATAGATTCTGGCATGGTTCCGGAAGACTGGAAGATTGCAAATGTCACTCCGCTATTTAAGAAGGGGGCAAGGAAGCGAAAAGGAAATTATAGACCTGTTAGCTTGACATCGGTGAATGGGAAGTTGTTGGAGTCGATTGTCAAGGATGAGGTTACAGGGTACCTGGAGGCATATGACAAGATAGGCAGAACTCAGCATGGATTCCTTAAAGGAAAATCCTGCCTGACAAACCTATTACAATTTTTTGAGGAAATTGCCAGTAGGCTAGACAAGGGAGATGCAGTGGATGTTGTATATTTGGATTTTCAGAAGGCCTTTGACAAGGTGCCACACATGAGGCTACTTAACAAGATAAGAGCCCATGGAATTACGGGAAAGTTACATACGTGGATAGAGCGTTGGCCGATTGGCAGGAAACAGAGAGTGGGAATAAAGGGATCCTATTCTGGTTGGCTGCCCGTTACCAGTGGTGTTCCACAAGGGTCCATGTTGGGGCCGCTTCTTTTTACAATGTGCATCAACGATTTGGATTATGGAATAGATAGCTTTGTGGTTAAGTTTGCTGATGATACGAAGATAGGTGGAGGGGCCGGTGGTGCTGAGGAAACGGAGAGTCTGCAGAGAGACTTGGATAGATTGGAAGAATGGGTAAAGAAGTGGCAAATGAAGTACAATGTTGGAAAGTGTGTGGTTATGCACTTTGGCAGAAGTAATAAACAGGCAGACTATTATTTAAATGGGGAAAGAATTTAAAGTTCTGAGATGCAACAGGACTTGGGAGTCCTCATGCAGGATACCCTTAAGTTTAACCTCCAGGTTGAGTCGGTAATGAAGAAGGCGAATGCAATGTTGGCATTCATTTCTAGAGGAATAGAGTATAGGAGCAGGGATGTGATGTTGAGGCTCTATAAGGCGCTGGTGAGACCTCACTTGGAGTTCTGTGGGCAGTTTTGGTCTCCTTATTTAAGAAAGGATGTGCTGATGTTGGAGAGGGTACAGAGAAGATTCACTAGAATGATTCCAGGAATGAGAGGGTTAACATATGAGGAACATTTGTCCGCTCTTGGACTGTATTCCTTGGAGTTTAGAAGAATGAGGGGAGACCTCATAGAAACATTTTGAATGTTGAAAGGCAAAGTTGTTTCCCATGATGGGGGAGTCTAGTACGAGAGGACATGATTTAAGCATTGAAGGGCGCCCATTCAGAACAGAAATGCGAGGAAATTTTTTTAGTCAGAGGGTGGTGAATCTATGGAATTTGTTGCCACTGGCAGCAATGGAGGCCAAGTCATTGGGTGTATTTAAGGCAGAGATTGATAGGTATCTGAGTATCCAGGGCATCAAAGATTATGATGAGAAGGCGGGGGAGTGGGACTAAATGGGAGAATGGATCAGCTCATGATAAAATGGCGGAGCAGACTCGATGGGCCGAATGGCCGACTTCTGCTCCTTTGTCTTATGGTCTTAATTTACTGCATGATACTTTCAAAATAATATTGTAATATTCACTGAGAAGTTTAGAATCGGATGTCAAAGATAAATTATGAATATTAACGTGTATGAATATTAGAGCTTGATTAACTTAATGTGATCAGGGTGGCAAAATCTATGAAAATAAGCTTCTAAATGTTCACGTAACTAAAATGTGATCAATACATAATATAAACCTTGGACAATATGCTGAATCCTGGCATACATACGACCATGTAGAGCTGCATAAATGAAGGCATTGTGCTTTCAATACCGAGATTGAACATCTGGTTGTCATCTCCGCTGAGAAATTCATAATGCACATTGCCAGAGGCATGAAATGCATACAGAAGTGGTACGTGAGTCCAGGGCTTGTCATTGTGGAAGGCAATCAGTGTCCATGGGAACAGAGGTAGAGCCGCTCCGGATGGTTAGCTTAGAAATAAATTTCATCATAATTATGACAGATTCATTCCAGAACTTTGCTTCATTCTTCCACTCCATAGTCAGGAATAGTTTAAAATTTAATGTCACTATTTTTTCATCGTTGGCTGCAGCCCTGTGGATTCTTTCATCTAATAATCTGTACACCGGCAGCATGAAGGGGAATTAAGAGCTAGGAACCATTAGACAAGGTAAAGCACATATCTCAGCTCAGCTGGTTTGATGCAGTCAGGGACTAAAGTAGCTGTACACAGATCCTTTGGTTAGTCTTAAGCTACCTATGTCTTGCTTTGACAACGTGAGGAGATGTATACAGACCCTTTGATTAGTCTGCAGCTCCGATACATTTTTTCCTGTTCTGGCACATTATGAACTGAATTTATTTTCAAGAGGTTGGGACAGAGATCACATTATGTCCCCATGATTGATTGAGTGACCTTTGTAACTCCAGCTCAGGAGACTTTGAGATCAAACACCACAGTATGAATTCAAACCACCATTGGTCACCATGTCATTAAATATTTTGGAGAGAGAGGGAGAGCAGCCAGATGTCTTGGTACATATTGGTACCAGTGAATCAGGAAGAAAAAGCAAAGAGGTCCTGAAAAGTGAATTTAGAGAGCTAGGTAGAAAGCTGAGAAGCAGGACCTCCTGGGTAGTAATTTCTGGATGCTGCCTGTACCACACGCCAGTGAGGGTAGAAGCAGGATAGATTGGCAAATTAAAGCGTGGCTGAGAAGCTGGTACAGGGGGCAGGGCTTCAGGATCTTGGATCATTGGCATCTATTCTGGAAGAGGCATGACCTGTTCAAAAATGACGGGTTGCACCTGAACCCGAGGGGGACCAATATTCTCGCAGGCAGGTTTGTTAGAACTGTTGGGGAGGGTTTAAACGAATTTGGCAGGTGGGTGGGGACCTGCGTGAAGGGACTCAGGATAGGACGGATGGTAAAAAAAAGTAGTGTGCAGTCAGACTGCCAGGAAGGGCAGGCAGATGATAGGAGCTGTGGCTCGATGACCTGCAGGAGAAAGAGAGGAGCTAGTCAGCCCGAGGCTGCAGGAGTCAGATAAGTGTGTGACAGTCAGGGAAGCGAAGGTGTTACGCCCCTGAAAAATGGAGAGAAATAATCATGACAGTGATGTGATGTTGCCTCACTGAGAACATTTACTAAAGTGAGGAAAATGCCGCGCTTTCTCCTGGGTATGTGGGTGGAGACAAAAGCAATCGACTTCAGGCTAGTAGATCAAGGCTACTCTGCAGATCACTGATTATACTATTAGAGCTTAACTTTTAACAATAAAGAATAAACTAAACAACGAAATGAATTAAATACCTTTTAGCACTTTAGCCCCTTTTAACGTATGTTTTTACTGTTTTTAAACAATTTTTAAACACCTTATAAATTGTTGCTTATAACCGTATGATCCTTTTAACCTTATCACAGCATTGAATTACTGCCTTTTTAAACCTAACAGATCTTTGATGTATTATCCTTTAACTTGTCACATACTCCCCTACAAAATAAATGTTGTCCCAACATTAAACAGTTTTCTCTTTGTTTTCACAGTCTCTCATGAACTTGGCACTGAAGATCTTCTGTGAGTAGGTACTCAAACAAAGGTCAAGGGTCACAGTTTGATGACTGTCTGAAGCACCTTCAATTACTCCAAAAGACTGAGGTTTGGTCAAATACTGAAAGGCTTTTATTCGCTGTACAATACGACCTCCACAGTGAGTGTCTGCCCCCGGACTGAGGGGGAGGGGCAAGGCGAACACCTTTATACAGGACTCTGTGGGAGGAGCCACAGGGGCAATCAGCAGAGGGGTGTGTCCAGACAGGCAACCGAGTTACAACATATATACATGGTTTACCACATTCACCCCTCCTTTTTTAAAAAAGAGTCCCGTGGGGTGAAGTGACTGACAATATTTACAAGAAGTATATTTACTGGTTAAGCCTATCAGGCGGTCGTGTCCGTCGCTGTGATCTACGTAGCACCGGCGATGGCGGTTGTGCTGGCTCTGGCCTGACTTCAGGTGCCAGCACATTAGGCGTCGGTAATCCCTCGTGCGTGTGCGTCGCGCCCGGTATGGGAGTGTCGTGTGGTGTCTGTATAGGGTTTGGGGTGCACGGTGTCTCGTAGGTACATACATTGGTGGGTACAGGGTCAATAGTCACCACGGAGTGTTCAGGGTAGGGGCCCAGAGCTCCTGCGGGCGCCAGGTCCCGGATGGAGACCGTGTCCTCCCGCCCATTAGGTAAAACCACGTAGGCATACTGGGGGTTCGCATGAAGTAAGTGAACCCTCTCGACTATTGGGGAGTATTTATTTCTCCTCGCATGTTTCCGGAGCATCACTGGCCCCGGGGACGTCAGCCAAGATGGTGGGGTGGTTCCAGTGGTCGATTTTCTGGGAAAAGAAAAGAGCCGCTCATGAGGGGTGGCATTGGTGGCTGTGCATAACAGGGAGCGGATGGAGTGGAGTGCCTCGGGAGGGACCTCCTGCCAGCGGGAGACCGGCAGTCCCTTTGACCTGAGGGCTAAGAGTGTGGCTTTCCACACTGTGCCATTCTCCTTCTCTACCTGTCCATTCCCCCGGGGATTACAGCTCGTGGTCCTACTGGTTGCAATTCCCCTAGCCAGTAGATATTGGCGCAGCTCGTCACTCATAAACGAGGACCCTCTGTCACTGTGGATATAGCATGGGTATCCGAACAGAGTGAAGAGCTTGTGCAGGGCTTTTATATCTGACGTGGTAGTGGTGTCGGGGCAGGGGATGGCGAAGGGGAACCGCGAGTACTCGTCAATTACGTTAAGAAAGTACACATTGCGGTCGGTGGAGGGAAGGGGGCCCTTAAAGTCAACACTCAGTCGCTCAAAGGGGCGGGTGGCCTTGATGAGTGGTGCCTTTTTGGGTCGGTAGAAGTGCGGTTTGCACTCTGCGCAGACTTGGCAGTCCCTGGTCATCATCCTGATCTCCTCAAGGGAGTAAGGCAGGTTCCGGGCTTTCACGAAGTGGAAAAGCCGGGTGACTCCCGGGTGGCAAAGGTCTACATGTAGGGCGTATAGCCGGTCGATCTGCGCGCTGGCGCATGTTCCCCGGGATAGGGCATCAGAGAGCTCGTTGAGCTTCCCAGGCCTGTACATGATGTCATAGTTGTAGGTGGAGAGTTCGATTCTCCACCTCAGAATTTTATCATTTTTGACCTTGCTCTGCTGCTGATTATTAAACATGAATGCAACTGAGCGCTGGTCAGTTAGCAGGGTGAACCTTTTGCCGGCAAGATAGTGCCTCCTGTGCCTTATAGCTTCCACTATGGCCTGGGCCTCTTTCTCTACTGCAGAGTGCCAAATTTCAGGGTCTTGAAGGGTACGGGAGAAGAACGCCACTGGGCTTCCTGCCTGGTTGAGGGTAGCAGCCAGCGCAAAGTCGGAGGCGTCACTCTCTACTTGGAAGGGAATGGCCTCATCCACCGCATGCATTGCTGCTTTGGCAATGTCCCCTTTTATGCGGTTAAAGGCCGCGTGGGCCTGGGCAGAGAGGGGGATTGCGGTGGACTTGACCAGGGGGCGGGCCTTGTCTGCATAGTTAGAGACCCATTGGGCGTAATATGAAAAGAAGCCCAGGCACCTTTTGAGGGCTCTGAGGGTATTGGGAAGAGGGAGTTCCAACAGGGGGTGCATACGGTCGGGGTCAGGGCCAATGACTCCATTCTCCACGACACACCTAAGGATAGCAAGTCGGGTGGTCCCAAATACACACTTGTCCTTGTTATAGGTGAGGTTGAAAGATTTGGCCGCTTGGAGAAATTTTTGGAGATTGTTGTCATGATCCTGCTGGTCGTGACCGCAGATGGTGATGTTATCCAGATATGGGAACGTGGCCTTCAGTTGGCACTGGTCCACCATCTGGTCCATTGCCCTCTGGAAGACAGATACACCATTCGTGACGCCAAAGGGGACGCGCAGGAATTGATAAAGCCTGCCGTCCGCCTCAAAGGCAGTGTAAGGGCGGTCCTCCCAGCGGATGGGGAGCTGATGGTAAGCGGATTTTAGGTCTATGGTCGAGTACACCTTGTACTGTGCTATCTGATTGACCATATCCGCGATGCGGGGTAGAGGGTACGCGTCGAGCTGCGTGAACCTATTGATGGTCTGGCTATAGTCCACGACCATCCTATTCTTCTCCCCGTTCCGAACAACGACCACCAAGGACTTGTGCTTGCCTCAATGACCCCCTCCCTGAGCAGCCGCTGCACCTCCGACTTAATGAAAGCTCTGTCCCCCGCGCTGTACCTCCTGCTTTTAGTTGCCACAGGTTTACAGTCGGGGGTCAGGTTGGCGAACAGCGGTGGGGGAGGGATCCTGAGGGTGGAGTGGCCGCAAGTGGTGTCGGTAGTGTGGCAGTTGGCATGATGTTGGGTGGGATGCGCGGGTCGGTGTGTGTGTGTGGTCAGTAGCGGGGTACGGGACATATCTCTACAAAACAGGGGATTTATGACAGTAATTGGCGGGAGGGGCCCATCATACTTCATTGTCACGCTTTTCAGGTGGCTCTGGAAGTCCAGCCCCAACAGCACAGGCGCACACAGTTGAGGCAAGATCAGTAACGTAAAGTCCCAATATTCTGTGCCCTGCACCACTAGCGTCACTGTACAACCCCCCCGGATGTCTGTTGTATGCGACCCGGAGGCCATGGTGACCCTCTGACTTATCAGCCGTATCATGAGTCCACAATGCTGCACCGTGGCCGGGTGGATAAAACTCTCCGTGCTGCCTGTGTCAAACAGGCAGCTTGTCCTGTGCCCCTCCACCAGGATGTCCATCATTGACCTTGCGAGCTGGTGGGGAGCGCTTTGGTCGAGGGTCACGGAAGCCAGGGTGGGGTCGCTGTCTTGGTCCGGCGCGGTGGGGGTGGCCCGTGAGCACCCGTTGGTCGTAGGCGGTGGGAGGTGGCGCCGACCAAGATGGCCGCCCCCATGTCTCGCACGTGGTGGCGGCGTGCAGGGAAGATGGCGGCCCCCATGACTCGCACGTGGTGGCAGTGTGCAGGGAAGATGGCGACCCCCATGTCTCGCACACGGCGCTGCTCAATCCCGCTCGCGGTTTTGACTTACAGACCTTGGTGAAGTGGCCCTTCTTTCCGCAGCTGGAGCAGGTAGCTTGTCGGGCCGGGCAGCGTTTCTGGGGGTGCTTCTCCAGTCCGCAGAAGTAGCACTTCGCGGACTCACGACTGGCTGCAGCCGAGGTCGATTCGCCGGCAGGTTGCGGGGTCTGCGGCACCCACGAGGCCATCGGGGGATCGCGTGCCTGGAGAGCCTCGGAGTTATGCAGAGCGGCCTCCAACGTATCAGCCAGCTCCATCGCCGAATTTAGGGTAAGATCGGCTTTTTCCAGCAGCCGCTGGCGCACGTACACTGACCTGGTCCCCGTGACGAAGGCGTCTCTCACTAGGAGTTCTGCATGCTGTGCCGCCGTCAGCTCCTGGCAATTGCAGGCCCGCACGAGTGTCTGTAGGGCCTGGACGAACTCAGCACTCGATTCCCCGGACCGTTGTTGCCGTGTCGCTAAGCGATGCCGAGCATAGACGCTGTTTATCGGCCGCAGGTATTGTCTTTTGAGTGCGTTCATCGCGCCGTCGTAGTTCGGCTGGTCTCTGATCAGCGAATAAACCCGTGGACTGACCCTGGAGAGTAGAACTCTGTGCTTCGCTACGGGGTGGGTCGCTTTAATCTCCTCTAGATACGCTTCAAAGCAGGCCAGCCAGAGTTCGAAAGTGTTTCCAGCTTCAGGTGTTTGCAGATTGAGGTCTAATTTTTCTGGTCTCAGGGCCTGTTCCATGTTTTAAAACGTACAGCGAATAAAATTGAAGCACCTTCAATTACTCCAAAAGACTGAGGTTTGGTAAAATACTGAAAGGCTTTTATTCGCTGCACAATACGACCTCCACAGTGAGTGTCTGCCCCCAGACTGAGAGGGAGGGGCAAGGCGAACACCTTTATACAGGACTCTGTGGGAGGAGCCACAGGGGCAGTCAGCAGAGGGGTGTGTCCAGACAGGTAGCCGAGTTACAACATATATACATGGTTTACCACACTGTCAACAGTCCACAATCACAGGGCCACAGTCCATGGCTGGTGACGGGTCACTGAAACAGTCTATAAGCAGTCTTTCAACAGTCCATTAGTCTCCCGTGGCAATGATCTGTAAAAACAATCTATGAATTGTCCATGACGTTAGTCACACATATCAAGTCTGTAGCCTCACGGTTGCTGGAGTCCATACATGGGGGGGGGGGGGGGCGCTGGAAGTAGTACGGCTGTAAGGGTGGCAGCCGTGGTACCTGTCCTGGTACGTGGTAGAGAGGCAACATCCAAAGTGCTGGCTGGCCACTGCAGCAGGAAGGGATGCCAAGCTGATCGTAGGTCATACACTCGGCGGGTGTCTCTGTCTTTGTGGCAGCTGGGAGGGCGGCTCCTCAGGTTCAGCAGTGGCACTTGATGAAGAAGAGGGGTGTGGTGAGTGCTGATCGGGCAGATTTCCAGCAGGTAAGTCTATTTCCTCACCAGGTACATTAAACTCCTCCAGCTGGTCTCCAGCAGGAGGCTGCGCTGGCGGTGCAACAGGAGCTTGTGTTTCAACTCTCCCATCTCCGGGTGGGTGCCTGTGTTCAGGCTCCATCCCTGATTCACCAACTGTCTCATTTCTTTCTGCTGGCACCGTGAGGGCCCGGAGTGGCTCATAATGAAGCTCATCCTCACCCTCACTGTCCTCATCCGATTCCTGAGTTTGAGATGCAGGCTGCTGTCTCTTTTTCTGTTCCCCCTTGTCATTTTTAGCTATCTCTGGTTGTGTCTCAAAAGGTAAATGATCACAGGGCATTAGCAAGTTTCTGTGCAGGACTCTGGAGCATCCCTTACCCTTTTCTGTTCTCAGTTCATAAACTGGCAGATCAGACCCCATTTGTCTCACTACTGTGTGGACTGTGTCCTCCCAATAGTTCCAGAGTTTACCTGGTCCTCCTCTGGGCGTCAAGTTTTTAATCAGGACACGCTCACTGGGTTGTAGCACTGAACTCTTTACTTTTGTATCATAGTAGCTTTTACTCCTTTTGCTAGCCCTTTGAGCATTCTGGTTTACAATGGCGTATGCTTCCTCCATACCATGTTTCCATTCTTCCACATAATATCACTGATCACTGGAACCTGGCTCTGTGTGCAGTCCAAAGAGCATATCAGCTGGCAGCCTGGGTGATCTTCCGTACAGGAGATAAAATGATGAGTAGTCTGTCATTTCGCAGCGTGTACAGTTATAGGCATACACCAGTTTGTTCAGGGACTCCTTCCAGTTTGATTTCTGTGTCTCAGTCAGTGTCTTTAGCATTTGCAACAATGTCCTATTCATACATTCCACTTGACCATTCCCCATCAGGTGGTTGGACGTTATTCTGGACCCAGCCACTCTGCTGAGTTTCTTTAACTGGCTGAACAGCTGATTCTCGAACTCTCCTCCTTGGTCATGGTGGATGCGAGAGGGGAAGCCAAACTTCAGGGCATAGTCATTGAAGATGAGATTTGCAGCAGTTTTTCCTGACTTTGATGTGGTTGTGTATGCCTGAACAAAACGTGTGAAATGATCAACAATAACAAGGATGTACTCATATCCATCTTTGCGTCGGTCGAGATGGAGGAAGTCAATATACACCAATTCGAATGGCTGTGTTGTCACAATATTTGTCAAGAGGGCTCTTGTGTCGTGGCAGGGCTTTTTCTGTTTTAGGCAAGTGTGGGCTTTGGTCAGAGAGCTGAGAGCATTCAGTCCAAGGACAAAATGCCTGTTCAGAGAATGGGAGAAATTGACAATTCATGATGATGGCATTCTGCACAGAACCACCACATGGGTTAAGGGTGAGGGGGGAAAAGTTTAAAGGGAACATTAGGGGGTCTTCTTCACACAGAGAGTGGTGGGAGTATGGAATGAGCTGCCAGACGAGGTGGTAAATGCGGGTTCTTTTTTAACATTTAAGAATAAATTGGACAGATACATGGATGGGAGGTGTATGGAGGGATATGGTCCGTGTGCAGGTCAGTGGGACTAGGCAGAAAATGGTTCGGCACAGCCAAGAAGGGCCAAAAGGCCTGCTTCTGTGCTGTAGTTTCTATGGTTCTATGGTCACATAGTGTTCTATGTCTGATTGCATATATGGCCAGAAGAAGCGGTCACGCACTAAAGATACTGTGCAATCAGCGCCTTGGTGACCCATGTGATTGTGCAGCTCTTCCAACACCTTCCCTTTGTAGCTTTCTGGCAAGACTAATTGCTTGTGGGCAGTGGTGGTTCTGTGCAGAATGCCATCATCATCTATTGCAAATTTCTCCCATTCTCTGAACAGGCATTTTGTCCTTGGACTGAATGCTCTCAGCTCTCTGACTGGTGGCTTGGAACCTGACAGTTTACACTCTAACACAGGACAGATGACTGGGTCTGCTTTTGGTGCTACTTTTAACTGTTCTTTTGGTATGGGGCTGATTGACACAGGGGCTGGCTCATCTTCAGCTGAGACTGACATGGATACAGCTGTGAGTGACCAAGTTGCAGGGGACTCTTTCATGTACCTCAACAGCTTGTATGGCGGCAGCGATGGTGTTAGGCGGCAGTTCCTCTGAACACTCTCTCATTAGTGACTCCACATCCAGCGGCATTCTCGACAAAGTGTCGGCATCACTGTTCCCTTTTCCCAGTCTGAACTTAATTGTAAAGTGGAAATCAGCCAACTCTGCAACCCACCTGGAAGTGGTCGCGTTCAGTTTTGCAGTCGGCAGGATGTAGGTGAGTGGGTTGTTATACTACATACAGTGAAGGTTGGAGCATAGTATAGATAGTCGCGGAACTTGTCAGTGATCGCTGATTTTAAAGCCAGGAATTCCAGCTTGCCTGCATGGGAGTGATAGTACCTTTCAGCTGCTGTCAATGTGCGAGAGCCATAAGGAATAACTCTAAGCTTGCCATCTTGTTTCTGATACAGTGCCTCTCCCAAGCCTTGGTGTAATGCATCCGTCTGTACAATGAATGGCTGAGTGAAATCAGGGAAATCCAACCCTGGTGGATGGAGCAGACAGTCAATCAGCTGTTCAAGTACCTGTTGGTGCTGGTCTGTCCACATGATCGGCTTGTTTGAGGGTACAACATGGCTCACCTTCTTTAACCTTGTTTGTGTTTTTCTGTTGTCAGGAACTTCATTCGAATCTGCTTTCAGGAGCTCATACAGACAGCTGGCTTTCATGAAAAGTCTTTGATGTACTGCCTGTAGTAGGCGAGCAAACCAAGCATTTTTCCGAGCTGGCCCACAGTCTGAGGTCTGATGTCTTTTAGTGCTCTAACAGCTTTGAAGTTGGCTGGATCAACTCTACTGCCCTCTGCAGAAACCCTTCTGCCAGAGTATCGTCCAGATAAGAAATGTAGGTGTCATCCCGAAGCCTTTCCAAACATTCCTCCATACAATGTTGGAAGGCCGCAGGGGCGTTCATGAGGCCGAAGGGGATGCGAATCCACTCGTAAGGCCCCCACGGGGTAACAAAAGCTGTCAGCGGTCTGCTCTTTCCGACATGAATCCCTGGTGGTAAGCTTTCCCCTGGTCTAGGAGGGAAAACCAGGATTTGCCACGTAGACTGTCCATGATGTCTTGGACATGGGGGATAGGCTGACGGTCAGAATGGGTCTTCCTGTTCAGGTCTCTGTAATCTATGCACAACCGGAGGGTGCCATCTTTTTTTCTAACGCACACAACCAGGGAGGAGTATGAGGAGTTCGACTTCCTGACCCACCCCTGTGCTATCAGATCATGGAGGTAACCCTTCATTTCCTGGCACAGGGGGCCTGGCACTGATATGTATGTGCGTTTGACTGGTTCGGTGCCTTTGAGCGAAATAGTCATGTGCAGGTTTTCAATACAGCCAATATCATTGTCAAGCACATGTACTGTGGTCTGCCAGTCAGGTAATCAAGAATCCATGACACCAGGAAAGCATCCACCTGCATCGCTGTCAGCTTCTCCCCCAGCAGAGCAGGGCGGATGGTGTTGAACGCACTGGGGAAGTCAAAAAACATGACCCTCACAGTGCTTGCTGGCTTGTCCAGGTGGGCGTAGACATGGTTCAGCAGGTAGACGATGGCATCCTCAACTCCTAGTCGGGGCTGGTAGGCGAACTGGAGGGGATCTAAGTGTGGCCTGACCATAGGCCAGAGCAGCTCCAGAACAAGTCTCTCCAGGGTCTTCATGATGTGGGAGGTCAATGCCACTGGTCTGTAGTCATTGAGGCCGCTGGGGCGCGGCGTCTTCGGCACAGGGACGAGGCAGGACGTCTTCCACAGTACAGGAACCCTCCGGAGCCTCAGGCTCAGGTTGAATACATGGCAAAGTACTCCATATAGCTGAGGGGCACAGGCTTTGAGCACCCTGGTACTGAAACCATCCGGTCCTGCAGCCTTGTTTGGGTTAAGACGTTTCAGCTGTCTTCTCACCTGTTCAGCCGTGAAGCCTACCGTGGTGGTTTCGTGTGGGGAAGGGGTATAGTCATGAGAGCAGGGTGGGGGACTGTGAGGAGGGGTAGGAGGGGAGAGTGGAATATGTGTTGGTTGGGGACCGACAACAGATGGCTCATGTGGGGGATGGGCAGGGGCCACAATGTCAAATCTGTTAAAGAACAGGGAAGGGGGCAGAAGCCAGAATAAGAAGCTGGGGGGAAAGGATGGAGTACATACTGGCAGTTACTGGTGAGAGCGGGAGGTGGGGGTGGATGGGTGGGGAAGGAGAGATCGGTAAGTGAAAGAGAAGGGTGAGTGAGTGGGAAAGAGGAAGTGGGTGAGTGGGAGGGGGTGAGTGTGAGGGTCCATAAGACCATAAGACCATAAGACAAAGGAGCAGAAGTAGGCCATTCGGCCCATCGAGTCAGCTCTGCCATTTTATCATGAGCTGATCCATTCTCCTATTTAGTCCCACTCCCTCGCCTTCTCACCATAACCTTTGATGCCCTGGCTACTCAGATACCTATCAATCTCTGCCTTAAATACACCCAATGACTTGGTCTCCACTGCTGCCCGTGGCAACAAATTCCATAGATTCACCACCCTCTGACTAAAAAAATTTCTTCGCATTTCTGTTCTGAAAGGGTGCCCTTCAATCCTGAAGTCATGCCCTCTCGTACTAGACTCCCCCATCATGGGAAACAACTTTGCCACATCCACTCTGTCCATGCATTTTAACATTCAAAATGTTTCCATGAGGTCTCCCTTCATTCTTCTAAACTCCAAGGAATACAGTCCAAGAGCGGACAAACGTTCCTCATATGTTAACCCTCTCATTCCTGGAATCATTCTAATGAATCTTCTCTGTACCCCTCCAACGTCAGCACATCCTTTCTTAAATAAGGAGACCAAAACTGCCCACAGTACTCCAAGTGAGGTCTCACCTGCGCCTTATAGAGCCTCAACATCACATCCCTGCTCCTATACTCTATTCCTCTAGAAATGAATGCCAACATTGCATTCGCCTTCTTCACTACTGACTCAACCTGGAGGTTAACTTTACAGGTATCCTGTACGAGGACTCCCAAGTCCTGTTGCATCTCAGAACTTTGAATTTTTTCCCCATTTAAATAATAGTCTGCCCGTTTATTTTTTCTGCCAAAGTGCATAACCATACACTTTCCAACATTGTACTTCATTTACCAATTCTCTGCCCATTCTTCCAATCTATCCAAGTCTCTCTGCAGACTCTCCATTTCCTCAGCACTACCAGCCCCTCCACCTATCTTCATATCGTCAGCAAACTTAGCCACAAAGCCATCTATTTCATAATCCAAATTGTTAATGTACAATGTAAAAAGAAGCTGCCCCAACACTGATCCCTGTGGAACACCAGTGGTAACCGGCAGCCAACCAGAATAGGATCCCTTTTTTCCCACTCTCTGTTTCCTGCCAATCAGCCAACGCTCTATCCACGTATGTAACTTTCCCGTAATTCCATGGGCTCTTATCTTGTTAAGTAGCCTCATGTGTGGCACCTTGTCAAAGGCCTTCTGAAAATCAAAATATACAACATCCACTGCATCTCCCTTGTCTAGCCTACTGGCAATTTCCTCAAAAAATTGTAATAGGTTTGTCAGGCAGGATTTTCCTTTAAGGAATCCATGCTGAGTTCTGCCTATCTTGTCATATGCCTCCAGGTACTCTGTAACCTCATCCTTGACAATCGACTCCAACAACTTCCCAACCACCGATGTCAAGCTAACAGGTCTATAATTTCCTTTTCGCTTCCTTTCCCCCTTCTTAAATAGCGGAGTGACATTTGCAATCTTCCAGTCTTCTGGAACCATGCCAGAATCTATCGACTTTTGAAAGATCATCGCTAATGCCTCCACAATCTCCACAGCTACTTCTTTCAGAACACGAGGGTGCATTCCATCTGGTCCAGGAGATTTATCTACCTTTAGCCTATTCAGGTTCCTGAGTACTTTCTCTGTCGTAATTGTGACGGCGCACACTTCTCTTCCCTGCCACCCTTGAGTGTCCAGTATACTGCTGTCTTCCTTAGTAAAGACTGATGCAAAATACTTGTTCAGTTCCTCTGCCATCTCCTCATCTCCCATTACAATTTCTCCAGTATCATTTTCTATCGGTCCTATATCTACTCTCACCTGTCTTTTACTCTTTATATTCTTGAAAAAGCTTTTAGTATCCTCTTTGATATTATTTGCCAGCTTCCTTTCATAGTTAATCTTTTCTCTCTTAATGACCTTCTTGGTTTCCTTTTGTAAGGTTTTAAAAACTTCCCAATCCTCTGTCCTCCCGCTAATTTTTGCTTCCTTGTATGCCCTCTCTTTTGCTTTAACTTTGGCTTTGATTTCTCTTGTCAACCATGGTTGCATCCTTTTTCCAATCGAAAATTTCTTCTTTTTTTGAACATACCTGTCTTGCACATTCCTCATTTCTCACATAAACTCCAGCCACTGCTGCTCTGCTGTCTTTCCCGCCAGTGTCCCTTTCCAGTCAACTTTGGCCAGTTCCTCTCTAATGCCACTGTAATTTCCTTTACTCCACTGAAATACTGACACATCAGATTTCGGCTTCTCTTTTTCAAATTTCACAGTGAACTCAATCATGTTATGATCACTGTCTCCTAAGGGTTCCTTCACCTCAATCTCTCTAATCACCTCCGGTTCATTACACAATACCCAATCCGGTACAGCCGATCCCCTAGTGAGCTCAACAACAAGATGTTCTAAAAAGCCATCTCGCAGACATTCTACAAATTCTCTCTCTTGAGATACAGTGCTGACCTGATTTTCCCAATCCACTCGCATGTTAAAATCCCCCACAATTATCATAACACTGCCCTTCTGACAAGCCTTTTCTATTTCCTGTTGTAATTTGTAGTCCACATCCCTGCAGCTGTTTGGAGGCCTATAAATAACTGCCATCAGGGTCCTTTTACCCCTGCTATTTCTTAGCTCAACCCATAAAGATTCTGCACCTTCCGATCCTATATCACCTCTTTCTAATGACTTAATATCATTTCTTACCAATAAAGCCACGCCTCCCACTCTGCCTACCTTCCTATCCTTCCGATACACCATGTATCCTTGGACGTTCAGCTCCAAGAGACATGCATCCTTTAGCCAGGTCTCAGTGATGGCCAAAATATCATACCTGTCAATCTGTAGCTGTACGACAAGATCATCCACCTTATTCCTTATGCTGCGTGCATTTAAGTACAACACCTTAAGACCAGTATTTGATACTTTTTGCTTTGATTTCACTGCAACTTTATTGCACAGCAACTCATCCCAATGGCTACAAATTTGCCCCATCACCTGCCTGTCTTTCCTGACATCTTTACTGCTCACTATCTTAGATTTATTTCTGTTTTCCCCTTCCTCCGCTCTATCATTCCAGTTCCCATCCCCCTGCCAAATTAGTTTAAACCCTCCCTAACAGATCTATTAAACTTTCGAGGTAGGTGAGTGGGAGTGAGGTGTGGGGAGGGGTGGGTGAGTGGGAGAGGATTAGTGGAAGGGGGAGGTGGGTGTGGGGGAGGGGGTGAAGTGGGTGAGTGAGAGAG
Source organism: Mobula birostris (assembly GCF_030028105.1). Taxonomy (NCBI): domain Eukaryota; kingdom Metazoa; phylum Chordata; class Chondrichthyes; order Myliobatiformes; family Myliobatidae; genus Mobula; species Mobula birostris. Next base: position 66,469,688 of record NC_092390.1, read on the forward strand.
GAGAAAGTGGATGAGGGGTTGGGAAAGAGGAAGTGGGTGAGTGGGAGGGGGTGAGTGTGAGGGTCGAGGTAGGAAAGTGGGAGTGGGGGTGTGGGGAGAGGTGGGTGAGTGGGAGGGGGAGGGGGGCTGAAGTGGGTGAGTGAGAGAGGAGAAAGTGGATGAGGGGATGGGTGAAGGGTGTGGGTGAAGTAGGAAGCTGAGGAGTTTAACAAATCTTCTTTCTTGAAGCTGCATCACTTTCAAGTTGGGCGATGACCACCAGAAACAAAATAATGGTTTATCACTCTGGCATTGAGATGACATCCAGAGATCCTCCCTGCTGCACGCATCATCAGGCAGATGGTTGTTAGTTTGAATTATTTTATTCTAAGATGTAGTCATTAATGGCACACCTATATCAGTATGAAACACATTATTGGTTTGTGGCAATGTGTTGCCCTCTGGCTGCAGGCTTAATTCCATTGATTTCATTGGCATGAACCTTAAAGGAGAACTACAAAGTACATTGAATGCAAGTGACCAGTGAGGAATTCCTCTGCTTGTGAATGATGAAACCCCTTAGAGATTTTCTGCACATTGAAGCTATTTGGTTTTGACATTGTATGGAAAGTTGTCCAGAATCTGAGGGATGAATATTCCAGAATGCTTCTGGTATTTTAAAACTGATCCTTTGAGCCAACATTCACCATAGAGTAACATGTGGATGATGGTGAGATCAGGGAGGAGCATGTCGATAACAAGAAGGAGGTGATGTGTGCCTTGAAAAATATTAATTAAAGTGACTAAGTCCACGGGGCCTGATGGAAACAAGAAATGAGACTGCTGTGACCTTAACAACATCCTTTGTAACCTCTTGAACCACAGGTGAGATCTCAGAAGAATGGGCGATAGCTAATATTGTTTCTTTCTTTAAGAAGGGCAATGGTTAATACAGGAAATTATAGGACAATCATCTTTATGTCAGTGTTGGGGAAATTATTGGAGAAGTTCTTAGAGACAGGATTACTTCCATTGGAAAAGCAAGCACTTTCTGGGAATGTCAGCATGGCTATGTTTACCTATTTACTTATTGAGATACAGTGTGGAGTTTGCCCTTCCAGCCCAATGAGGGCTGTCACCCAGCAAACCCCAAATTAAGCCTCGCCTAATCACAGGATAATTTACAATGATCAATTACACAGACAGTGGTGAGTGCGTGGAATGGGCTGCCGGCAGCGGTGGTGGAAACGATAGGGTCTTTTAAGAGACTCCTGGATAGCTACATGGAGCTCAGAAAAATAGAGGACTATGAGTAACCCCAGGTAGTTCTAAGGTAAAGGCATGTTCGGCACAGCTTTGTAGGCCGAAGGGCTTGTACTGTGCTATAGGTTTTCTATGTTTCTATAACCTACTAACCGGTACATGTTTGGACTGTGGGAGAAAATCAGAGCACCTGGAGAAAACCCACACATTCCACAGGGAAAGCACACAGACTCCTTATGGATGACACTGGAAATAAACTCTGAAGTCTGATGACCCGAGCTGTAATAGCATTGCACCAGCCACTAATCTACCGTGGCCGTGGGGGAGGTCTTGTCTCACTAATTTGATTGTGTTTTTTAAGGAGGAGTCGAAGGTTGTTGATGAAAGTAAGGCAGTGGATGCTATCTACATGGAATTTTGTAAAGCTTTTGACAAAGTTGCTCATGGTAGGCTGATCCAGAAGATTAAATCACAAGGGATCCTCAGTGAGTTGATAAACCACTTACAAAATTTGCTTAGTCACAGTATACAGAAGATAGTGGTAGGGGACTATTTTTCTGCCTGGGAGAAGATCCAGTGGTGTAATGAATGGAAGGGAGGAATTCCTCCCTTTGGAGTAATGGATGGGGAAATTGAACTAAGGAGCCATGAAGAAAAACTCTGGTTAGACCACATTTGGAATATCGTGTTCAGTTCTGGTTAGACCACGTTTGGAGTATTGTGTTCAGTTCTGGTTAGACCACATTTGGAATATCGTGTTCAGTTCTGGTTGCCTCATTATAGGAAGGTTGCGGAAGATTTAGAGACGGTGCAGAGGAGATTTACCGGTATGCTGTCTGGATTACAGAACATGTCTTCTGAGGAAAGGCTGAGCAAGCTCGGGCTTTGCTCTTGGGAGCAATGGAGAGTGAAAGGTGATTTGATAGAGGTGTTTAAGATGATGATAGAGTGGACAGCTTGTTATATTAACCTGGGTCAGATATTAGCCAAGTCATTAAGTATAAAAGTGAGAATGTTATATTGCAGTTGTACAAGATGTGGGTGAGGCCACATTTGGAATATTGAGCAGTTTTGGTCATCCTACTGTAGGGAAGATACCATTAAGGTGGAAAGAGTGCAGAGGAGGTTTATGAGGAAGATGCCACAATTAGGTCATGGAGAGAGGTTGAGCAGGTTAGGACATTTTCCATGGTAGCACAGGAGAATGAGGGGCGAGATACATAAAATCGTGAGGAGCATGGATAGGTGAATGTGGATAGTCTTTCCTCCAGGAGCTGGAACCTAGAACTAGAAAGCTTAGCTTTAAGGTGTGAGGGGAAAGATTTAATAAGTGCATGGACAACATTTTACTCAGAGAATGATCTGGAAGTATGGAACGAATCTGAAATTAGAATCATGTTTATTATTACTGATATATGTCATGTAGTTTGTTTTGTGACAGCAGGGCAAAAAAAAGTTTGTAGACCATAAGACCTACTAGCAGATTTAGGCCATTCACACCATCGAGTCTGCTCCATCATTCCATCATGGCTAATCCTAGATCCCACTCAACCCAATACACTTGCCTTCTCACCATATTCTTTGATGCCCTGACCCACCACCCTAAATATACCCACAGATTTGGCATCCATTGCAGTCTGTAGCAGAGCACTCTACAGTTTCACTACTCTCTGGCTAAAGAAATTGCTTCTTACCTCCATTTTAAAACTTCACCCCTCAATTTTGAGGCTGTGTCCTCTAGTTCTGGATACCCCAACCATAAGAAACATCCTCTCCACATCCACAAATTCTAGTCCTTTCAACATTCGGTAGATTTCAATGAGATCCCTCGCATTCTTCTAAATTCCAATGAGTGCATGCCCAAAGCTGCCAAATGCTCCTCATATGTTACTCTCTCCAATAGCAACACATCCTTTCTGAGATATGGGGCCCAAAGGAAGGGAAGGAAAGGAACATCGACTCAGACCATGAGAGGCCTGCGTCGGGCATTTTCATGCCTTACAAGGCGCAGATTAAAAGTCTGTGTGGGGCGCCACTCCTCGCACAGTCACTAGAGCAATGTGTGGTTAAGTGCCTTGCTCAAGGACACAAACACGCTGCCACAGCTGAGGCTCAAACTAACGATCTTCAGATCACTAGACGAACGCCTTAACCACTTGGCCACGTGCCCAAAACTGTTAACAATACTCCAAGCGTTGCCTGACTAGTGTCTTATAGAGGCTCAGCATTTTCTCCTTTTCAAATTCTATTCCTCTTGAAATAAATGCCAACATTGCACTTGCCTTCTTTACCACAGACTCAACCTGTAAATTAATCTTCTGGGGCTCTTGCACGAGGACTCCGAAGTCTCTCTGCACTTCTGATGTTTAAACCTTCTCCCCATTTAGATAATAGTCTGCACTATTGTTCTTTCTACCAAAATGCATTAAAATACATTTCCAAAACTATATTCCATCTGCCAATTTTGCTCATTCTTCCAATTTGTCTGTCCTGATGCAATTGCATTGCTTCCTCAGCACTACCTACCCCTCCACCTATCTTCATATTATCTGCAAACTTTTCCACAAAGCTAGCAATTCCATTATCCAAATCACTGACAAACAATGTGAATAGTGGTCCCAAAAGGCCAATGTGCCATAAGCTTTCTTAATGACCCTATCTACCTATGACGTCACTTTCAATGAATTATGGATCTGTATTTCCAGATCCCTTTGCCCAACCATTCACTGTGTAAGACATACCCTGGTTTGTCCTCCCAAAGTGCAACACCTCACACTTGTTTGCATTAAATTCCATCTGCCATTTTCAGTCCATTTTTATATCTGATCTAGATTCCATTGCAGGTGTTCATAGTCTTCCTCATTGTCCACTACACCCTCAATCTTGGTGTCATCGCAAATTTGCTGATCGAGTTAAATCTGATGGCAGAGGGAAAGAAGCTGCACTTAAAATATTGTGTGTGGGTCTTCAGGCTCCTGTACCTCTCCTCCAATGTTAGTAATGCAAAGGGATGTGGCCTGGATGGTGAGGTCTTTTGATGGAGTTCACCTTCTTGAAGATGTCCTCCATGGAGAGAAGGGCTGTGCCTGAGATGGAACTGGCTGAGCCTCTGACTGAGTGAATGAACTACCAGAGGAAGTGGTCGAAGCAGGTATGTTTATTACATTTAAAAGGTATTCGGACAGATACATGGATAGCAAAGGTTGAGAGGGATACGGGCCAAATGCAGGGACTAGTTTATATGGGAATCTTGGTCGGTTTGGACCAGTTAGGCCAGAAGCCTGTTCCATGCTGTAGGACTGGATGAGACAGAGGTGAATTTATTGCAGTAAGGCAGGCGGGCGAAGGACGGAGGTCGGAGGGCAGAGTGATGCAAGTACCCAAAGCCCAGCTTGAAGGCCTGCCTGCCTTGATGTGCCTTTTGGGCACAGGTTATAACCACATCATCACCTTCACACACAGAGCGCCACATTGCCTGATTTCTAACACCTCCACCCTGCTGCCTTTACTTAAGAGCAAAGAAAAACCTCCAGACATGAAGCCTACAACAGCATTAAATTAACTGGTGAGTCCAAAATAGGAACAGCAGCCAAGATAAAAAAAAAATTTCCTGAACAGATGCAAATCACCCTGATCGTAAGGTCCAGGGGATACAGCTTCAGATGAGTAATCACACCTGGTGCTAAATTGATGTACAGAGCAATTAAAGCAACACATTTCTGCCATCTATTAAATGTCTCTCCAGCGGCCATGTGGCCCAGCAGATGCTTAAGCATTAATGTTCTGCTGTCACCTATCCGCTAAAGCTGCCAGTCAAGGTTAGGACTGGAATATTTTGTGGTTAAAATGCTTCTCTTTCACAACCTGTGTGGTTACAGGATGGGACCTTGAATAAAGTAGCTTCACATCTTCAGAAAAACTAGAAAATAAATATAATCATGGTTGTGCTGACAAACCCACATTGCTGAAGGGAGGCCAAACAGGCAAAAACAAAAGGAATGATTGCTGAATCCGTTTTCTTTTTGCCTTACTGGCATTGGTTGAGGGTGGAACCATAGTCGTTTCCAGCTAGTCAACTAAATGCACCTGGCATTGGTCGAGGGCTGAACTTTAGTCATTTCCAGCTATTAAACAAGTAGTACCCTGGGACTATTTTGTATCCATTCAGAGAGATGAAATGGCAGATGCCACCTCCAGTAATGTGGCAGCCTCACAGCAACCGTGCTGGTGTCAGCCTTGATTATGCACTTAGGTCCTGAAGCCCCTCAAGGAAGAGAGAGGAGGAAGAGGAAGGTATTTAGCATGTAATTCTGACTCCGATCAGCCAGTTCAGCACAGCTGTGCTGATCTCCAGCAGCAAATATGAATTCCAGTTTAAAAGCATGTCACACAGAGGAAGCAAGTAGTGAGAACAGCTAGTACTGAGGAAACCGAGGAAATAGATTTGAATGCTGTGGCTGATACCTGACCCGAGTATGACATATGACATTTGATCTGGTATTCTGAATGGAATATGACATTCCATCTGGACTCCTAACTCAAACATGACATTCCGTCTGGCATTCTGCCTCGAACATGACACTCCATCTGGCATTCTGACTGAAATATGACATTCCGTCTGGCATTCTGACTGGAATATGACATTCTGTCTGGCATTCTGACTGGAATATGACATTCTGTCTGGCATTCTGACTTGAATATGACATTCCATCTGGTATTCTGACTGGAACATGACATTCCATCTGGTATCCTGCCTCAAACATGACATTCCGTCTGGTATTCTGACTGGAACATGACATTCCATCTGGCATTCTGCCTCGAAAATGACATTCCATCTGGCATTCTGCCTGGAATATGACATTCCATCTGGCACTCGACTGGAAAATGACATTCCATCTGGCATTCTGACAGGAATATGACATTCCATCTGGTATTCTGACTGGAATATGACATTCCATCTGGCATTCTACCTCGTACATGACATTCCATCTGGTATTCTGACTGGAATATGACATTCCATCTGGCATTCTACCTCGTACATGACATTCCATCTGGGATTCTGACTGGAATGTGACATTCCATCTGGTATTCTGACTGGAATATGACATTCTGTCTGGCATTCTGACAGGAATATGACATTCCATCTGGCACTCGACTGGAAAATGACATTCTATCTGGCATTCTGACAGGAATATGACATTCCATCTGGTATTCTGACTGGAATATGACATTCCATCTGGCATTCTACCTCGTACATGACATTCCATCTGGGATTCTGACTGGAATGTGACATTCCATCTGGTATTCTGACTGGAATATGACATTCTGTCTGGCATTCTGTTCTTTCACCTGTAACACTAATTTATGTTTTTAAAAAAGTTGCGAATTAGAAATGTTATAGATACAGCATTGAAATGGGTTCTTCAAAATATAATAGAATTATTCAGTCCGGGTATTATAGCTCAGAAACAGGCCCTTTAGCCCATCTAATCCATGCCAATCTGGTCTTCTGTCTCGTCCCATTTACCTGCATCTGGATTTTACCCCTCCATACTTCTCTCATCCATGTACATATCCAAACTTCTCTTAAATGTTATAATTAAACTTGCATCTATTACTTCTGCTGGCAGCTTGTTCACATTCACACTGCCCTCAGAGTGAAGTAATTCCTCATTAGTTTCCTCTTAAATATTTTACCATTCATACTAAGTTTATGACCTCTAGTTCTAGTCTCTCTAAACCTGCAAATATTCACCCTATACCAGTTAAAATTTTGTATGCTTGTATATGTTCTCCCCTCATTCTCCTGCACTCCAGTGAATAATGCACTAGCCTTTCCCTTTCACTCAAGTCCCAACAGCATCCTTGTAAATTTTCTCTGTTTGTTCAAGCAGAACAAGAGAAGAGATGATTCACAAAAGTTGGCAAGTGTGCCCATCTCCATCCCAGCCAATCCTCTCCATTAAAAGGGAATACTGCTCTTACTCATCTTCATCCCAGCCAATCTTGTCCATTCAAAGGGAATATTTCCTTACCCATCTCCATACGAGCTGATCCTCTCTATTCAAAGGGAATATCGCACTTACCCATCTCCATCCCAGCCGATCTTGTCCATCCAGAAGAAATACTATTCTTACTTATCTCCATCCCAGCCAATCTTCTCCTTTCAAAGGGAATATTTCCTTACCCATCTCTCCATTCAAAGGGAATACTGTTATTACCTCACTCCTTCACACCTGATACTCTACATTGAAGGGCAATATTTTCTTACTCATCTTCTTCCCAGCTAATCCTCTCCATTCAAGGAGAATAATGTTCTGACGCACCTCCTTCCCAACAGACCTTCTCCATTCAAAGGGAATACTGTTCTTACCCATCTACATCCTAGCCGATCCTCTCCATTCTAGGCGAGGCACTTGCTGTTTCTGCATGGAGCCTAACCTGATTCAGAAACAGCTGGAGGGTTCCCCCAGTGTAACTACCAGTGAATTCAGCAAGTTTCCGCTCATCTGCTGGATTCTAATGAACCCAGTGTCAGTGGAAAACTGGGAATGTTGTGAGAAAGTTTGGGAATTCCATCTTAATACACGAGTACAAAAGTTTCTGACTCACTACTGTCAGCACTTCAGTGCAGAACCTACGACAATTCCCAGCAAGTTATGTCCAATTGTTTATTAGATGCATTCGCTGAAATCTTACCTCTGTAATCCCACTGAAATTCCAGACCTTGATAGGTCAATAATTTCAGATGTTCAAATGGTCCTCTTCCTGTTAGACTTTGCTCAATGACTCATTTTATTTGTTCAAGTAGACAAGGCTAATTGTTTGTAGTTTCATATCCATTGAAGGAGCTCATACAACATAAAAATTCAAATAAACTTGTTGTCAGGTCTGAGCTAGCTAAAATAGTCTGCAAAAGATTCTTTTTCATTTCTTCAAACAATAGAACATAGAACATAAAACATAGAATAGTACAGCACAGTACAGGCCCTTCAGCCCACAATGTTGTGCCAACCCTCAAACCCTGCCCCCCATATAAGCCCCCACCTTAAATTCCTCCATATACCTGTCTAGTAGTCTCTTAAACTTCACTAGTGTATCTGCCTCCACCACTGACTCAGGCAGTGTATTCCACGCACCAACCACTCTCTGAGTAAAAAACCTTCCTCTAATATCCCCCTTGAACTTCCCACCCCTTACCTTAAAGCCATGTTCTCTTGTATTGAGCAGTGGTGCCCTGGGGAAGAGGCGTTGGCTATCCACGCTATCTATTCCACTTATTATCTTGTACACCTCTATTATGTCTCCTCTCATCCTCCTTCTCTCCAAAGAGTAAAGCCCGAGCTCCCTTAATCTCTGATCATAATGCATACTTTCTAAACCAGGCAGCATCCTGGTAAATCTCCTCTGTACCCTTTCCAATGCTTCCACATCTTTCCTATAGTGAGATGACCAGAACTGGACACAGTACTCCAAGTGTGGCCTAACCAAAGTTTTATAGAGCTGCATCATTACCTCACGACTCTTAAACTCTATCCCTCGACTTATGAAAGCTAACACCCCATAAGCTTTCTTAACTACCCTATCCACCTGTGAGGCAACTTTCAGGGATCTGTGGACATGTACCCCGAGATCCCTCTGCTCCTCCACACTACCAAGTATCCTGCCATTTACTTTGTACTCTGCCTTGGAATTTGTCCTTCCAAAGTGTACCACCTCACACTTCTCCGGGTTGAACTCCATCTGCCACTTCTCAGCCCACTTCTGCATCCTATCAATGTCTCCTTGCAATCTTCGACAATCCTCTACACTATCTACAACACCACCAACCTTTGTGTCATCTGCAAACTTGCCAACCCACCCTTCTACACACACATCCAGGTCGTTAATAAAATTCACGAGAAGTAGAGGTCCCAGAACAGATCCTTGTGGGACACCACTAGTCACAATCCTCCAATCTGAATGTACTCCCTCCACCACCACCCTCTGCCTTCTGCAGGCTAGCCAATTCTGAATCCACCTGGCCAAACTTCCCTGGATCCCATGCCTTCTAACTTTCTGAATAAGCCTACCGTGTGGAACCTTGTCAAATGCCTTACTAAAATCCATATAGATCACATCCACTGCACTATCCTCATCTATGTGCCTGGTCACCTCCTCAAAGAACTCTATCAGGCTTGTTAGACATGATCTGCCCTTCACAAAGCCATGCAGACTGTCCCTGATCAGACCATGATTCTCTAAATGCCTATAGATCCTATCTCTAAGAATCTTTTCCAACAGCTTTCCCACCACAGACGTAAGGCTCACTAGTCTATAATTACCCGGACTATCCCTACTGCCTTTTCTGAACAAGGAAACAACATTCGCCTCCCTCCAATCCTCCAGTACCATTCCCGTGGATAACGAGGACATAAAGATCCTAGCCAGAGGCTCAGCAATCTCTTCTCTCGCCTCTTGGAGCAGCCTGGGGAATATTCCGTCAGGCCCCGGGGACTTATCTGTCCTAATGTATTTTAACAACTCCAACACCTCCTCTCCCTTAATATCAACATGCTCCAGAACATCAGCCTCACTCATATTGTCCTCACCATCATCAAGTTCCCTCTCATTGGTGAATACCAAAGAGAAGTATTCATTGAGGACCTCGCTCACTTCCACAGCCTCCAAGCTCATCTCCCCACCTTTATCTCTAATCGGTCCTACCTTCACTTCTGTCATCCTTTTTTTCTTCACATAATTGAAGAGTGCCTTGGGGTTTTCCTTTACCCTACTCACCAAGGCCTTCTCATGCCCCCTTCTTGCTCTTCTCAGCCCCCTCTTAAGCTCCTTTCTTGCTTTCCTATATTCCTCAATAGAGCCATCTGATCCTTGCTTCCATGTATGCTGCCTTCTTCCACCTGACTAGATTCTCCACCTTACTTGTCACCCATGGTTCCTTCACCCTACCATTCTTTATCTTCCTCACCGGGACAAATTTATCCCTAACATCCCGCAAGAGATCTCTAAACATCGACCACATGTCCATAGTACATTTCCCTGCAAAAACATCATCCCAATTCACACCCGCAAGTTCGAGCCTTATAGCCTCATAATTTGCCTTTCCCCAATTAAAAATTTTCCTGTCCTCCCTGATTCTATCCTTTTCCATGATAATGCTAAAGGCCAGGGAGCGGTTGTCACTGTCCCCCAGATGCTCACCCACTGAGAGATCTGTGACCTGACCCGGTTCATTACCTAGTACTAGATCTAGTATGGCATTCCCCCTGGTCGGCCTGTCCACATACTGTGACAGGAATCCATCCTGGACACACTGAACAAACTCTGCCCCATCTAAACCCTTGGAACTAATCAGGTGCCAATCAATATTAGGGAAGTTAAAGTCACCCATGATAACAACCCTGTTATTTTTGCACCTTTCCAAAATCTGCCTCCCAATCTGCTCCTCTGTATCTCTGCTGCTACCAGGGGGCCTATAGAATACCCCCAACGGAGTAACTGCTCCCTTCCTGTTCCTGACTTCCACCTGTATTGACTCAAAAGAGGATCCTGCTACATTACCCACCCTTTCTGTAGCTGTAATAGTATCCCTGACCAGTAATGCCACCCCTCCTCCCCTTTTCCGCCTTCTCTATCCCTTTTAAAGCACTGAAATCCAGGAATATTGAGAATCCATTCCTGCCCTGGTACCAGCCAAGTCTCTGTAATGGCCACTACATCATTATTCCATGTATGTATCCAAGCTCTCAGTTCATCACCTTTGTTCCTGATGCTTCTTGCATTGAGGTACATACATTTCAGCCCTTCTACCTTACTGTCTTTACACCCTTTATTCTGCTTCTCTTTCCTCAAAGCCTCTCTGTACGTTAGATCTGGCCTTACTCCACGCACTTCTTTCATTGCTCTATCGCTCTGTGTCCCATTCCCCTCGCAAATTAGTTTAAACCCTCCCGAACCATGCTAGCAAACCTACCTGCAAGGATATTGCTCCCCCTCGAGTTCAGGTGCAACCCATCCAATCTGTACAGGTCCCACCTTCCCCAGAAGAGATCCCAATGATCTAAAAATCTAAAACCCTGCTCCCTGCACCAACTCCTCAGCCACGCATTCAACTGCCATCTCCTCCAATTCTTACCATCACTATCACATAGCACTGGCAGCAATCCTGAGAACGCCACCCTTGAGGTCCTGTTCTTCAGCCTAGTTCCCGAAACTCACACTTCAGGACCTCATCCCTTTTCCTGCCTATGTCGTTGGTCCCAACATGTATCACAACTTCTGGTTGTTTTCCCTCTCGTACCAGGATGTCATGTACCCGGTCAGAGACATCCCAGACCCTGGCACCTGGGAGGCAACAAACCATGCGGGTGTCCTTCTCACGTCCACAAGATCTCCTGTCTGCTCCCCTGACTATAGAGTCTCCAATGACGACAGCTCTCCTCTTCTCCATCCCACCCTTCTGCACCACCGGGTCAGACTCAGTGCCGGAGGCCCTGCCACCGTGGCTCACACCTGGTTGGTCATCCCCGCCAACGGTATCCAGGACAGTAAACTTATTATTCAGGGGAATGGCTACAGGGGTGCTCTGCACTACCTCTCTGCTCACCTTCACTTTCCACCCTCTGACTGTCACCCAACGACCTGCTTCCAACAGCCTAGGTGTGACTACCTCCCTGTAGCTCTCATCTATGACTGCCTCATTCTCCCTTATGAGTCGAAGGTCATCCAGCTGCTGCTCCAGATTCCTTACACGGTCTTCCAGATCGCCCAGCCGTATGCACTTCTGGCAGATGTGACTCTGCGGGAGAGGGGAGTTCCCCCAAGACTGTTACATCTCACATGAGAGGCACATCACCGTCTCAGGAGACATTGTAAAAACTAACTGCGAGCTAGTTTGTCCTCCGCCTCTTCTTGTCGAAGCCTCTCGAGTCAAAGCCTCAAAGCTCCACTCCTTCACAGGCCCACTCACGCACTGGCCGCTTTCCACAATGGATGAATTAATTGCTAATTCATTTAATCAAGGTCATCTATCCATTCTGAAGATCATTTTTGAATTTAAACAGATAGTTTGTATCCCCTAGGAACATTATGTTTCTGTTCTGTTGATTTATCGTATAAATATTTGTAATGCCCTAGTTAAAATTGTTTTTCTACTGCGATGTTTTTGGGCATTTTATTTTAGCCATTTTCTGCAAACACAGTGTGTTTTGTTAGCAAGCTTCATAGACTGGTGTTTTGGTTTCAGCTGAGATGAGGAGCCAATCGGGCTTATCTTGGTAACGTGTTGTAACATTCTGCCGAGTTGGATCTGATGGAAGATTTGAGGGAACTGGGCAGGATCAAATTTCTGCAGGACAGTAGGCTGGTTTGGGTTCTCTTGTTAGGAGGTATGGAGAAGAGCACAGGGGAAGACACTTGGAGGAACTGACCTGAAGGGGAGACCGTATTGCAAAGAGTGCTTTGTGTAGATGAATAGTTCCAAGGAGGAGGTACTGATACTTCTGAGTTAGCTAGTTTGTTCTGGGTGTTCTTCGAGAGGAGTTCAGCCCGCGGCTGGTGATGGGAGTTCAGCCTCATGAGTCAAGTCATACACCCAACTACTACAGAAACAAGCTTCAAGGTTTATGTGTGCATTTAGACTGGTTTAACTGTAACAGGGCCCTTTTTACTTTTATTTTTCTGTTAACTGTTTGTTAAAGTTAGGATGGAGCTAATCGGTAACTCCTTTGCTTGCGTCTTCACAAACAGCTCTATTTCCATCTTTAAATTCTCTATTTTTCCCTTTCAGGTTCTTTGAAGATCCTGACCTGGAGTTACACTCTGACTTCGGTTCTTTGCAGGAATGGGACCCGTTCTCGGGGTTTCACAACTGGCTGTTATTCAACATGCCGTGGGCGCGGCCTAACAGCTCAGTTCGCCTTCGGAGGGCTGAGATCTCGTGTCTCTGGAAACGGGCGGATCGAAGGTCGGTGTCCCAGCAGATCAGTGTGTTGTGGGAGTCGGAAGATCTATGGCTGTGTGCCCAGAGACCTGAGATCTTTGGGCACAGAGCTCAGAAAAAGCGACGCAATGGACTTTTAACATCGTAAACCAGTGAGCTGTTTGTTACGTTATGACTCTCCACTCACTGGGAAAATGGAGACACCTCCTTCTCCCTTATTAGGGAGCGAGAGAACCTGCGGTATGTCGAATGCCGGGTGAAACGCGAAGTCTTTGGGGTAAATGCAAGTCTGTGTCTTTGCTATTGCTTTGCTCGCGCTGAGTGCTTGGTGGCAGTGCTGATGCTTGCTTTTGTTGCCAGTGGGGGGAGGGGAGATTGTTCCTTACTTACGGGGGGGAGGGCAGCGGTGGGGGGCCTTTGGGGTTCTTACGTTTAACTGTCATTCATTCTTTGGGCACTTCTCCATTTTTGTGGATGTTTGCGAAGATAAAGCATTTCAGGATGTATATTGTATACATTTCTCTGACATGAAATTGGACCTTTGAAGTTGAAATATTGGTAAGTATCATTCCACAGTAATTTTATTTCGGTGTACCATCTGTTATTTCCTGGCAAATGATAACCACATGGGGCATTCACCACAATTTTCATACCCTCATTAGAACATCCCAACTTTCCAGTTAGGATGAACCCTAATCATACTGACGCTAGACATGTGTGGCTTATTGAAGATGGCCTTCTCACTATTACCCATGCAATGCTGAGTCACATGGCTGTTAGCAGATTTAGCTAACAAGACCGGCTTGTTATGAGCCATGGTGAGAGGGTTACATTTGTGGAGGCATATCCAGGATCAAATGTTGTATGAATGCTGCATAAGAATTGATTAAGGGGTTTATTTGTGTGTTTCAGCTAGTATTATGTGGAAAGTCAGGTACTTTATTATGGATACTTTTATACTTTTTATACTTTATACTTTATTGTCACCAAACAATTGATACTAGAACGTACAATCATCACAGCGATATTTGATTCTGCACTTCACACTCCCTGGATTACAAATATTAAATATTATAAATAGCTAAAATTAGTAAATATTAAAAATATTAATTATAAATCATAAATAGAAAATAGAAAAATGGGGAGTAAGGTAGTGCAAAAAAACCAAGAGGCAGGTCCGGATATTTGGAGGGAACAGCCCAGATCCGGGTCAGGGTCCGTTCAGCAGTCTTATCACAGTTGGAAAGAAGCTGTTCCCAAATCTGGCGGTATGAGTCTTCAAGCTCCTGAGCCGTCTCCCGGAGGGAAGAAGAATGAAAAGTGTGTTGACTGAGTGGGTCATGTCCGTGATTATCCTGGCAGCACTGCTCCGACAGCGTGCGGTGTAAAGTGAGTCCACAGACGGAAGATTGGTTTGCGTGATGTGCTGCGCCGTGTTCACGGTCTTCTGCAGCTTCTTTTGGTCTTGAACAGGACAACTTCCATACCAGGTTGTGATGCATCCATACCCTGTGATGTTTTCTACGGTGCATCTATAACAATTAGTGAGGGTTTTAGGGGACAGGCCAAATTTCTTTAGTTTTCTCAGGAAGTAAAGGCGCTGGTGGGCCTTCTTGGCAGTGAACTCTGCTTGGTTGGACCAAGTCAGGTCATTTGTGATAGTGACCCCGAGGAACTTAAAGCTTTTGACCTGTTCCACTTGCGCACCACCGATGTAAATTGGGTCGTGCGGTCCGCTACTCCTTCCGAAGTCAACAACCAATTCCTTTGTCTTGCTGATGTTGAGGGATAGATTATTGTCTTCGCACCATGCCACCAGGTTCTTAATTTCCTCTCTGTACTCAAACTCATCATTACCCAAGATACGGCCTACAATTGTTGTGTCATCAGCAAACTTATATATTGAGTTTGATGGAAACTTGGCTACACAATCATGGGTGTACAGTGAGTACAGCAGGGGGCTGAATACACAGCCTTGTGGGGCACCGGTGCTCAGAGTGATTGTAGAGCAGAGCTTGTCCCCTATTTTTACAGCCTGGGTCCTGTCTGTGAGAAAGTTGAAGATCCAGCTGCAGATCTGAGTGCTAAGTAATTAATGTCTGGTGCAATACGAAGAGAGTATCCACACTGAGTGCCTACACTGGTGGCCATCCCACACTTTTCCTATGCTACTTTGATGACTACATTGGTGCTGCTTTCTGCACTCATGCTGAACTCGATTTCATCCACTTTGCCTCCAACTTCCACCCTGCCCTCAAAACGACACCTCCCTTCCCTTTCTCGATCTCACTGTCTCTATCTCCAGAGAGACCTTATCCACCAATATCTATTACAAACTCACAGACTGACACAGCTACCTGGACTATATGTCTTCCCACCCTACTACTTGTAAAAACGCCATCCCCTTCTCTCAATTCCACCGTCTTCACCACATCTGATCTCAGGATGAGATTTTTCATTCTAGGACAAAGGTCTCCTTTTTCAAAGAAAGGGGTTTCCCTTCCTCCACCATCAACGCTGCCCTCAACCGCATCTCTTGCATTTCACGCATGTCTGCTCTTACCCCATCCTCCCACTAACCTACCAGGGATAGAGTTCCTCTTGTCCTCACCTACCACCCCACCAGCCTCTGCGTCCAGCACTTAATTCCCTGAAATTTCTGCCACTTCCAACGGGATCCCACCACGAAGCACATATTTCCCTCTCCACCCACTTTCTGCTTTCTGCAGGGATCACTCCCTACGTGAGCCCCTTGTCCAATCATCCCTCCCTTTTGATCTCCCTCCTGGCACTTATCCTTGCAAGCAGAATGAGTGCTACACCTGCCCCTACACCTCCTCCCTCATTGCCATTCAGGGCCCTGAACAGTCCTTCCAGGTGAGGCAACACTTCACCTCTGAGTCTGTTGGGGTCATATTCTGTGTCTGATGCTCCCGCTGTAGCCTCCTGTATATCAGTGAAACCCAGCATAGACTGGGAGACCGCTTCACCAAGCACCTATGTTCCATCCACCAGAAAAAGCAGGATCTCCCAGTGGCCACCCATTCCGATATGTCTATCCATGGCCTCCTCCACTGTCGTAATGAGACCACTCTTAGTTTTGGAGGAACAACACCATATATCCCATTTGGGTAGCTTCCAACCTGATGGCATGAACATCGATTTTTCAAACTTCCAGTAATGGCCCCCCTTCACCATTCCCCATCCCCTTTTCCCTCTCTAACCTTACCTCCTTAGCCACCCATCACCTTCCTCAGATGCTCCCCCCACTTTTCTTTCTTCCATGGCCTTCTGTCCCTTTCACCAATCAACTTCCCAGCTCCTATTTTATCCCTCTCCTTCCAGGTTTCCTATGACCTGGTGTTTCTCTCTCTCCTCCCCCCAGCTTCTAAATCTACTCCTCAACCTTCTTCTCCAGTCTTGCGGAAGGGTTTCAGCCCAAAACATCGACTATACTTTTTTCCATAGTTGTTCCCTGGCCTGCTGAGTTCCTCCAGCATTTTGATTGCGTTGCTTGTGTTCTGAGCGGGGTTACTGTCCAAATTCCCAACAAACTGCTACTTAGAGTGCTAAGTTCTGTAAAAGTCTTGGGGAAAGTTACACTGGTTGAAGAGTGTTTTGACTAATCAGCTGGTAAGGATGTTATGTTAGTCCAAACTACCAGTGACATGACTGAAGTCACACTGCCTGATAGGGCAGGGGTACCTGGAGATGCAGGGCTATGGTCTGTCCATATCTTCAGAGGAAGGGAAATGAAGCTGAGGGTGAAGATTTTAAAGACAAGTTGTTCTCTATTCTATGAAGTGAGGGAAAAGAGTTGTCCGATGTGAAAGGTCTCATGTGTCCTTCAGCAGTTGATTTAGACGATGAGACACGGGAACAGAATTTGGCCATCTGGCTCATTGAGTCTGCTCTGCCATTCAATCATGGCTGATGCTTTTGTTTCCTCCTCCTCAACCCCAGTTCCTGGCCTTCTCCCTGTAACCTTTGATGCAATGTCCAATCAAGAACCTCTCAATCTTTGTCTTAAGTATACCCAACAACCTGGCCTCCACAGCTGGATGTGGAAATAAATTCCACAATTCACCACCTTTTGGCTAAAGAAATTTCTCCGCATCTCTGTTTTGAAACGGTGCCCTTCTATCCTGAGGCTGTGCCCTCTTGTCCTAGACTCTCCCACCATGGGAAACATCCGTTCCACATCTACTCTGTCTAGGCCTTTCAACATTCGAAAGGTTTCAAGGAGATTCCCCCTTCTGAATTCCCGCGAGTACAGACCCAGAGCCATCAAATATTCCTCGTATGATAACCCTTTCATTCCTGGAATCATACTTGTGAACCTCCTCTGGACCCTCTCCAATGCCAGCACATCTTTTCTAAGATGAGGGGCCCAAAACTGTTCACAATACTCAAGGCGAGGTCTCACCAGTGCCTTATAAAGCCTCAGCATCACATCCCTGCTCTTGTATTCTAGACATTTTCAAATCAATGCCAACATGGCATTTGCCTTCCTCACCACTAACTCAACCTACAAGTTAACCTTTTGCGTGTTCTGCACAAGGACTCCCAAGTCTCTCTGCATCTCAGATTCCTGGATTTTCTCCCCATTTAAAAAATAGTCCACACATTTATTTCTGCTACACAAGTGCATAACCATGTGTTTTCCAAGATTGTATTTCATTTGCCACTTTCTTGCCCATTCTCCTAAACTGTCTCAGTCCTTCTGCATCCTACCTGTTTCCTCAACACTACCTGCCCTCCATCAACCTTCGTATCTTCTGCAAACTTGGCAACAAAGCCATCTGTTCCATCATCTAAATCATTGATATACAGCATAAGAAGAAGCTGTGCCAACACTGACCCCTGCAGAACACCATCAATTACTGATAGCCAACCAGAAAAGGATCCTTTTATTCCCACCCGCTGCCTCCTATCAATCAGCCAATGCTCTCTCTATGTTAGTAACTTTCCTGTTAATTTGTGCTCTTAACTTGGTAAGCAGCCTCATGTGTGGCACTTTGTCACAGGCCTCTGCAAGTCCCAATAGACAACATCCACTGCATCCCCTTTATCTATCCTACATGTAATCTCCTCAAAGAATTCCAACAGGTTCGTCAGGCAGGTTTTAAATTCTGAACTAGTTTCAGCTGTTACATCACTGGTCAATAAATGTCAAAGTGTACCTTCGGAGAGTCAAGGTTATCATAGGCTGAGAATGTTCTCTGGAGTCAAGCCCACAACCAATGGGGAAGGAGAATACGAGGACTGGGCGCAGCGGACATCTCAGTTGCTGGGTGAAGGGCAGTGTTCAGAAATATCAAAAACAGAGATTAGCAGAGAGTTTAAAAGGTTCGGCTACTGATGTAGTGAGGTCCTTAAAGACAGAAAAGCTGTTGGTCACATCAGTTAACTCTATGCAAATGTTAGAAAATGCTTTTGGCATGGCAGACAACCAGCCACTATTATGAAGAAGTTTAGGTACACATTCCAGGAGGAAGGCAAGAAGTTTTCTGTCTACCTTTTCAAACTAGATATACAGCTGCATTGCTTGTGCCCTGCAGGGGCCACTCAACCGGTTGAAATAAATCAATTAAGGTAGAGTAAGCTGTGAGGGGCACTCTGTCACATGACATGATTGCTCTAAGCATTCGAATGACTCTCAAGATGCCACACTCTGTTTCTCCGCATTTCTCCTTTTGTTGAGCTACTTACAGAAGTAAGAGAGGAGGAAAATATGATGGAGGAGCCAAAGGTTTCCAACAGTCGGGTAATGTCCTTAGTTGTAGTCCCTATCGTTGAAGTGACCTCTGATGCCACACACATAGAGTTTTTGCAAAATGAAGTGAGAAAGCCTGCAAGCCGAGGTATTTTGTTTGAAGTCCGCCAGTGCTGCAACAAAACATGACACATGTGCTAGGAAACCCGACCCCCCGTAGCACTCACTGAGCGGAGGGATGCTGCTGAAAGGAGGCTTTTGACTAGGGAAGCTACCGCTGTTTTCTGTTACAACCAAGAAGAGGATGGACATTTCAAATGGGAGTGTGAACGACAGGAACACCTTCGGAAAGCAGCCCAATAGTTACTTAAACAAAAAAGGAAGATGGGAAACTTCTGAGGGACCCAGTAGGGAATGACCTGGTATCTCAAAGAGAACACATTCCAATCGGTGTATCAAGGGAAATACTGAAGTGCAAAGCACTATTCCTGAAGGTTGAGTGGGACCAAGCTCTGATGTATCGGTACAGATCGAAGGTATTTACACTACAGCCATACTTAATACAGGTTCTCAAGTTACTTTACAGATCCTTTTACAACTGGCATTTGATACATTTACCATTGGTGCCACTCACTGGCCTTGAGATTTGGCAGCTTAGTATCTGATGGCTACCCATATGATGGTTACTTATCATTGTTTTCGGAAGTAGATGTTGGAGTCGCTAAGAGTATTGATACACTAGTGCTTGTGACATTCTTCGAGGGAAGTTCAAGTGTGGCTGGTGGTGGGGTTCAGTGCCAAGAGTAAAGCAATACACTCAACTGCTACAGAAACATGCTTCAATGTTTATGTGCACATTTAGACTAGTTTAACTGTAATGTTCTTTTTCTGATAACCATTTGTTAAAGTTGAAATTTTGGTAAATATATTCCACTGTATGATCTGTTTTTTTCCTGGTGAGCAATAACTTTGCATGGGTCAGCATATGCACAGCATTCACCACAATTTTTGTTCCCTCATCGAAAGATTCCAACTTTCCCGTTAGATTGAACTGGAATCATACTGACCCTAGACGTGTTGCTTATTAAAGTTGGCCTTCTCGCCGTTACCCATGCAATGCTGAGTCGAATGGCTATTAGCAGAGTTAGCTAACAAGCAAAGTTTGTTACGAGCCATGGTAAGAGGGTTACATGTTTATTGCTGATGATGCTTGAATAGATAATCATTCCTTATAACAGCCTGAACAGAGTGGGTGTAGAGAGGTTGTTTCCATTACTAGGAGATTCAGGAATCTGGGAGCCCAGCTTCAGAATAAAGGGAGATAAGAAGGAATTTCCACAGCCAGTAGATGGTGAACCTGTGCAATTCATTGCAATAGGGAGCTATGGACGTCAGTTCATGAGGTAGGTTTCAAGCAGAAATTGGTAGGTTCTAGATTGGTAAGGTTTTTAAGGATTACATGGAGAAGGCAGGAGAATAGGGTTGAAGAAAAATAATAAGCCATAATTGAATGGCCAAAAGACTCAATAGGCCAAATGGCCTAATTCTGTTTGTAAATCTTATGATCTATGACCATAAATACAGCCCTAATTCATTCAACTTCATATAGTCGGTGACCCCCACCTACCTTCCCACTTACCTGGCTTCACCTATCACCTTCCAGCTTGAACTCCTTCCCCTTCCCCCACATTCTTATTCTGGCTTCTTTTCCCTTCCTTTCCAGTGCTGATGAAGAGTCTTGGCGCAAAACTTTGATTCTCTTTTTCCTTTCCGTAGATACTGACTAGCCTGCTGAGTTCCATCAGCATTTTGTGTCTGTTGCTCTGGATTTCCAGCACTGCAGAATCTCTTGTGTTTATGACTTCATATGATTATGTTTTTCTTTCTTTTTAATTTTATAGGAGTTCTTATGGATAAAGAGCTTTCATAGCTGTTGTCAGATATATCACACTCATCAATGCAAAATATTACATTTTCTCAGTCTTTTCACTCACATCAACTCCAACATCACTCACCACATGCTAACGTTTTACTAATTTTTTATTGAGAGGACATAATTCACTCAGATTTGCTGATTGAGTATTAAAGGAAGCAGCTGGTGGCAGTTTTTCTTTGGAGCTCTGAGCAGCAGTCATTCAGCATTTGAGATTGAATGGAAAGGAAAAATTAAAGAAAGGCAGTGGCAAGTGGAGTAGCCATTGTTGTAGGAGTGGACAGATCAGAGTACAGACTTTGAGGCTTTAGCTCTTCAAAGCTTCAGCAAAGAAAGGCTTGTGTAAGAGAAGGCAAAAAGGCTGTAGGTAGAGGGGTTTCTTTGCCCCCTTCTTTATATTTGCTCAGTTAGGAGAATGGAGATGCCAGGCAGGATAGTGGAATGCTCCTCTTGTGGGCTGTTGGGAAGGCAGGGAGGCATCGAGTGTCCCTGATGACTACAATTGTAAGGTGCATCCAACTGCAGCTTCTAACAATCCACATTAAGGAGTTGGAGGTGGAACCAGATGAACTCCATATCATTCAGGAGTCTGTAGGGGTGATAGATAGGACATATAGAGAGGTAGTTACACCCAAGGTGCAGGACACAGGAAACTGGTGACAGTCAGGAAGGTAAGAGCGGTTAAGGAACCAGTGCAGAGTAGTACTATGACCATCCCACTGAACAACAGGTATATCACTTTAGATACTGTTGGAGGGGGAGATAACCAAACAGAGAGAAGTCACAGTGGGCGGGTGTCTGGCACTGAATCTGCCTTCGTGACTCGGAAGGGGAGGGGGAAAAGAAGCGAGTTCAGCTGATAGAAAATTCATCAGTTAGGGGAACAAAAAGGAGGTTCTGTGGATGAGAATGAGATTCTTGAATGGTATGTATCCTTCTGAGTGCCAGGGTCCAGGATATCACAGATCCAGTCTTCAACGTTCTCAAACGGGAGGGTAAACAGCCCGAGGTCGTGGTCCATGTAGATAACAATGGCATTGGTAGGACAAAGATTGAGGTTCTGCATAGGGAGTTTTCAGGGAGTTGGGTGCTAAGTTAAAGGGCAGGAGCTCCAGGGTTGTGATATCAGGATTGCTACCCATGACATAAGCTAATGAGGCAGAGATGGGAGATTATACAGTTAAACGTGTGGCTAAGGATTTGGTGTAGGAGGGACAGCTTCAGATTTTTGGATCATTGGGCTCTCTTCCAGGGAAGGTGGGACCTGTACAGAAGGGACAGCGTGCACCTGAACTGGAAGGGCATTAATATCCTTGCGGGAAGGTTTGTTAATGCCATACGGTGGCATTTTAACTTGAGTTGCAGGGAGATGGGAAGCATTGTGCCAGAACAGTTAGTGGAGAGGTTATGAAGACAAATGTTGGCAAGACCTTAGACAAAGTCTGGAATCAAAAGGTTGAATATGGTGCGACTAGTGTACTAAGCTGCGTATATTTCAATGGAAGATGTATCATAGGAGAGGCAAATAGGCTCAGGGTATGGGTCAAAACCTGAAATTATGAGCGACACACGAACAAAGTTCAGGAGGAACTCAGCAGGCCAGGCAGCATCTATGGAAAAATGAACAGTCGACGTTTCAGGCAGAAACCCTTCGGCAGGACTGGAGACAAAAAGCTGAGGAGTAGATTTGAAAGGTGGGAGGGGGAGAGAGAAAGACCAGGTGATAGATGAAACTTGGAGGGAGATGGATGAAGCAAAGAGCTAGGAAGTTCATACAGTAAAAAAACCCATCCACAGGCAAAGTGAGGTACAGTAGTGAAAACCGAATCCACAAGCACAGTGAGGTATGATACAGTGAAAACCCATCCACAGACACAGTGAGGTATGATATAGTGAAAACCCATCCACAGGCACAGTGAGATATGATACAGTGAAAACCCATCCACAGGCTCAGTGAGGTATGATACAGTGAAAAACCATCCACAGGCTCAGTGAGGTATGATACAGTGAAAAACCATCCACAGGCAGAGTGAGGTATGATACAGTGAAAAACCTGTCCACAGGCAGAGTGAGGTATGATACAGTGTAAAACATGTCCACAGGCACACTGAGATCTGATACAGTGAAAAACACATCGACAGGCACTGGGAGGTATGGTACAGTGAAAACCCATCCACAGGCACAGTGAGGTATGATACAGTGAAAAACCCATCCACAGCCACAGTGAGATATGATACACTGAAAAACCCATCCACAGGCACAGTGAGGTATGATACAGTGAAAAACCCATCCACAGGCAGAGTGAGATATGATACAGTGAAAAACCCATCCACAGGCACAGTGAGGTATGATACAGTGAAAAACCCATCCACAGGCACAGTGAGGTATGATACAGTGAAAACCCATCCACAGGCACAGTGAGGTATGATACAGTGAAAACCCATCCACAGGCACAGTGAGGTATGATACAGTGAAAAACCCATCCACAGGCAGAGTGAGATATGATACAGTGAAAAACCCATCCACAGGCACAGTGAGATATGATACAGTGAAAAACCCATCCACAGGCACAGTGAGGTATGATACAGTGAAAACCCATCCACAGGCACAGTGAGGTACGATACAGTGAAAACCCATCCACAGGCACAGTGAGGTATGATACAGTGAAAACCCATCCACAGGCAGAGTGAGGTATGATACAGTGAAAACCCTGTCCACAGGCACAGTGAGGTAAGATATATTGAAAACCTATCCACAGGCACAGTGAGGTATGATACAGTAAAAACCCCATCCATAGGCACAGTAAGGTATGATACAGTGAAAACCCATCCACAGGCACAGTGAGGTACAGTACAGTGAAAACCCATCCACAGACACAGTGACGTATGATACAGTGAAACCCATCCACAGACACAGTGAGATATGATAAAGTAAAAAAAACCTGTCCACAGACACAGTGATGTATGATACAGTGAAAACCATTCCACAGGCACAGTGAGGTATGATACAGTGAAAACCAATCCACAGACACAGTGAGGTACAGTACAGTGAAAAAACCCATCCACAGGCACAGTGAGGTATGATACAGTGAAAACTTGTCCACAGGCACAGTGAGGTATGATGCAGTGAAAAACCTGTCCACAGGCACAGTAGGTATGATACAGTGAAAAACCCATCCATGGGCACAGTGAGGTACAGTACAGTGAAAACCTATTCCACAGGCACAGTGAGGTATGATGCCGTGAAAACCCATCCACAGGCACAGTGAGGTATGATACAGTGCAAAACCCATCCACAGCCACAGTGAAGTATGATACAGTGAAAACCCATCCACAGGGACAGTGAGGTATGATACAGAGCAAAACCCATCCACAGTCAAAGTGAGGTACAGTACAGTGGAAAACCCATCCACAGGCACAGTGAGGTATGATACACTGAAAACCCATCCATAGTCAAAGTGAGGTACAGTACAGTGAAAAACCCATCCACAGGCACAGTGAGGTATGATACAGTGCAAAACCCACCCACAGGTACAGTGAGGTATGATATAGTGCAAAACCCATCAACAGGCACAGTGAAGTATGATACAGTGAAAACACATCCACAGGCACAGTGAGGTATGATACAGTGAAAACCCATCCACAGGCAGAGTGAGGAATGTTACAATGAAAAACCTGTCCACAGGCACAGTGAGGTACAGTAGAGTGAAAACCCATCCACGGGCACAGTGAGGTATGATACAGTCAAAACCCATCCACAGGCACAGTGAGGTATGATACAGTGAAAAACCCATCCACAGGCAGAGTGAGATATGATACAGTGAAAAACCCATCCACAGGCACAGTGAGGTATGATACAGTGAAAAACCCATCCACAGGCACAGTGAGGTATGATACAGTGAAAACCCATCCACAGGCACAGTGAGGTATGATACAGTGAAAACCCATCCACAGGCACAGTGAGGTATGATACAGTGAAAACCCATCCACAGGCAGAGTGAGGTATGATACAGTGAAAACCCTGTCCACAGGCACAGTGAGGTAAGATATAGTGAAAACCTATCCACAGGCACAGTGAGCTATGATACAGTAAAAACCCCATCCATAGGCACAGTAAGGTATGATACAGTGAAAACCCATCCACAGGCACAGTGAGGTACAGTACAGTGAAAACCCATCCACAGACACAGTGAGGTATGATACAGTGAAACCCATCCACAGACACAGTGAGATATGATAAAGTAAAAAAAACCTGTCCACAGACACAGTGAGGTATGATACAGTGAAAACCCTTCCACAGGCACAGTGAGGTATGATACAGTGAAAACCAATCCACAGACACAGTGAGGTACAATACAGTGAAACAACCCATCCACAGGCACAGTGAGGTATGATACAGTGAAAACCTGTCCACAGGCACAGTGAGGTATGATGGAGTGAAAAACCTGTCCACAGGCACAGTAAGTATGATACAGTGAAAAACCCATCCACAGGCACAGTGAGGTACAGTACAGTGAAAACCTATTCCACAGGCACAGTGAGGTATGATACAGTGCAAAACCCATCCACAGCCACAGTGAAGTATGATACAGTGAAAACCCATCCACAGGCACAGTGAGGTATGATACAGTGCAAAACCCATCCACAGTCAAAGTGAGGTACAGTACAGTGGAAAACCCATCCACAGGCACAGTGAGGTATGATACACTGAAAACCCATCCATAGTCAAAGTGAGGTACAGTACAGTGAAAAACCCATCCACAGGCACAGTGAGGTATGATACACTGCAAAACCCACCCACAGGCACAGTGAGGTATGATATAGTGCAAAACCCATCCACAGGCACAGTGAGGTATGATACAGTGAAAACACATCCACAGGCACAGTGAGGTATGATACAGTGAAAACCCATCCACAGCCACAGTGAAGTATGATACAGTGAAAACCCATCCACAGGCACAGTGAGGTATGATGCAGTGAAAACACATCCACAGGCACAGTGAGGTATGATACAGTGAAAACCCATCCACAGGCACAGTGAGGTATGATGCAGTGAAAACCCATCCACAGACACAGTGAGGTATGATACAGTGAAAAACCATCCACAGGCACTGTGAGGTATGTTACAGTGAAAACCCATCCACAGGCACAGTGAGATATGATACAGTGAAAAACCCATCCACAGGCACATTGAGGTATGATACAGTGAAAACCCATCCACAGGCACAGTGAGATTTGATACAGTGAAAAACCCGTCCACAGGCACAGTGAGGTATCATACAGTGAAAAACCCATCCACAGGCACAGTGAGGTATCATACAGTGAAAAACTCATCCACAGGCAGAGTGAGGTATGATACAGTGAAAACCCTGTCCACAGGCACAGTGAGGTATGATACAGTGCAAAACCCATCCACAGGCAGAGTGAGATATGATACAGTGAAAAACCCATCCACAGGCACAGTGAGGTATGATACAGTGAAAAAACCATCCACAGGCACAGTGAGGTATGATACAGTGAAAAACCCATCCACAGGCACAGTGAGGTATGATACAGTGAAAACCCATCCACAGGCACAGTGAGGTATGATACAGTGAAAACCCATCCACAGGCACAGTGATGTATGATACAGTGAAAACCCATCCACAGGCACAGTGATGTATGATACAGTGAAAAACCCATCCACAGGCAGAGTGAGATATGATACAGTTAAAAACCCATCCACAGGCACAGTGAGATATGATACAGTGAAAAACCCATCCACAGGCACAGTGAGGTATGATACAGTGAAAACCCATCCACAGGCAGAGTGAGCTATGATACAGTGAAAACCCTGTCCACAGGCACAGTGAGATAAGATATAGTGAAAACCTATCCACAGGCACAGTGAGGTATGATACAGTAAAAACCCCATCCATAGGCACAGTAAGGTATGATACAGTGAAAACCCATCCACAGGCACAGTGAGGTACAGTACAGTGAAAACCCATCCACAGACACAGTGAGGTATGATACAGTGAAACCCATCCACAGACACAGTGAGGTATGATACAGTGAAAACCCTTCCACAGGTACAGTGAGGTATGATACAGTGAAAACCAATCCACAGACACAGTGAGGTACAGTACAGTGAAAAAACCCATCCACAGGCACAGTGAGGTATGATACAGTGAAAACCTGTCCACAGGCACAGTGAGGTATGATGCAGTGAAAAACCTGTCCACAGGCACAGTAGGTATGATACAGTGAAAAACCCATCCACAGGCACAGTGAGGTACAGTACAGTGAAAACCTATTCCACAGGCACAGTGAGGTATGATGCCGTGAAAACCCACCCACAGGCACAGTGAGGTATGATATAGTGCAAAACCCATCCACAGGCACAGTGAGGTATGATACAGTGAAAACACATCCACAGGCACAGTGAGGTATGATACAGTGAAAACCCATCCACAGGCAGAGTGAGGAATGTTACAGTGAAAAACCTGTCCACAGGCACAGTGAGGTACAGTAGAGTGAAAACCCATCCACAGGCACAGTGAGGTATGATACAGTGAAAACACATCCACAGGCAGAGTGAGGAATGTTACAGTGAACAACCTGTCCACAGGCACAGTGAGGTACAGTAGAGAGAAAACCCATCCACAGGCACAGTGAGGTATGATGCAGTGAAAACCCATCCACAGACTCAGTGAGGTATGATACACTGAAAAACCATCCACAGGCACAGTGAGGTATGGTACAGTGGAAAACCAGTACACAGAAACAGAGAGGTATGATACAGTGAAAAACACATCGACAGGCACTGTGAGGTATGTTACAGTGAAAACCCATCCACAGGCACAGTGAGATATGATACAGTGAAAAACCCATCCACAGGCACATTGAGGTATGATACAGTGAAAACCCATCCACAGGCACAGTGAGATTTGATACAGTGAAAAACCCATCCACAGGCACAGTGAGGTATCATACCGTGAAAAACCCATCCACAGGCACAGTGAGGTATCATACAGTGAAAAACTCATCCACAGGCAGAGTGAGGTATGATACAGTGAAAACCCTGTCCACAGGCACAGTGAGGTATGATACAGTGCAAAACCCATCCACAGGCAGAGTGAGATATGATACAGTGAAAAACCCATCCACAGGCACAGTGAGGTATGATACAGTGAAAAAACCATCCACAGGCACAGTGAGATCTGATACAGTGAAAAACCATCCACAGGCACAGTGAGATATGATACAGTGAAAAACCCATCCACAGGCACAGTGAGGTATGATACAGTGAAAACCCATCCACAGGCAGAGTGAGGTATGATACAGTGAAAACCCTGTCCACAGGCAGAGTGAGGTAAGATATAGTGAAAACCTATCCACAGGCACAGTGAGGTATGATACAGTAAAAACCCCATCCATAGGCACAGTGAGGTATGATACAGTGAAAACCCATACACAGGCACAGTGAGGTACAGTACAGTGAAAACCCATCCACAGACACAGTGAGGTATGATACAGTGAAACCCATCCACAGACACAGTGAGATATGATACAGTAAAAAAAACCTGTCCACGGACACAGTGAGGTATGATGCAGTGAAAAACCTGTCCACAGGCACAGTAGGTATGATACAGTGAAAAACCCATCCACAGGCACAGTGAGGTACAGTACGGTGAAAACCTATTCCACAGGCACAGTGAGGTATGATGCCGTGAAAACACATCCACAGGCAGAGTGAGGTATGATATAGTGAAAACCTGTCCACAGGCACAGGGAGGTATGATGCAGTGAAAAACCTGTCCACAGGCACTATGAGGTATGATACAGTGAAAAACCCATCCACAGGAACAGTGAGGTACAGTACAGTGAAAACCTATTCCACAGGCACAGTGAGGTATAATGCTGTGAAAACACATCCACAGGCACAGTGAGGTATGATACAGTGCAAAACCCATCCACAGGCACAGTGAGGTATGATACAGTGCAAAACCCACCCACAGGTACAGTGAGGTATGATATAGTGCAAAACCCATCAACAGGCACAGTGAGGTATGATACAGTGAAAAACCCATCCACAGGCACAGTGAGGTATCATACCGTGAAAAACCCATCCACAGGCACAGTGAGGTATCATACAGTGAAAAACTCATCCACAGGCAGAGTGAGGTATGATACAGTGAAAACCCTGTCCACAGGCACAGTGAGGTATGATACAGTGCAAAACCCATCCACAGGCAGAGTGAGATATGATACAGTGAAAAACCCATCCACAGGCACAGTGAGGTATGATACAGTGAAAAAACCATCCACAGGCACAGTGAGATATGATACAGTGAAAAACCCATCCACAGGCACAGTGAGGTATGATACAGTGAAAACCCATCCACAGGCAGAGTGAGGTATGATACAGTGAAAACCCTGTCCACAGGCAGAGTGAGGTAAGATATAGTGAAAACCTATCCACAGGCACAGTGAGGTATGATACAGTAAAAACCCCATCCATAGGCACAGTGAGGTATGATACAGTGAAAACCCATACACAGGCACAGTGAGGTACAGTACAGTGAAAACCCATCCACAGACACAGTGAGGTATGATACAGTGAAACCCATCCACAGACACAGTGAGATATGATACAGTAAAAAAAACCTGTCCACGGACACAGTGAGGTATGATGCAGTGAAAAACCTGTCCACAGGCACAGTAGGTATGATACAGTGAAAAACCCATCCACAGGCACAGTGAGGTACAGTACGGTGAAAACCTATTCCACAGGCACAGTGAGGTATGATGCCGTGAAAACACATCCACAGGCAGAGTGAGGTATGATACAGTGAAAACCTGTCCACAGGCACAGGGAGGTATGATGCAGTGAAAAACCTGTCCACAGGCACTATGAGGTATGATACAGTGAAAAACCCATCCACAGGAACAGTGAGGTACAGTACAGTGAAAACCTATTCCACAGGCACAGTGAGGTATAATGCTGTGAAAACACATCCACAGGCACAGTGAGGTATGATACAGTGCAAAACCCATCCACAGGCACAGTGAAGTATGATACAGTGAAAACCCATCCACAGGCACAGCGAGGTATGATACAGTGAAAAAACCTGTCCACAGACACAGTGAGGTATGATACAGTGAAAACCCTTCCACAGGCACAGTGAGGTATGATACAGTGAAAACCAATCCACAGACACAGTGAGGTACAGTACAGTGAAAAAACCCATCCACAGGCACAGTGAAGTATGATACAGTGAAAACCCATCCACAGGCAGAGTGAGGAATGTTACAGTGAAAAACCTGTCCACAGGCACAGTGAGGTACAGTAGAGTGAAAACCCATCCACAGGCACAGTGAGGTATGATACAGTGAAAGCCCATCCACAGGCAGAGTGAGGAATGTTACAGTGAAAAACCTGTCCACAGGCACAGTGAAGTATGATACAGTGAAAACCCATCCACAGGCACAGTGAGGTATGATACAGTGAAAAATCTGTCCACAGGCAGAGTGAGGTATGATACAGTGTACAACATGTCCACAGGCACAGTGAGATCTGATACAGTGAAAAACACATCCACAGACACTATGAGGTATGGTACAGTGAAAACCCATCCACAGGCACAGTGAGGTACAGTACAGTGAAAAACCCATCCACAGGCAGTGTAAGGTATGATACAGTGAAAAACCCATCCACAGTCACAGTGAGATACAGTACAGTGAAAAACCCATCCACAGGCACATTGAGGTACGATACACTGAAAACCCATCCAAAGGCAGAGTGAGGAATGTTACAGTGAAAAACCATCCACAGGCACAGTGAGGTATGGTACAGTGGAAAACCAGTACACAGAAACAGAGCGGTATGATACAGTGAAAAACACATCGACAGGCACTGTGAGGTATGTTACAGTGAAAACCCAACCACAGGCACAGTGAGGCATGACACAGTGAAAAACCCATCCACAGGCACAGTGAGATATGATACAGTGAAAAACCCAACCACAGGCACATTGAGGTATGATACAGTGAAAACCCATCCACAGGCACAGTGAGATACAGTACAGTGAAAAACCCATCCACAGGCACATTGAGGTATGATACAGTGAAAACCCAACCACAGGCACAGTGAGATATGATACAGTGAAAAACCCATCCACAAGCACAGTAAGGTATCATACAGTGAAAAACCCATCCACAGGCACAGTGAGGTATGATACACTGAAAAACTCATCCACAGGCAGAGTGAGGTATGATACAGTGAAAACCCTGTCCACAGGCACAGTGAGGTATGATACAGTAAAAAACCCATCCACAGCCACAGTGAGGTATGATACAGTGAAAACCCTGTCCACAGGCACAGTGAGGTATCATACAGTAAAAAACCCATCCACAGGCAGAGTGAGATATGATACAGTGAAAAACCCATCCACAGGCACAGTGAGGTATGATACAGTGAAAAACCCATCCACAGGCACAGTGAGATATGATACAGTGAAAAACCCATCCACAGACACAGTGAGGTATGATACAGTGAAAACCCATCCACATGCAGAGTGAGGTATGATACAGTGAAAACCCGGTCCACAGGCACAGTGAGGTAAGATATAGTGAAAACCTATCCACAGGCACAATGAGGTATGATACAGTAAAAACCCCATCCATAGGCACAGTGAGGTATGATACAGTGAAAACCCATCCACAGGCACAGTGAGGTACAATACGGTGAAAACCCATCCACAGACACAGTGAGGTATGATACAGTGACAACCATCCACAGGCACAGTGAGGTACAGTACATTGAAAAACCCATCCACAGGCACAGTGAGATATGATACAGTGAAAAACCATCCACAGTCAAAGTGAGGTACAGTACAGTGGAAAACCCATCCACAGGCACAGTGAGGTATGATACCGTGAAAACCCATCCATAGTCAAAGTGAGGTACAGTACAGTGAAAAACCCATCCACAGGCACAGTGAGGTATGATACAGTGCAAAACCCACCCACAGGCACAGTGAGGTATGATATAGTGCAAAACCCACCCACAGGCACAGTGAGGTATGATACAGTGAAAACCCATCCACAGGCACAGTGAGGTATGATACAGTGAAAACCCATCCACAGGCACAGTGAGATCTGATACAGTGAAAAACCATCCACAGGCACAGTGAGGTATGATACAGTGAAAACCCATCCACAGACACAGTGAGGTATGATACAGTGAAACCCATCCACAGACATAGTGAGATATGATACAGTAAAAAAACCTGTCCACAGACACAGTGAGGTATGATGCAGTGAAAACCCTTCCACAGGCACAGTGAGGTATGATACAGTGAAAACCAATCCACAGACACAGTGAGGAACAGTACAGTGAAAAAACCCATCCACAGGCACAGTGAAGTATGATACAGTGAAAACCCATCCACAGGCAGAGTGAGGAATGTTACAGTGAAAAACCTGTCCACAGGCACAGTGAGGTACAGTAGAGTGAAAACCCATCCACAGGCACAGTGAGGTATGATACAGTGAAAAACCTGTCCACATGCAGAGTGAGGTATGATACAGTGTAAAACATGTCCACAGGCACAGTGAGATCTGATACAGTGAAAAACACATCCACAGACACTATGAGGTATGGTACAGTGAAAACCCATCCACAGGCACAGTGAGGTACAGTACAGTGAAAAACCCATCCACAGGCAGTGTAAGGTATGATACAGTGAAAAACCCATCCACAGTCACAGTGAGGTATGATACAGTGAAAACCCATCCACAGTCAAAGTGAGGTACAGTACAGTGGAAAACCCATCCACAGGCACAGTGAGGTATGATACACTGAAAACCCATCCATAGTCAAAGTGAGGTACAGAACAGTGAAAAACCCATCCACAAGCACAGTTAGGTATGATACAGTGCAAAACCCATCCACAGGCACAGTGAGGTATGATACAGTGAAAACCCATCCACAGGCACAGTGAGGTATGATACAGTGAAAACCCATCCACAGGCAGAGTGAGGAATGTTACAGTGAAAAACGTGTCCACAGGCACAGTGAGGTACAGTAGAGTGAAAACCCATCCACAGGCAGAGTGAGGAATGTTACAGTGAAAAACGTGTCCACAGGCACAGTGAGGTACAGTAGAGTGAAAACCCATCCACAGGCACAGTGAGGTATGATACAGTGAAAACCCATCCAAAGGCAGAGTGAGGAATGTTACAGTGAAAAACCTGTCCACAGGCACAGTGAGGTACAGTAGAGTGAAAACCCATCCACAGGCACAGTGAGGTATGATACAGTGAAAACCCATCCACAGACACAGTGAGGTATGATACAGTGAAAAACCATCCACAGGCACAGTGAGGTATGGTACAGTGGAAAACCAGTACACAGAAACAGAGAGGTATGATGCAGTGAAAAACACATCGATAGGCACTGTGAGGTATGTTACAGTGAAAACCCATCCACAGGCACAGTGAGGCATGACACAGTGAAAAACCCATCCACAGGCACAGTGAGATATGATACAGTGAAAAACCCATCCACAGGCACATTGTGGTATGATACAGTGAAAACCCATCCACCGGCACAGTGAGATACAGTACAGTGAAAAACCCATCGACAGGCACTGTGAGGTATGATACAGTGAAAACCCCATCCACAGGCACAGTGAGATATGATACAGTGAAAAACCCATCCACAGGCACAGTGAGGTATCATACAGTGAAAAACCCATCCACAGGCACAGTGAGGTATGATACACTGAAAAACTCATCCACAGGCAGAGTGAGGTATGATACAGTGAAAACCCTGTCCACGGACACAGTGAGGTATGATGCAGTGAAAAACCTGTCCACAGGCACAGTAGGTATGATACAGTGAAAAACCCATCCACAGGCACAGTGAGGTACAGTACGGTGAAAACCTATTCCACAGGCACAGTGAGGTATGATGCCGTGAAAACACATCCACAGGCAGAGTGAGGTATGATACAGTGAAAACCTGTCCACAGGCACAGGGAGGTATGATGCAGTGAAAAACCTGTCCACAGGCACTATGAGGTATGATACAGTGAAAAACCCATCCACAGGAACAGTGAGGTACAGTACAGTGAAAACCTATTCCACAGGCACAGTGAGGTATAATGCTGTGAAAACACATCCACAGGCACAGTGAGGTATGATACAGTGCAAAACCCATCCACAGGCACAGTGAAGTATGATACAGTGAAAACCCATCCACAGGCACAGCGAGGTATGATACAGTGAAAAAACCTGTCCACAGACACAGTGAGGTATGATACAGTGAAAACCCTTCCACAGGCACAGTGAGGTATGATACAGTGAAAACCAATCCACAGACACAGTGAGGTACAGTACAGTGAAAAAACCCATCCACAGGCACAGTGAAGTATGATACAGTGAAAACCCATCCACAGGCAGAGTGAGGAATGTTACAGTGAAAAACCTGTCCACAGGCACAGTGAGGTACAGTAGAGTGAAAACCCATCCACAGGCACAGTGAGGTATGATACAGTGAAAGCCCATCCACAGGCAGAGTGAGGAATGTTACAGTGAAAAACCTGTCCACAGGCACAGTGAAGTATGATACAGTGAAAACCCATCCACAGGCACAGTGAGGTATGATACAGTGAAAAATCTGTCCACAGGCAGAGTGAGGTATGATACAGTGTACAACATGTCCACAGGCACAGTGAGATCTGATACAGTGAAAAACACATCCACAGACACTATGAGGTATGGTACAGTGAAAACCCATCCACAGGCACAGTGAGGTACAGTACAGTGAAAAACCCATCCACAGGCAGTGTAAGGTATGATACAGTGAAAAACCCATCCACAGTCACAGTGAGATACAGTACAGTGAAAAACCCATCCACAGGCACATTGAGGTACGATACACTGAAAACCCATCCAAAGGCAGAGTGAGGAATGTTACAGTGAAAAACCATCCACAGGCACAGTGAGGTATGGTACAGTGGAAAACCAGTACACAGAAACAGAGCGGTATGATACAGTGAAAAACACATCGACAGGCACTGTGAGGTATGTTACAGTGAAAACCCAACCACAGGCACAGTGAGGCATGACACAGTGAAAAACCCATCCACAGGCACAGTGAGATATGATACAGTGAAAAACCCAACCACAGGCACATTGAGGTATGATACAGTGAAAACCCATCCACAGGCACAGTGAGATACAGTACAGTGAAAAACCCATCCACAGGCACATTGAGGTATGATACAGTGAAAACCCAACCACAGGCACAGTGAGATATGATACAGTGAAAAACCCATCCACAAGCACAGTAAGGTATCATACAGTGAAAAACCCATCCACAGGCACAGTGAGGTATGATACACTGAAAAACTCATCCACAGGCAGAGTGAGGTATGATACAGTGAAAACCCTGTCCACAGGCACAGTGAGGTATGATACAGTAAAAAACCCATCCACAGCCACAGTGAGGTATGATACAGTGAAAACCCTGTCCACAGGCACAGTGAGGTATCATACAGTAAAAAACCCATCCACAGGCAGAGTGAGATATGATACAGTGAAAAACCCATCCACAGGCACAGTGAGGTATGATACAGTGAAAAACCCATCCACAGGCACAGTGAGATATGATACAGTGAAAAACCCATCCACAGACACAGTGAGGTATGATACAGTGAAAACCCATCCACATGCAGAGTGAGGTATGATACAGTGAAAACCCGGTCCACAGGCACAGTGAGGTAAGATATAGTGAAAACCTATCCACAGGCACAATGAGGTATGATACAGTAAAAACCCCATCCATAGGCACAGTGAGGTATGATACAGTGAAAACCCATCCACAGGCACAGTGAGGTACAATACGGTGAAAACCCATCCACAGACACAGTGAGGTATGATACAGTGACAACCATCCACAGGCACAGTGAGGTACAGTACATTGAAAAACCCATCCACAGGCACAGTGAGATATGATACAGTGAAAAACCATCCACAGTCAAAGTGAGGTACAGTACAGTGGAAAACCCATCCACAGGCACAGTGAGGTATGATACCGTGAAAACCCATCCATAGTCAAAGTGAGGTACAGTACAGTGAAAAACCCATCCACAGGCACAGTGAGGTATGATACAGTGCAAAACCCACCCACAGGCACAGTGAGGTATGATATAGTGCAAAACCCACCCACAGGCACAGTGAGGTATGATACAGTGAAAACCCATCCACAGGCACAGTGAGGTATGATACAGTGAAAACCCATCCACAGGCACAGTGAGATCTGATACAGTGAAAAACCATCCACAGGCACAGTGAGGTATGATACAGTGAAAACCCATCCACAGACACAGTGAGGTATGATACAGTGAAACCCATCCACAGACATAGTGAGATATGATACAGTAAAAAAACCTGTCCACAGACACAGTGAGGTATGATGCAGTGAAAACCCTTCCACAGGCACAGTGAGGTATGATACAGTGAAAACCAATCCACAGACACAGTGAGGAACAGTACAGTGAAAAAACCCATCCACAGGCACAGTGAAGTATGATACAGTGAAAACCCATCCACAGGCAGAGTGAGGAATGTTACAGTGAAAAACCTGTCCACAGGCACAGTGAGGTACAGTAGAGTGAAAACCCATCCACAGGCACAGTGAGG
Source organism: Mobula birostris (assembly GCF_030028105.1). NCBI lineage: Eukaryota > Metazoa > Chordata > Chondrichthyes > Myliobatiformes > Myliobatidae > Mobula > Mobula birostris. The sequence goes on from NC_092390.1 coordinate 66,506,212, forward strand.
TATGATACAGTGAAAAACCTGTCCACATGCAGAGTGAGGTATGATACAGTGTAAAACATGTCCACAGGCACAGTGAGATCTGATACAGTGAAAAACACATCCACAGACACTATGAGGTATGGTACAGTGAAAACCCATCCACAGGCACAGTGAGGTACAGTACAGTGAAAAACCCATCCACAGGCAGTGTAAGGTATGATACAGTGAAAAACCCATCCACAGTCACAGTGAGGTATGATACAGTGAAAACCCATCCACAGTCAAAGTGAGGTACAGTACAGTGGAAAACCCATCCACAGGCACAGTGAGGTATGATACACTGAAAACCCATCCATAGTCAAAGTGAGGTACAGAACAGTGAAAAACCCATCCACAAGCACAGTTAGGTATGCTACAGTGCAAAACCCATCCACAGGCACAGTGAGGTATGATACAGTGAAAACCCATCCACAGGCACAGTGAGGTATGATACAGTGAAAACCCATCCACAGGCAGAGTGAGGAATGTTACAGTGAAAAACGTGTCCACAGGCACAGTGAGGTACAGTAGAGTGAAAACCCATCCACAGGCAGAGTGAGGAATGTTACAGTGAAAAACGTGTCCACAGGCACAGTGAGGTACAGTAGAGTGAAAACCCATCCACAGGCACAGTGAGGTATGATACAGTGAAAACCCATCCAAAGGCAGAGTGAGGAATGTTACAGTGAAAAACCTGTCCACAGGCACAGTGAGGTACAGTAGAGTGAAAACCCATCCACAGGCACAGTGAGGTATGATACAGTGAAAACCCATCCACAGACACAGTGAGGTATGATACAGTGAAAAACCATCCACAGGCACAGTGAGGTATGGTACAGTGGAAAACCAGTACACAGAAACAGAGAGGTATGATGCAGTGAAAAACACATCGATAGGCACTGTGAGGTATGTTACAGTGAAAACCCATCCACAGGCACAGTGAGGCATGACACAGTGAAAAACCCATCCACAGGCACAGTGAGATATGATACAGTGAAAAACCCATCCACAGGCACATTGTGGTATGATACAGTGAAAACCCATCCACCGGCACAGTGAGATACAGTACAGTGAAAAACCCATCGACAGGCACTGTGAGGTATGATACAGTGAAAACCCCATCCACAGGCACAGTGAGATATGATACAGTGAAAAACCCATCCACAGGCACAGTGAGGTATCATACAGTGAAAAACCCATCCACAGGCACAGTGAGGTATGATACACTGAAAAACTCATCCACAGGCAGAGTGAGGTATGATACAGTGAAAACCCTGTCCACAGGCACAGTGAGGTATGATACAGTAAAAAACCCATCCACAGGCACAGTGAGGTATGATACAGTGAAAACCCTGTCCACAGGCACAGTGAGGTATGATACAGTAAAAAACCCATCCACAGGCAGAGTGAGATATGATACAGTGAAAAACCCGTCCACAGGCACACTGAGGTATGATACAGTGAAAAACCCATCCACAGGCACAGTGAGATATGATACAGTGAAAAACCCATCCACAGGCACAGTGAGGTATGATACAGTGAAAACCCATGCACAGGCAGAGTGAGGTATGATACAGTGAAAACCCTGTCCACAGGCACAGTGAGGTAAGATATAGTGAAAACCTATCCACAGGCACAATGAGGTATGATACAGTAAAAACCCCATCCACAGGCACAGTGAGGTATGATACAGTGAAAACCCATCCACAGGCACAGTGAGGTACAGTACGGTGAAAACACATCCACAGACACAGTGAGGTATGATACAGTGAAACCCATCCACAGACACAGTGAGATATGATACAGTAAAAAAAACCTGTCCACAGACACAGTGAGGTATGATGCAGTGAAAAACCTGTCCACAGGCACAGTAGGTATGATACAGTGCAAAACCCATCCACAGGCACAGTGAAGTATGATACAGTGAAAAACCATCCACAGGCACAGTGAGATATGATACAGTAAAAAACCCTGTCCACCGACACAGTGAGGTATGATACAGTGAAAACCCTTCCACAGACACACTGAGGTATGATACAGTGAAAACCCATCCACAGGCACAGTGAGGTATGATACAGTGAAAAACCTGTCCACAGGCACAGTAGGTATGATACAGTGAAAAACCCATCCACAGGCACACTGAGGTACAATACAGTGAAAACCTATTCCACAGGCACAGTGAGGTATGATGCCGTGAAAACACATCCACAGGCACAGTGAGGTATGATACAGTGCAAAACCCATCCACAGGCACAGTGAAGTATGATACAGTGAAAACCCATCCACAGGCACAGTGAGGTATGATACAGTGAAAAACCTGTCCACAGGCAGAGTGAGGTATGATACAGTGTAAAACATATCCACAGGCACAGTGAGATCTGATACAATGAAAAACACACCCACAGGCACTATGAGGTATGGTACAGTGAAAACCCATCCACAGGCACAGTGAGTTACAGTACAGTGAAAAACCCATCCACAGGCACAGTAAGGTATGATACAGTGAAAAACCCATCCACAGGCACAGTGAGGTATGATACAGTGAAAACCCATCCACAGTCAAAGTGAGGTACAGTACAGTGGAAAACCCATCCACAGGCACAGTGAGGTATGATACAGTGAAAACCCATCCATAGTCAAAGTGAGGTACAGTACAGCGAAAAACCCATCCACAGGCACAGTGAGGTATGATACAGTAAAAAACCCATCCACAGGCACAGTGAGATCTGATACAGTGAAAAACCATCCACAGGCACAGTGATGTATGATACAGTGAAAAACCCATCCACAGACACAGTGAGGTATGATATAGTGAAAACCCATCCACAGGCACAGTGAGGTATGATACAGTGAAAACCCATCCACAGGCACAGTGAGATCTGATACAGTGAAACACCATCCATAGGCACAGTGAGGTATGGTACAGTGGAAAACCAGTACACAGAAACAGAGAGGTATGATACACTGAAAAACACATCGACAGGCACTGTCAGGTATGTTACAGTGAAAACCCATCCACAGGCACAGTGAGGTATGATACAGTGAAAAACCCATGCACAGGCACAGTGAGGTATGATACAGTGAAAAACCCATCCATAGGCACAGTGAGGTATGAAACAGTGAAAAACTCATCCACAGGCAGAGTGAGGTATGATACAGTGAAAACCCTGTCCACAGGCACAGTGAGGTATGATACAGTGAAAACCTATCCACAGGCACAGTGAGGTATGAAACAGTAAAAACCCCATCCATACGCACAGTGAGGTATGATACACTGAAACCCCATCCACAGGCACAGTGAGGTACAGTACAGTGAAAAACCTGTCCACAGACAGAGTGAGGTATGATACAGTGAAAACCCATGCACAGGCAGAGTGAGGTATGATACAGTGAAAACCCTGTCCACAGGCACAGTGAGGTAAGATATAGTGAAAACCTATCCACAGGCACAATGAGGTATGATACAGTAAAAACCCCATCCACAGGCACAGTGAGGTATGATACAGTGAAAACCCATCCACAGGCACAGTGAGGTACAATACGGTGAAAACCCATCCACAGACACAGTGAGGTATGATACAGTGAAACCCATCCACAGACACAGTGAGATATGATACAGTAAAAAAAAACCTGTCCACAGACACAGTGATGTATGATGCAGTGAAAAACCTGTCCACCGGCACAGTAGGTATGATACAGTGCAAAACCCATCCACAGGCACAGTGAAGTATGATACAGTGAAAACCCATCCACAGGCACAGTGAGGTATGATACAGTGAAAAACCTGTCCACAGGCAGAGTGAGGTATGATACAGTGCAAAATATGTCCACAGGCACAGTGAGATCTGATACAGTGAAAAACACATCCACAGGCACTATGAGGTATGATACAGTGAAAACCATCCACAGGCACAGTGAGGTACAGTACAGTGAAAAACCCATCCACAGGCACAGTGAGATATGATACAGTGAAAAACCATCCACAGTCAAAGTGAGGTACAGTACAGTGGAAAACCCATCCACAGGCACAGTGAGGTATGATACCGTGAAAACCCATCCATAGTCAAAGTGAGGTACAGTACAGTGAAAAACCCATCCACAGGCACAGTGAGGTATGATACAGTGCAAAACCCACCCACAGGCACAGTGAGGTATGATATAGTGCAAAACCCATCCACAGGCACAGTGAGGTATGATACAGTGAAAACCCATCCACAGGCACAGTGAGGTATGATACAGTGAAAACCCATCCACAGGCACAGTGAGATCTGATACAGTGAAAAACCATCCACAGGCACAGTGAGATATGATACAGTAAAAAACCCTGTCCACCGACACAGTGAGGTATGATACAGTGAAAACCCTTCCACAGACACACTGAGGTATGATACAGTGAAAACCCATCCACAGGCACAGTGAGGTATGATACAGTGAAAAACCTGTCCACAGGCACAGTAGGTATGATACAGTGAAAAACCCATCCACAGGCACACTGAGGTACAATACAGTGAAAACCTATTCCACAGGCACAGTGAGGTATGATGCCGTGAAAACACATCCACAGGCACAGTGAGGTATGATACAGTGCAAAACCCATCCACAGGCACAGTGAAGTATGATACAGTGAAAACCCATCCACAGGCACAGTGAGGTATGATACAGTGAAAACCCATCCACAGGCAGAGTGAGGAATGTTACAGTAAAAAACGTGTCCACAGGCACAGTGAGGTACAGTAGAGTGAAAACCCATCCACAGGCACAGTGAGGTATGATACAGTGAAAACCCATCCAAAGGCAGAGTGAGGAATGTTACAGTGAAAAACCTGTCCACAGGCACAGTGAGGTACAGTAGAGTGAAAACCCATCCACAGGCACAGTGAGGTATGATACAGTGAAAACCCATCCACAGACACAGTGAGGTATGATACAGTGAAAAACCATCCACAGGCACAGTGAGGTATGGTACAGTGGAAAACCAGTACACAGAAACAGAGAGGTATGATGCAGTGAAAAACACATCGATAGGCACTGTGAGGTATGTTACAGTGAAAACCCATCCACAGGCACAGTGAGGCATGACACAGTGAAAAACCCATCCACAGGCACAGTGAGATATGATACAGTGAAAAACCCATCCACAGGCACATTGTGGTATGATACAGTGAAAACCCATCCACCGGCACAGTGAGATACAGTACAGTGAAAAACCCATCGACAGGCACTGTGAGGTATGATACAGTGAAAACCCCATCCACAGGCACAGTGAGATATGATACAGTGAAAAACCCATCCACAGGCACAGTGAGGTATCATACAGTGAAAAACCCATCCACAGGCACAGTGAGGTATGATACACTGAAAAACTCATCCACAGGCAGAGTGAGGTATGATACAGTGAAAACCCTGTCCACAGGCACAGTGAGGTATGATACAGTAAAAAACCCATCCACAGGCACAGTGAGGTATGATACAGTGAAAACCCTGTCCACAGGCACAGTGAGGTATGATACAGTAAAAAACCCATCCACAGGCAGAGTGAGATATGATACAGTGAAAAACCCGTCCACAGGCACACTGAGGTATGATACAGTGAAAAACCCATCCACAGGCACAGTGAGATATGATACAGTGAAAAACCCATCCACAGGCACAGTGAGATCTGATACAGTGAAAAACCATCCACAGGCACAGTGATGTATGATACAGTGAAAACCCATCCACAGACACAGTGAGGTATGATACAGTGAAAAACCCATCCACAGACACAGTGAGGTATGATATAGTGAAAACCCATCCACAGGCACAGTGAGGTATGATACAGTGAAAACCCATCCACAGGCACAGTGAGATCTGATACAGTGAAACACCATCCATAGGCACAGTGAGGTATGGTACAGTGGAAAACCAGTACACAGAAACAGAGAGGTATGATACACTGAAAAACACATCGACAGGCACTGTCAGGTATGTTACAGTGAAAACCCATCCACAGGCACAGTGAGGTATGATACAGTGAAAAACCCATCCATAGGCACAGTGAGGTATGAAACAGTGAAAAACTCATCCACAGGCAGAGTGAGGTATGATACAGTGAAAACCCTGTCCACAGGCACAGTGAGGTATGATACAGTGAAAACCTATCCACAGGCACAGTGAGGTATGAAACAGTAAAAACCCCATCCATACGCACAGTGAGGTATGATACACTGAAACCCCATCCACAGGCACAGTGAGGTACAGTACAGTGAAAAACCTGTCCACAGACAGAGTGAGGTATGATACAGTGAAAACCCATGCACAGGCAGAGTGAGGTATGATACAGTGAAAACCCTGTCCACAGGCACAGTGAGGTAAGATATAGTGAAAACCTATCCACAGGCACAATGAGGTATGATACAGTAAAAACCCCATCCACAGGCACAGTGAGGTATGATACAGTGAAAACCCATCCACAGGCACAGTGAGGTACAATACGGTGAAAACCCATCCACAGACACAGTGAGGTATGATACAGTGAAACCCATCCACAGACACAGTGAGATATGATACAGTAAAAAAAAACCTGTCCACAGACACAGTGAGGTATGATGCAGTGAAAAACCTGTCCACCGGCACAGTAGGTATGATACAGTGCAAAACCCATCCACAGGCACAGTGAAGTATGATACAGTGAAAACCCATCCACAGGCACAGTGAGGTATGATACAGTGAAAAACCTGTCCACAGGCAGAGTGAGGTATGATACAGTGCAAAATATGTCCACAGGCACAGTGAGATCTGATACAGTGAAAAACACATCCACAGGCACTATGAGGTATGATACAGTGAAAACCATCCACAGGCACAGTGAGGTACAGTACAGTGAAAAACCCATCCACAGGCACAGTGAGATATGATACAGTGAAAAACCATCCACAGTCAAAGTGAGGTACAGTACAGTGGAAAACCCATCCACAGGCACAGTGAGGTATGATACCGTGAAAACCCATCCATAGTCAAAGTGAGGTACAGTACAGTGAAAAACCCATCCACAGGCACAGTGAGGTATGATACAGTGCAAAACCCACCCACAGGCACAGTGAGGTATGATATAGTGCAAAACCCATCCACAGGCACAGTGAGGTATGATACAGTGAAAACCCATCCACAGGCACAGTGAGGTATGATACAGTGAAAACCCATCCACAGGCACAGTGAGATCTGATACAGTGAAAAACCATCCACAGGCACAGTGAGATATGATACAGTAAAAAACCCTGTCCACCGACACAGTGAGGTATGATACAGTGAAAACCCTTCCACAGACACACTGAGGTATGATACAGTGAAAACCCATCCACAGGCACAGTGAGGTATGATACAGTGAAAAACCTGTCCACAGGCACAGTAGGTATGATACAGTGAAAAACCCATCCACAGGCACACTGAGGTACAATACAGTGAAAACCTATTCCACAGGCACAGTGAGGTATGATGCCGTGAAAACACATCCACAGGCACAGTGAGGTATGATACAGTGCAAAACCCATCCACAGGCACAGTGAAGTATGATACAGTGAAAACCCATCCACAGGCACAGTGAGGTATGATACAGTGAAAACCCATCCACAGGCAGAGTGAGGAATGTTACAGTAAAAAACGTGTCCACAGGCACAGTGAGGTACAGTAGAGTGAAAACCCATCCACAGGCACAGTGAGGTATGATACAGTGAAAACCCATCCAAAGGCAGAGTGAGGAATGTTACAGTGAAAAACCTGTCCACAGGCACAGTGAGGTACAGTAGAGTGAAAACCCATCCACAGGCACAGTGAGGTATGATACAGTGAAAACCCATCCACAGACACAGTGAGGTATGATACAGTGAAAAACCATCCACAGGCACAGTGAGGTATGGTACAGTGGAAAACCAGTACACAGAAACAGAGAGGTATGATGCAGTGAAAAACACATCGATAGGCACTGTGAGGTATGTTACAGTGAAAACCCATCCACAGGCACAGTGAGGCATGACACAGTGAAAAACCCATCCACAGGCACAGTGAGATATGATACAGTGAAAAACCCATCCACAGGCACATTGTGGTATGATACAGTGAAAACCCATCCACCGGCACAGTGAGATACAGTACAGTGAAAAACCCATCGACAGGCACTGTGAGGTATGATACAGTGAAAACCCCATCCACAGGCACAGTGAGATATGATACAGTGAAAAACCCATCCACAGGCACAGTGAGGTATCATACAGTGAAAAACCCATCCACAGGCACAGTGAGGTATGATACACTGAAAAACTCATCCACAGGCAGAGTGAGGTATGATACAGTGAAAACCCTGTCCACAGGCACAGTGAGGTATGATACAGTAAAAAACCCATCCACAGGCACAGTGAGGTATGATACAGTGAAAACCCTGTACACAGGCACAGTGAGGTATGATACAGTAAAAAACCCATCCACAGGCAGAGTGAGATATGATACAGTGAAAAACCCATCCACAGGCACACTGAGGTATGATACAGTGAAAAACCCATCCACAGGCACAGTGAGATATGATACAGTGAAAAACCCATCCACAGGCACAGTGAGGTATGATACAGTGAAAACCCATGCACAGGCAGAGTGAGGTATGATACAGTGAAAACCCTGTCCACAGGCACAGTGAGGTAAGATATAGTGAAAACCTATCCACAGGCACAATGAGGTATGATACAGTAAAAACCCCATCCACAGGCACAGTGAGGTATGATACAGTGAAAACCCATCCACAGGCACAGTGAGGTACAGTACGGTGAAAACACATCCACAGACACAGTGAGGTATGATACAGTGAAACCCATCCACAGACACAGTGAGATATGATACAGTAAAAAAAACCTGTCCACAGACACAGTGAGGTATGATGCAGTGAAAAACCTGTCCACAGGCACAGTAGGTATGATACAGTGCAAAACCCATCCACAGGCACAGTGAAGTATGATACAGTGAAAACCCATCCACAGGCACAGTGAGGTATGATACAGTGAAAAACCTGTCCACAGGCAGAGTGAGGTATGATACAGTGTAAAACATGTCCACAGGCACAGTGAGATCTGATACAGTGAAAAACACATCCACAGGCACTATGAGGTATGGTACAGTGAAAACCCATCCACAGGCACAGTGAGGTACAGTACAGTGAAAAACCCATCCACAGGCACAGTGAGATATAATGCAGTGAAAAACCATCCACAGTCAAAGTGAGGTACAGTACAGTGGAAAACCCATCCACAGGCACAGTGAGGTATGATACCGTGAAAACCCATCCATAGTCAAAGTGAGGTACAGTACAGTGAAAAACCCATCCATAGGCACAGTGAGCTATGATACAGTGCAAAACCCACCCACAGGCACAGTGAGGTATGATATAGTGCAAAACCCATCCACAGGCACAGTGAGGTATGATACAGTGAAAACCCATCCACAGGCACAGTGAGGTATGATACAGTGAAAACCCATCCACAGGCACAGTGAGATCTGATACAGTGAAAAACCATCCACAGGCACAGTGAGATATGATACAGTAAAAAACCCTGTCCACCGACACAGTGAGGTATGATACAGTGAAAACCCTTCCACAGACACACTGAGGTATGCTACAGTGAAAACCCATCCACAGGCACAGTGAGGTATGATACAGTGAAAAACCTGTCCACAGGCACAGTAGGTATGATACAGTGAAAAACCCATCCACAGGCACACTGAGGTACAATACAGTGAAAACCTATTCCACAGGCACAGTGAGGTATGATGCCGTGAAAACACATCCACAGGCACAGTGAGGTATGATACAGTGCAAAACCCATCCACAGGCACAGTGAAGTATGATACAGTGAAAACCCATCCACAGGCACAGTGAGGTATGATACAGTGAAAAACCTGTCCACAGGCAGAGTGAGGTATGATACAGTGTAAAACATATCCACAGGCACAGTGAGATCTGATACAATGAAAAACACATCCACAGGCACTATGAGGTATGGTACAGTGAAAACCCATCCACAGGCACAGTGAGTTACAGTACAGTGAAAAACCCATCCACAGGCACAGTAAGGTATGATACAGTGAAAAACCCATCCACAGGCACAGTGAGGTATGATACAGTGAAAACCCATCCACAGTCAAAGTGAGGTACAGTACAGTGGAAAACCCATCCACAGGCACAGTGAGGTATGATACAGTGAAAACCCATCCACAGGCAGAGTGAGGTATGATACAGTGAAAACCCTGTCCACAGGCAGAGTGAGGTAAGATATAGTGAAAACCTATCCACAGGCACAGTGAGGTATGATACAGTAAAAACCCCATCCATAGGCACAGTGAGGTATGATACAGTGAAAACCCATACACAGGCACAGTGAGGTACAGTACAGTGAAAACCCATCCACAGACACAGTGAGGTATGATACAGTGAAACCCATCCACAGACACAGTGAGATATGATACAGTAAAAAAAACCAGTCCACGGACACAGTGAGGTATGATGCAGTGAAAAACCTGTCCACAGGCACAGTAGGTATGATACAGTGAAAAACCCATCCACAGGCACAGTGAGGTACAGTACGGTGAAAACCTATTCCACAGGCACAGTGAGGTATGATGCCGTGAAAACACATCCACAGGCAGAGTGAGGTATGATACAGTGAAAACCTGTCCACAGGCACAGGGAGGTATGATGCAGTGAAAAACCTGTCCACAGGCACTATGAGGTATGATACAGTGAAAAACCCATCCACAGGAACAGTGAGGTACAGTACAGTGAAAACCTATTCCACAGGCACAGTGAGGTATAATGCTGTGAAAACACATCCACAGGCACAGTGAGGTATGATACAGTGCAAAACCCATCCACAGGCACAGTGAAGTATGATACAGTGAAAACCCATCCACAGGCACAGCGAGGTATGATACAGTGAAAAAACCTGTCCACAGACACAGTGAGGTATGATACAGTGAAAACCCTTCCACAGGCACAGTGAGGTATGATACAGTGAAAACCAATCCACAGACACAGTGAGGTACAGTACAGTGAAAAAACCCATCCACAGGCACAGTGAAGTATGATACAGTGAAAACCCATCCACAGGCAGAGTGAGGAATGTTACAGTGAAAAACCTGTCCACAGGCACAGTGAGGTACAGTAGAGTGAAAACCCATCCACAGGCACAGTGAGGTATGATACAGTGAAAGCCCATCCACAGGCAGAGTGAGGAATGTTACAGTGAAAAACCTGTCCACAGGCACAGTGAAGTATGATACAGTGAAAACCCATCCACAGGCACAGTGAGGTATGATACAGTGAAAAATCTGTCCACAGGCAGAGTGAGGTATGATACAGTGTACAACATGTCCACAGGCACAGTGAGATCTGATACAGTGAAAAACACATCCACAGACACTATGAGGTATGGTACAGTGAAAACCCATCCACAGGCACAGTGAGGTACAGTACAGTGAAAAACCCATCCACAGGCAGTGTAAGGTATGATACAGTGAAAAACCCATCCACAGTCACAGTGAGATACAGTACAGTGAAAAACCCATCCACAGGCACATTGAGGTACGATACACTGAAAACCCATCCAAAGGCAGAGTGAGGAATGTTACAGTGAAAAACCATCCACAGGCACAGTGAGGTATGGTACAGTGGAAAACCAGTACACAGAAACAGAGCGGTATGATACAGTGAAAAACACATCGACAGGCACTGTGAGGTATGTTACAGTGAAAACCCAACCACAGGCACAGTGAGGCATGACACAGTGAAAAACCCATCCACAGGCACAGTGAGATATGATACAGTGAAAAACCCAACCACAGGCACATTGAGGTATGATACAGTGAAAACCCATCCACAGGCACAGTGAGATACAGTACAGTGAAAAACCCATCCACAGGCACATTGAGGTATGATACAGTGAAAACCCAACCACAGGCACAGTGAGATATGATACAGTGAAAAACCCATCCACAAGCACAGTAAGGTATCATACAGTGAAAAACCCATCCACAGGCACAGTGAGGTATGATACACTGAAAAACTCATCCACAGGCAGAGTGAGGTATGATACAGTGAAAACCCTGTCCACAGGCACAGTGAGGTATGATACAGTAAAAAACCCATCCACAGCCACAGTGAGGTATGATACAGTGAAAACCCTGTCCACAGGCACAGTGAGGTATCATACAGTAAAAAACCCATCCACAGGCAGAGTGAGATATGATACAGTGAAAAACCCATCCACAGGCACAGTGAGGTATGATACAGTGAAAAACCCATCCACAGGCACAGTGAGATATGATACAGTGAAAAACCCATCCACAGACACAGTGAGGTATGATACAGTGAAAACCCATCCACATGCAGAGTGAGGTATGATACAGTGAAAACCCGGTCCACAGGCACAGTGAGGTAAGATATAGTGAAAACCTATCCACAGGCACAATGAGGTATGATACAGTAAAAACCCCATCCATAGGCACAGTGAGGTATGATACAGTGAAAACCCATCCACAGGCACAGTGAGGTACAATACGGTGAAAACCCATCCACAGACACAGTGAGGTATGATACAGTGACAACCATCCACAGGCACAGTGAGGTACAGTACATTGAAAAACCCATCCACAGGCACAGTGAAATATGATACAGTGAAAAACCATCCACAGTCAAAGTGAGGTACAGTACAGTGGAAAACCCATCCACAGGCACAGTGAGGTATGATACCGTGAAAACCCATCCATAGTCAAAGTGAGGTACAGTACAGTGAAAAACCCATCCACAGGCACAGTGAGGTATGATACAGTGCAAAACCCACCCACAGGCACAGTGAGGTATGATATAGTGCAAAACCCACCCACAGGCACAGTGAGGTATGATACAGTGAAAACCCATCCACAGGCACAGTGAGGTATGATACAGTGAAAACCCATCCACAGGCACAGTGAGATCTGATACAGTGAAAAACCATCCACAGGCACAGTGAGGTATGATACAGTGAAAACCCATCCACAGACACAGTGAGGTATGATACAGTGAAACCCATCCACAGACATAGTGAGATATGATACAGTAAAAAAACCTGTCCACAGACACAGTGAGGTATGATGCAGTGAAAACCCTTCCACAGGCACAGTGAGGTATGATACAGTGAAAACCAATCCACAGACACAGTGAGGTACAGTACAGTGAAAAAACCCATCCACAGGCACAGTGAAGTATGATACAGTGAAAACCCATCCACAGGCAGAGTGAGGAATGTTACAGTGAAAAACCTGTCCACAGGCACAGTGAGGTACAGTAGAGTGAAAACCCATCCACAGGCACAGTGAGGTATGATACAGTGAAAAACCTGTCCACATGCAGAGTGAGGTATGATACAGTGTAAAACATGTCCACAGGCACAGTGAGATCTGATACAGTGAAAAACACATCCACAGACACTATGAGGTATGGTACAGTGAAAACCCATCCACAGGCACAGTGAGGTACAGTACAGTGAAAAACCCATCCACAGGCAGTGTAAGGTATGATACAGTGAAAAACCCATCCACAGTCACAGTGAGGTATGATACAGTGAAAACCCATCCACAGTCAAAGTGAGGTACAGTACAGTGGAAAACCCATCCACAGGCACAGTGAGGTATGATACACTGAAAACCCATCCATAGTCAAAGTGAGGTACAGAACAGTGAAAAACCCATCCACAAGCACAGTTAGGTATGATACAGTGCAAAACCCATCCACAGGCACAGTGAGGTATGATACAGTGAAAACCCATCCACAGGCACAGTGAGGTATGATACAGTGAAAACCCATCCACAGGCAGAGTGAGGAATGTTACAGTGAAAAACGTGTCCACAGGCACAGTGAGGTACAGTAGAGTGAAAACCCATCCACAGACAGAGTGAGGAATGTTACAGTGAAAAACGTGTCCACAGGCACAGTGAGGTACAGTAGAGTGAAAACCCATCCACAGGCACAGTGAGGTATGATACAGTGAAAACCCATCCAAAGGCAGAGTGAGGAATGTTACAGTGAAAAACCTGTCCACAGGCACAGTGAGGTACAGTAGAGTGAAAACCCATCCACAGGCACAGTGAGGTATGATACAGTGAAAACCCATCCACAGACACAGTGAGGTATGATACAGTGAAAAACCATCCACAGGCACAGTGAGGTATGGTACAGTGGAAAACCAGTACACAGAAACAGAGAGGTATGATGCAGTGAAAAACACATCGATAGGCACTGTGAGGTATGTTACAGTGAAAACCCATCCACAGGCACAGTGAGGCATGACACAGTGAAAAACCCATCCACAGGCACAGTGAGATATGATACAGTGAAAAACCCATCCACAGGCACATTGTGGTATGATACAGTGAAAACCCATCCACCGGCACAGTGAGATACAGTACAGTGAAAAACCCATCGACAGGCACTGTGAGGTATGATACAGTGAAAACCCCATCCACAGGCACAGTGAGATATGATACAGTGAAAAACCCATCCACAGGCACAGTGAGGTATCATACAGTGAAAAACCCATCCACAGGCACAGTGAGGTATGATACACTGAAAAACTCATCCACAGGCAGAGTGAGGTATGATACAGTGAAAACCCTGTCCACAGGCACAGTGAGGTATGATACAGTAAAAAACCCATCCACAGGCACAGTGAGGTATGATACAGTGAAAACCCTGTCCACAGGCACAGTGAGGTATGATACAGTAAAAAACCCATCCACAGGCAGAGTGAGATATGATACAGTGAAAAACCCGTCCACAGGCACACTGAGGTATGATACAGTGAAAAACCCATCCACAGGCACAGTGAGATATGATACAGTGAAAAACCCATCCACAGGCACAGTGAGGTATGATACAGTGAAAACCCATGCACAGGCAGAGTGAGGTATGATACAGTGAAAACTCTGTCCACAGGCACAGTGAGGTAAGATATAGTGAAAACCTATCCACAGGCACAATGAGGTATGATACAGTAAAAACCCCATCCACAGGCACAGTGAGGTATGATACAGTGAAAACCCATCCACAGGCACAGTGAGGTACAGTACGGTGAAAACACATCCACAGACACAGTGAGGTATGATACAGTGAAACCCATCCACAGACACAGTGAGATATGATACAGTAAAAAAAACCTGTCCACAGACACAGTGAGGTATGATGCAGTGAAAAACCTGTCCACAGGCACAGTAGGTATGATACAGTGCAAAACCCATCCACAGGCACAGTGAAGTATGATACAGTGAAAAACCATCCACAGGCACAGTGAGATATGATACAGTAAAAAACCCTGTCCACCGACACAGTGAGGTATGATACAGTGAAAACCCTTCCACAGACACACTGAGGTATGATACAGTGAAAACCCATCCACAGGCACAGTGAGGTATGATACAGTGAAAAACCTGTCCACAGGCACAGTAGGTATGATACAGTGAAAAACCCATCCACAGGCACACTGAGGTACAATACAGTGAAAACCTATTCCACAGGCACAGTGAGGTATGATGCCGTGAAAACACATCCACAGGCACAGTGAGGTATGATACAGTGCAAAACCCATCCACAGGCACAGTGAAGTATGATACAGTGAAAACCCATCCACAGGCACAGTGAGGTATGATACAGTGAAAAACCTGTCCACAGGCAGAGTGAGGTATGATACAGTGTAAAACATATCCACAGGCACAGTGAGATCTGATACAATGAAAAACACACCCACAGGCACTATGAGGTATGGTACAGTGAAAACCCATCCACAGGCACAGTGAGTTACAGTACAGTGAAAAACCCATCCACAGGCACAGTAAGGTATGATACAGTGAAAAACCCATCCACAGGCACAGTGAGGTATGATACAGTGAAAACCCATCCACAGTCAAAGTGAGGTACAGTACAGTGGAAAACCCATCCACAGGCACAGTGAGGTATGATACAGTGAAAACCCATCCATAGTCAAAGTGAGGTACAGTACAGCGAAAAACCCATCCACAGGCACAGTGAGGTATGATACAGTAAAAAACCCATCCACAGGCACAGTGAGATCTGATACAGTGAAAAACCATCCACAGGCACAGTGATGTATGATACAGTGAAAACCCATCCACAGACACAGTGAGGTATGATACAGTGAAAAACCCATCCACAGACACAGTGAGGTATGATATAGTGAAAACCCATCCACAGGCACAGTGAGGTATGATACAGTGAAAACCCATCCACAGGCACAGTGAGATCTGATACAGTGAAACACCATCCATAGGCACAGTGAGGTATGGTACAGTGGAAAACCAGTACACAGAAACAGAGAGGTATGATACACTGAAAAACACATCGACAGGCACTGTCAGGTATGTTACAGTGAAAACCCATCCACAGGCACAGTGAGGTATGATACAGTGAAAAACCCATGCACAGGCACAGTGAGGTATGATACAGTGAAAAACCCATCCATAGGCACAGTGAGGTATGAAACAGTGAAAAACTCATCCACAGGCAGAGTGAGGTATGATACAGTGAAAACCCTGTCCACAGGCACAGTGAGGTATGATACAGTGAAAACCTATCCACAGGCACAGTGAGGTATGATACAGTAAAAACCCCATCCATACGCACAGTGAGGTATGATACACTGAAACCCCATCCACAGGCACAGTGAGGTACAGTACAGTGAAAAACCTGTCCACAGACAGAGTGAGGTATGATACAGTGAAAACCCATGCACAGGCAGAGTGAGGTATGATACAGTGAAAACCCTGTCCACAGGCACAGTGAGGTAAGATATAGTGAAAACCTATCCACAGGCACAATGAGGTATGATACAGTAAAAACCCCATCCACAGGCACAGTGAGGTATGATACAGTGAAAACCCATCCACAGGCACAGTGAGGTACAATACGGTGAAAACCCATCCACAGACACAGTGAGGTATGATACAGTGAAACCCATCCACAGACACAGTGAGATATGATACAGTAAAAAAAAACCTGTCCACAGACACAGTGAGGTATGATGCAGTGAAAAACCTGTCCACCGGCACAGTAGGTATGATACAGTGCAAAACCCATCCACAGGCACAGTGAAGTATGATACAGTGAAAACCCATCCACAGGCACAGTGAGGTATGATACAGTGAAAAACCTGTCCACAGGCAGAGTGAGGTATGATACAGTGCAAAATATGTCCACAGGCACAGTGAGATCTGATACAGTGAAAAACACATCCACAGGCACTATGAGGTATGATACAGTGAAAACCATCCACAGGCACAGTGAGGTACAGTACAGTGAAAAACCCATCCACAGGCACAGTGAGATATGATACAGTGAAAAACCATCCACAGTCAAAGTGAGGTACAGTACAGTGGAAAACCCATCCACAGGCACAGTGAGGTATGATACCGTGAAAACCCATCCATAGTCAAAGTGAGGTACAGTACAGTGAAAAACCCATCCACAGGCACAGTGAGGTATGATACAGTGCAAAACCCACCCACAGGCACAGTGAGGTATGATATAGTGCAAAACCCATCCACAGGCACAGTGAGGTATGATACAGTGAAAACCCATCCACAGGCACAGTGAGGTATGATACAGTGAAAACCCATCCACAGGCACAGTGAGATCTGATACAGTGAAAAACCATCCACAGGCACAGTGAGATATGATACAGTAAAAAACCCTGTCCACCGACACAGTGAGGTATGATACAGTGAAAACCCTTCCACAGACACACTGAGGTATGATACAGTGAAAACCCATCCACAGGCACAGTGAGGTATGATACAGTGAAAAACCTGTCCACAGGCACAGTAGGTATGATACAGTGAAAAACCCATCCACAGGCACACTGAGGTACAATACGGTGAAAACCTATTCCACAGGCACAGTGAGGTATGATGCCGTGAAAACACATCCACAGGCACAGTGAGGTATGATACAGTGCAAAACCCATCCACAGGCACAGTGAAGTATGATACAGTGAAAACCCATCCACAGGCACAGTGAGGTATGATACAGTGAAAACCCATCCACAGGCAGAGTGAGGAATGTTACAGTAAAAAACGTGTCCACAGGCACAGTGAGGTACAGTAGAGTGAAAACCCATCCACAGGCACAGTGAGGTATGATACAGTGAAAACCCATCCAAAGGCAGAGTGAGGAATGTTACAGTGAAAAACCTGTCCACAGGCACAGTGAGGTACAGTAGAGTGAAAACCCATCCACAGGCACAGTGAGGTATGATACAGTGAAAACCCATCCACAGACACAGTGAGGTATGATACAGTGAAAAACCATTCACAGGCACAGTGAGGTATGGTACAGTGGAAAACCAGTACACAGAAACAGAGAGGTATGATGCAGTGAAAAACACATCGATAGGCACTGTGAGGTATGTTACAGTGAAAACCCATCCACAGGCACAGTGAGGCATGACACAGTGAAAAACCCATCCACAGGCACAGTGAGATATGATACAGTGAAAAACCCATCCACAGGCACATTGTGGTATGATACAGTGAAAACCCATCCACCGGCACAGTGAGATACAGTACAGTGAAAAACCCATCGACAGGCACTGTGAGGTATGATACAGTGAAAACCCCATCCACAGGCACAGTGAGATATGATACAGTGAAAAACCCATCCACAGGCACAGTGAGGTATCATACAGTGAAAAACCCATCCACAGGCACAGTGAGGTATGATACACTGAAAAACTCATCCACAGGCAGAGTGAGGTATGATACAGTGAAAACCCTGTCCACAGGCACAGTGAGGTATGATACAGTAAAAAACCCATCCACAGGCACAGTGAGGTATGATACAGTGAAAACCCTGTCCACAGGCACAGTGAGGTATGATACAGTAAAAAACCCATCCACAGGCAGAGTGAGATATGATACAGTGAAAAACCCATCCACAGGCACACTGAGGTATGATACAGTGAAAAACCCATCCACAGGCACAGTGAGATATGATACAGTGAAAAACCCATCCACAGGCACAGTGAGGTATGATACAGTGAAAACCCATGCACAGGCAGAGTGAGGTATGATACAGTGAAAACCCTGTCCACAGGCACAGTGAGGTAAGATATAGTGAAAACCTATCCACAGGCACAATGAGGTATGATACAGTAAAAACCCCATCCACAGGCACAGTGAGGTATGATACAGTGAAAACCCATCCACAGGCACAGTGAGGTACAGTACGGTGAAAACACATCCACAGACACAGTGAGGTATGATACAGTGAAACCCATCCACAGACACAGTGAGATATGATACAGTAAAAAAAACCTGTCCACAGACACAGTGAGGTATGATGCAGTGAAAAACCTGTCCACAGGCACAGTAGGTATGATACAGTGCAAAACCCATCCACAGGCACAGTGAAGTATGATACAGTGAAAACCCATCCACAGGCACAGTGAGGTATGATACAGTGAAAAACCTGTCCACAGGCAGAGTGAGGTATGATACAGTGTAAAACATGTCCACAGGCACAGTGAGATCTGATACAGTGAAAAACACATCCACAGGCACTATGAGGTATGGTACAGTGAAAACCCATCCACAGGCACAGTGAGGTACAGTACAGTGAAAAACCCATCCACAGGCACAGTGAGATATAATGCAGTGAAAAACCATCCACAGTCAAAGTGAGGTACAGTACAGTGGAAAACCCATCCACAGGCACAGTGAGGTATGATACCGTGAAAACCCATCCATAGTCAAAGTGAGGTACAGTACAGTGAAAAACCCATCCATAGGCACAGTGAGCTATGATACAGTGCAAAACCCACCCACAGGCACAGTGAGGTATGATATAGTGCAAAACCCATCCACAGGCACAGTGAGGTATGATACAGTGAAAACCCATCCACAGGCACAGTGAGGTATGATACAGTGAAAACCCATCCACAGGCACAGTGAGATCTGATACAGTGAAAAACCATCCACAGGCACAGTGAGATATGATACAGTAAAAAACCCTGTCCACCGACACAGTGAGGTATGATACAGTGAAAACCCTTCCACAGACACACTGAGGTATGCTACAGTGAAAACCCATCCACAGGCACAGTGAGGTATGATACAGTGAAAAACCTGTCCACAGGCACAGTAGGTATGATACAGTGAAAAACCCATCCACAGGCACACTGAGGTACAATACAGTGAAAACCTATTCCACAGGCACAGTGAGGTATGATGCCGTGAAAACACATCCACAGGCACAGTGAGGTATGATACAGTGCAAAACCCATCCACAGGCACAGTGAAGTATGATACAGTGAAAACCCATCCACAGGCACAGTGAGGTATGATACAGTGAAAAACCTGTCCACAGGCAGAGTGAGGTATGATACAGTGTAAAACATATCCACAGGCACAGTGAGATCTGATACAATGAAAAACACATCCACAGGCACTATGAGGTATGGTACAGTGAAAACCCATCCACAGGCACAATGAGTTACCGTACAGTGAAAAACCCATCCACAGGCACAGTAAGGTATGATACAGTGAAAAACCCATCCACAGGCACAGTGAGGTATGATACAGTGAAAACCCATCCACAGTCAAAGTGAGGTACAGTACAGTGGAAAACCCATCCACAGGCACAGTGAGGTATGATACAGTGAAAACCCATCCATAGTCAAAGTGAGGTACAGTACAGTGAAAAACCCATCCACAGGCACAGTGAGGTATGATACAGTAAAAAACCCATCCACAGGCACAGTGAGATCTGATACAGTGAAAAACCATCCATAGGCACAGTGATGTATGATACAGTGAAAATCCATCCACAGACACAGTGAGGTATGATACAGTGAAAAACCCATCCACAGACACAGTGAGGTATGATATAGTGAAAACCCATCCACAGGCACAGTGAGGTATGATACAGTGAAAACCCATCCACAGGCACAGTGAGATCTGATACAGTGAAACACCATCCATAGGCACAGTGAGGTATGGTACAGTGGAAAACCAGTACACAGAAACAGAGAGGTATGATACACTGAAAAACACATCGACAGGCACTGTCAGGTATGTTACAGTGAAAACCCATCCACAGGCACAGTGAGGTATGATACAGTGAAAAACCCATGCACAGGCACAGTGAGGTATGATACAGTGAAAAACCCATCCATAGGCACAGTGAGGTATGAAACAGTGAAAAACTCATCCACAGGCAGAGTGAGGTATGATACAGTGAAAACCCTGTCCACAGGCACAGTGAGGTATGATACAGTGAAAACCTATCCACAGGCACAGTGAGGTATGATACAGTAAAAACCCCATCCATACGCACAGTGAGGTATGATACACTGAAACCCCATCCACAGGCACAGTGAGGTACAGTACAGTGAAAAACCTGTCCACAGACAGAGTGAGGTATGATACAGTGAAAACCCATGCACAGGCAGAGTGAGGTATGATACAGTGAAAACCCTGTCCACAGGCACAGTGAGGTAAGATATAGTGAAAACCTATCCACAGGCACAATGAGGTATGATACAGTAAAAACCCCATCCACAGGCACAGTGAGGTATGATACAGTGAAAACCCATCCACAGGCACAGTGAGGTACAATACGGTGAAAACCCATCCACAGACACAGTGAGGTATGATACAGTGAAAACCCATCCACAGGCACAGTGAGGTATGATACAGTGAAAAACCTGTCCACAGGCAGAGTGAGGTATGATACAGTGCAAAATATGTCCACAGGCACAGTGAGATCTGATACAGTGAAAAACACATCCACAGGCACTATGAGGTATGATACAGTGAAAACCATCCACAGGCACAGTGAGGTACAGTACAGTGAAAAACCCATCCACAGGCACAGTGAGATATGATACAGTGAAAAACCATCCACAGTCAAAGTGAGGTACAGTACAGTGGAAAACCCATCCACAGGCACAGTGAGGTATGATACCGTGAAAACCCATCCATAGTCAAAGTGAGGTACAGTACAGTGAAAAACCCATCCACAGGCACAGTGAGGTATGATACAGTGCAAAACCCACCCACAGGCACAGTGAGGTATGATATAGTGCAAAACCCATCCACAGGCACAGTGAGGTATGATACAGTGAAAACCCATCCACAGGCACAGTGAGGTATGATACAGTGAAAACCCATCCACAGGCACAGTGAGATCTGATACAGTGAAAAACCATCCACAGGCACAGTGAGATATGATACAGTAAAAAACCCTGTCCACCGACACAGTGAGGTATGATACAGTGAAAACCCTTCCACAGACACACTGAGGTATGATACAGTGAAAACCCATCCACAGGCACAGTGAGGTATGATACAGTGAAAAACCTGTCCACAGGCACAGTAGGTATGATACAGTGAAAAACCCATCCACAGGCACACTGAGGTACAATACGGTGAAAACCTATTCCACAGGCACAGTGAGGTATGATGCCGTGAAAACACATCCACAGGCACAGTGAGTTATGATACAGTGCAAAACCCATCCACAGGCACAGTGAAGTATGATACAGTGAAAACCCATCCACAGGCACAGTGAGATACAGTACAGTGAAAAACCTGTCCACAGGCAGAGTGAGGTATGATACAGTGTAAAACATATCCACAGGCACAGTGAGATCTGATACAATGAAAAACACATCCACAGGCACTATGAGGTATGGTACAGTGAAAACCCATCCATAGGCACAGTGAGGTACAGTACAGTGAAAAACCCATCCACAGGCACAGTAAGGTATGATACAGTGAAAAACCCATCCACAGGCACAGTGAGGTATGATACAGTGAAAACCCATCCACAGTCAAAGTGAGGTACAGTACAGTGGAAAACCCATCCACAGGCACAGTGAGGTATGATACAGTGAAAACCCATCCATAGTCAAAGTGAGGTACAGTACAGTGAAAAACCCATCCACAGGCACAGTGAGGTATGATACAGTAAAAAACCCATCCACAGGCACAGTGAGATCTGATACGGTGAAAAACCATCCACAGGCACAGTGAGGTATGATACAGTGAAAACCCGTCCACAGACACAGTGAGGTATGATACAGTGAAAAACCCATCCACAGACACAGTGAGGTATGATATAGTGAAAACCCATCCACAGGCACAGTGAGGTATGATACAGTGAAAACCCATCCACAGGCACAGTGAGATCTGATACAGTGAAAAACCATCCACAGGCACAGTGAGGTATGGTACAGTGGAAAACCAGTACACAGAAACAGAGAGGTATGATACACTGAAAAACACATCGACAGGCACTGTCAGGTATGTTACAGTGAAAACCCATCCACAGGCACAGTGAGGTATGATACAGTGAAAAACCCATGCACAGGCACAGTGAGGTATGATACAGTGCAAAACCCATCCACAGGCACAGTGAAGTATGATACAGTGAAAACCCATCCATAGGCACAGTGAGGTATGATACAGTGAAAAACCTGTCCACAGACAGAGTGAGGTATGATACAGTGAAAACCCCACAGGCACAGTGAGATATGATACAGTGAAAAACCCATCCACAGGCACAGTGAGGTATCATACAGTGAAAAACCCATCCATAGGCACAGTGAGGTATGATACAGTGAAAAACCCATCCATAGGCACAGTGAGGTATGAAGCAGTGAAAAACTCATCCACAGGCAGAGTGAGGTATGAAACAGTGAAAACCCTGTCCACAGGCACAGTGAGGTATGATACAGTGAAAACCTATCCACAGGCACAGTGAGGTATGATACAGTAAAAACCCCATCCATACGCACAGTGAGGTATGATACACTGAAACCCCATCCACAGGCACAGTGAGGTACAGTACAGTGAAAACCCCATCCACAGGCACAGTGAGATATGATACAGTCAAAAACCTGTCCACAGGCACAGTGAGTTACAGTACAGTGAAAAACCCATCCACAGGCACAGTGAGGTACAGGACAGTGAAAACCTATTCCACAGGCACAGTGAGGTATGATGCCGTGAAAAAACATCCACAGGCACAGTGAGGTATGATACAGTGCAAAACCCGTTCACAGGCACAGTGAGGTATGATACAGTGAATACCCATCCACAGGCACAGTGAGGAATGTTACAGTGAAAACCCTGTACACAGGCACAGTGAGGTATGATACATCGAAAACCCATCCACAGACACAGAGAGGTATGATACAGTGAAAAACCCATCCACAGACACAGTGAGGTATAATATAGTGAAAACCCATCCACAGGCACAGTGAGGTATGATACAGTGGAAAACCAGTACACAGAAACAGAGAGGTATGATACAGTGAAAACCCATCCACAGGCACAGTGAGATACAGTACAGTGAAAACCCATACACAGGCACAGTGAGATATGATACAGTGAAAACCCATCCACAGGCACAGTGAGGTATGATACAGTGAAAACCTGTCCACAGGCAGAGTGAGGTATGATACACTGTAAAACATGTCCACAGGCACACTGAGATCTGATACAGTGAAAAACACATCGACAGGCACTGTGAGGTATGTTAAAGTGAAAACCCATCCACAGGCACAGTGAGGTATGATACAGTGAAAACCCATCCACAGGCAGAGTGAGGTATGATACAGTGAAAACCCTGTCCACAGGCACAGTGAGGTAAGCTACAGTGAAAACCTATCCACAGGCACAGTGAGGTATGATACAGTAAAAACCCCATCCATAGGCACAGTGAAGTATGATAAAGTGAAAACCCATCGACAGGCACAGTGAGGTATGATACAGTGTAAAACATGTCCACAGGCACAGTGAGATCTGATACAGTGAAAAACACATCCACAGGCACTATGAGGTATGGTACAGTGAAAACCCATCCACAGGCACAGTGAGGTACAGTACAGTGAAAAACCCATGCACAGGCACAGTGATGTATGATACACTGAAAACCCATCCACAGTCAAAGTGAGCTACAGTACAGTGGAAACCCATCCACAGGCACAGTGAGGTATCATACAGTGAAAACCCATCCACAGGCACAGTGAGGTATGATACAGTGAAAACCCATCCACAGACACAGTGAGGTATGATAAAGTGAAAAACCCATCCACAGACACAGTGAGATATGATACAGTAAAAAAAACCTGTCCACAGACACAGTGAGGTATGATACAGTGAAAAGCCTTCCACAGGCACAGTGAGGTATGATACAGTGAAAACCAATCCACAGACACAGTGAGGTACAGTACAGTGAAAAAACCCATCCACAGGCACAGTGAGGTATGATACAGTGAAAACCTGTCCACAGGCACAGTGAGGTATGATGCAGTGAAAAACCTGTCCACAGGCACAGTAGGTATGATATAGTGAAAAACCCATCCACAGGCACAGTGAGGTACAGTACAGTGAAAACCTATTCCACAGGCACAGTGAGGTATGATGCCGTGAAAACCCATCCACAGGCACAGTGAGATCTGATACAGTGAAAAACACATCCACAGGCACTATGAGGTATGATACACTGAAAACCCATCCATAGTCAAAGTGAGGTACAGTACAGTGAAAACCCCATCCACAGGCACACTGAGGTATGATACAGTGCAAAACCCACCCACAGGCACAGTGAGGTATGATATAGTGCAAAACCCATCCACAGGCACAGTGAGGTATGATACAGTGAAAACCCATTCACAGGCACAGTGAGGTACGGTACAGTGAAAAACCCATCCACAGGCAGTGTAAGGTATGATACAGTGAAACCCATCCACAGACATAGTGAGATATGATACAGTAAAAAAACCTGTCCACAGACACAGTGAGGTATGATGCAGTGAAAACCCTTCCACAGGCACAGTGAGGTATGATACAGTGAAAACCAATCCACAGACACAGTGAGGTACAGTACAGTGAAAAAACCCATCCACAGGCACAGTGAAGTATGATACAGTGAAAACCCATCCACAGGCAGAGTGAGGAATGTTACAGTGAAAAACCTGTCCACAGGCACAGTGAGGTACAGTAGAGTGAAAACCCATCCACAGGCACAGTGAGGTATGATACAGTGAAAACCCATCCACAGGCAGAGTGAGGAATGTTACAGTGAAAAACCTGTCCACAGGCACAGAGAAGTATGATACAGTGAAAACCCATCCACAGGGACAGTGAGGTATGATACAGTGAAAAACCTGTCCACATGCAGAGTGAGGTATGATACAGTGTAAAACATGTCCACAGGCACAGTGAGATCTGATACAGTGAAAAACACATCCACAGACTCTATGAGGTATGGTACAGTGAAAACCCATCCACAGGCACAGTGAGGTACAGTAAAGTGAAAAACCCATCCACAGGCAGTGTAAGGTATGATACAGTGAAAAACCCATCCACAGTCACAGTGAGGTATGATACAGTGAAAACCCATCCACAGTCAAAGTGAGGTACAGTACAGTGGAAAACCCATCCACAGGCACAGTGAGGTATGATACACTGAAAACCCACCCACAGGCACAGTGAGGTATGATATAGTGCAAAACCCATCCACAGGCACAGTGAGGTATGATACAGTGAAAACCCATCCACAGGCACAGTGAGGTATGATACAGTGAAAACCCATCCACAGGCAGAGTGAGGAATGTTACAGTGAAAAACGTGTCCACAGGCACAGTGAGGTACAGTAGAGTGAAAACCCATCCACAGGCACAGTGAGGTATGATACAGTGAAAACCCATCCAAAGGCAGAGTGAGGAATGTTACAGTGAAAAACCTGTCCACAGGCACAGTGAGGTACAGTAGAGTGAAAACCCATCCACAGGCACAGTGAGGTATGATACAGTGAAAACCCATCCACAGACACAGTGAGGTATGATACAGTGAAAAACCATCCACAGGCACAGTGAGGTATGGTACAGTGGAAAACCAGTACACAGAAACAGAGAGGTATGATGCAGTGAAAAACACATCGACAGGCACAGTGAGGTATGATA
The DNA here is from genome assembly GCF_030028105.1 of Mobula birostris. Classification (NCBI taxonomy): domain Eukaryota; kingdom Metazoa; phylum Chordata; class Chondrichthyes; order Myliobatiformes; family Myliobatidae; genus Mobula; species Mobula birostris. Next base: position 66,533,262 of record NC_092390.1, read on the forward strand.
CACTGAAAAACTCATCCACAGGCAGAGTGAGGTATGATACAGTGAAAACCCTGTCCACAGGCACAGTGAGGTATGATACAGTAAAAAACCCATCCACAGGCACAGTGAGGTATGATACAGTGAAAACCCTGTCCACAGGCACAGTGAGGTATGATACAGTAAAAAACCCATCCACAGGCAGAGTGAGATATGATACAGTGAAAAACCCATCCACAGGCACACTGAGGTATGATACAGTGAAAAACCCATCCACAGGCACAGTGAGATATGATACAGTGAAAAACCCATCCACAGGCACAGTGAGGTATGATACAGTGAAAACCCATGCACAGGCAGAGTGAGGTATGATACAGTGAAAACCCTGTCCACAGGCACAGTGAGGTAAGATATAGTGAAAACCTATCCACAGGCACAATGAGGTATGATACAGTAAAAACCCCATCCACAGGCACAGTGAGGTATGATACAGTGAAAACCCATCCACAGGCACAGTGAGGTACAGTACGGTGAAAACACATCCACAGACACAGTGAGGTATGATACAGTGAAACCCATCCACAGACACAGTGAGATATGATACAGTAAAAAAAAACCTGTCCACAGACACAGTGAGGTATGATGCAGTGAAAAACCTGTCCACCGGCACAGTAGGTATGATACAGTGCAAAACCCATCCACAGGCACAGTGAAGTATGATACAGTGAAAACCCATCCACAGGCACAGTGAGGTATGATACAGTGAAAAACCTGTCCACAGGCAGAGTGAGGTATGATACAGTGCAAAATATGTCCACAGGCATAGTGAGATCTGATACAGTGAAAAACACATCCACAGGCACTATGAGGTATGATACAGTGAAAACCATCCACAGGCACAGTGAGGTACAGTACAGTGAAAAACCCATCCACAGGCACAGTGAGATATGATACAGTGAAAAACCATCCACAGTCAAAGTGAGGTACAGTACAGTGGAAAACCCATCCACAGGCACAGTGAGGTATGATACCGTGAAAACCCATCCATAGTCAAAGTGAGGTACAGTACAGTGAAAAACCCATCCACAGGCACAGTGAGGTATGATACAGTGCAAAACCCACCCACAGGCACAGTGAGGTATGATATAGTGCAAAACCCATCCACAGGCACAGTGAGGTATGATACAGTGAAAACCCATCCACAGGCACAGTGAGGTATGATACAGTGAAAACCCATCCACAGGCACAGTGAGATCTGATACAGTGAAAAACCATCCACAGGCACAGTGAGATATGATACAGTAAAAAACCCTGTCCACCGACACAGTGAGGTATGATACAGTGAAAACCCTTCCACAGACACACAAACGTATGATACAGTGAAAACCCATCCACAGGCACAGTGAGGTATGATACAGTGAAAAAACTGTCCACAGGCACAGTAGGTATGATACAGTGAAAAACCCATCCACAGGCACACTGAGGTACAATACAGTGAAAACCTATTCCACAGGCACAGTGAGGTATGATGCCGTGAAAACACATCCACAGGCACAGTGAGGTATGATACAGTGCAAAACCCATCCACAGGCACAGTGAAGTATGATACAGTGAAAACCCATCCACAGGCACAGTGAGGTATGATACAGTGAAAAACCTGTCCACAGGCAGAGTGAGGTATGATACAGTGTAAAACATATCCACAGGCACAGTGAGATCTGATACAATGAAAAACACATCCACAGGCACTATGAGGTATGGTACAGTGAAAACCCATCCACAGGCACAGTGAGGTACAGTACAGTGAAAAACCCATCCACAGGCACAGTAAGGTATGATACAGTGAACAACCCATACACAGGCACAGTGAGGTATGATACAGTGAAAACCCATCCACAGTCAAAGTGAGGTACAGTACAGTGGAAAACCCATCCACAGGCACAGTGAGGTATGATACAGTGAAAACCCATCCATAGTCAAAGTGAGGTACAGTACAGTGAAAAACCCATCCACAGGCACAGTGAGGTATGATACAGTAAAAAACCCATCCACAGGCACAGTGAGATCTGATACAGTGAAAAACCATCCACAGGCACAGTGAGGTATGATACAGTGAAAACCCATCCACAGACACAGTGAGGTATGATACAGTGAAAACCCGGTCCACAGGCACAGTGAGGTAAGATATAGTGAAAACCTATCCACAGGCACAATGAGGTATGATACAGTGAAAACCCATCCACAGGCACAGTGAGATCTGATACAGTGAAAAACCATCCACAGGCACAGTGAGGTATGGTACAGTGGAAAACCAGTACACAGAAACAGAGAGGTATGATACACTGAAAAACACATCGACAGGCACTGTCAGGTATGTTACAGTGAAAACCCATCCACAGGCACAGTGAGGTATGATACAGTGAAAAACCCATGCACAGGCACAGTGAGGTATGATACAGTGCAAAACCCATCCACAGGCACAGTGAAGTATGATACAGTGAAAACCCATCCACAGGCACAGTGAGGTATGATACAGTGAAAAACCTGTCCACAGACAGAGTGAGGTATGATACAGTGAAAACCCCACAGGCACAGTGAGGTATGATACAGTGAAAAACCTGTCCACAGACAGAGTGAGGTATGATACAGTGAAAACCCTGTCCACAGGCACAGTGAGGTATGATACAGTGAAAACCTATCCACAGGCACAGTGAGGTATGATACAGTAAAAACCCCATCCATACGCACAGTGAGGTATGATACACTGAAACCCCATCCACAGGCACAGTGAGGTACAGGACAGTGAAAACCTATTCCACAGGCACAGTGAGGTATGATGCCGTGAAAACACATCCACAGGCACAGTGAGGTATGATACAGTGCAAAACCCATTCACAGGCACAGTGAGGTATGATACAGTGAATACCCATCCACAGGCACAGTGAGGAATGTTACAGTGAAAACCCTGTCCACAGGCACAGTGAGGTATGATACAGTGAAAACCTATCCACAGGCACAGTGAGGTATGATACAGTAAAAACCCCATCCATACGCACAGTGAGGTATGATACACTGAAACCCCATCCACAGGCACAGTGAAGTACAGGACAGTGAAAACCTATTCCACAGGCACAGTGAGGTATGATGCCGTGAAAACACATCCACAGGCACAGTGAGGTATGATACAGTGCAAAACCCATTCACAGGCACAGTGAGGTATGATACAGTGAAAACCCATCCACAGGCACAGTGAGATACAGTACAGTGAAAACCCATACACAGGCACAGTGAAGTATGATACAGTGAAAACCCATCCACAGGCAGAGTGAGGTATGATACAGTGAAAAACCTGTCCACAGGCACAGTGAGGTATGATACAGTGTAAAACATGTCCACAGGCACACTGAGATCTGATACAGTGAAAAACACATCGACAGGCACTGTGAGGTATGTTAAAGTGAAAACCCATCCACAGGCACAGTGAGGTATGATACAGTGAAAAACCCATCCACAGACACATTGAGGTATGATACAGTGAAAACCCATCCACAGGCAGAGTGAGTTATGATACAGTGAAAACCCTGTCCACAGGCACAGTGAGGTAAGCTACAGTGAAAACCTATCCACAGGCACAGTGAGGTATGATACAGTGCAAAACCCACCCACAGGCACAGTGAGGTACAATACGGTGAAAACCCATCCACAGACACAGTGAGGTATGATACAGTGAAACCCATCCACAGACACAGTGAGATATGATACAGTAAAAAAAAACCTGTCCACAGACACAGTGAGGTATGATGCAGTGAAAAACCTGTCCACCGGCACAGTAGGTATGATACAGTGCAAAACCCACCCACAGGCACAGTGAGGTATGATATAGTGCAAAACCCATCCACAGGCACAGTGAGGTATGATACAGTGAAAACCCATTCACAGGCACAGTGAGGTACGGTACAGTGAAAAACCCATCCACAGGCAGTGTAAGGTATGATACAGTGAAACCCATCCACAGACATAGTGAGATATGATACAGTAAAAAAACCTGTCCACAGACACAGTGAGGTATGATGCAGTGAAAACCCTTCCACAGGCACAGTGAGGTATGATACAGTGAAAACCAATCCACAGACACAGTGAGGTACAGTACAGTGAAAAAACCCATCCACAGGCACAGTGAAGTATGATACAGTGAAAACCCATCCACAGGCAGAGTGAGGAATGTTACAGTGAAAAACCTGTCCACAGGCACAGTGAGGTACAGTAGAGTGAAAACCCATCCACAGGCACAGTGAGGTATGATACAGTGAAAACCCATCCACAGGCAGAGTGAGGAATGTTACAGTGAAAAACCTGTCCACAGGCACAGAGAAGTATGATACAGTGAAAACCCATCCACAGGGACAGTGAGGTATGATACAGTGAAAAACCTGTCCACATGCAGAGTGAGGTATGATACAGTGTAAAACATGTCCACAGGCACAGTGAGATCTGATACAGTGAAAAACACATCCACAGACTCTATGAGGTATGGTACAGTGAAAACCCATCCACAGGCACAGTGAGGTACAGTACAGTGAAAAACCCATCCACAGGCAGTGTAAGGTATGATACAGTGAAAAACCCATCCACAGTCACAGTGAGGTATGATACAGTGAAAACCCATCCACAGTCAAAGTGAGGTACAGTACAGTGGAAAACCCATCCACAGGCACAGTGAGGTATGATACACTGAAAACCCATCCATAGTCAAAGTGAGGTACAGAACAGTGAAAAACCCATCCACAAGCACAGTGAGGTATGATACAGTGCAAAACCCACCCACAGGCACAGTGAGGTATGATATAGTGCAAAACCCATCCACAGGCACAGTGAGGTATGATACAGTGAAAACCCATCCACAGGCACAGTGAGGTATGATACAGTGAAAACCCATCCACAGGCAGAGTGAGGAATGTTACAGTGAAAAACGTGTCCACAGGCACAGTGAGGTACAGTAGAGTGAAAACCCATCCACAGGCACAGTGAGGTATGATACAGTGAAAACCCATCCAAAGGCAGAGTGAGGAATGTTACAGTGAAAAACCTGTCCACAGGCACAGTGAGGTACAGTAGAGTGAAAACCCATCCACAGGCACAGTGAGGTATGATACAGTGAAAACCCATCCACAGACACAGTGAGGTATGATACAGTGAAAAACCATCCACAGGCACAGTGAGGTATGGTACAGTGGAAAACCAGTACACAGAAACAGAGAGGTATGATGCAGTGAAAAACACATCGACAGGCACAGTGAGGTATGATACACTGAAAAACTCATCCACAGGCAGAGTGAGGTATGATACAGTGAAAACCCTGTCCACAGGCACAGTGAGGTATGATACAGTAAAAAACCCATCCACAGGCACAGTGAGGTATGATACAGTGAAAACCCTGTCCACAGGCACAGTGAGGTATGATACAGTAAAAAACCCATCCACAGGCAGAGTGAGATATGATACAGTGAAAAACCCATCCACAGGCACACTGAGGTATGATACAGTGAAAAACCCATCCACAGGCACAGTGAGATATGATACAGTGAAAAACCCATCCACAGGCACAGTGAGGTATGATACAGTGAAAACCCATGCACAGGCAGAGTGAGGTATGATACAGTGAAAACCCTGTCCACAGGCACAGTGAGGTAAGATATAGTGAAAACCTATCCACAGGCACAATGAGGTATGATACAGTAAAAACCCCATCCACAGGCACAGTGAGGTATGATACAGTGAAAACCCATCCACAGGCACAGTGAGGCACAGTACGGTGAAAACACATCCACAGACACAGTGAGGTATGATACAGTGAAACCCATCCACAGACACAGTGAGATATGATACAGTAAAAAAAAACCTGTCCACAGACACAGTGAGGTATGATGCAGTGAAAAACCTGTCCACCGGCACAGTAGGTATGATACAGTGCAAAACCCATCCACAGGCACAGTGAAGTATGATACAGTGAAAACCCATCCACAGGCACAGTGAGGTATGATACAGTGAAAAACCTGTCCACAGGCACAGTGAGATCTGATACAGTGAAAAACACATCCACAGGCACTATGAGGTATGATACAGTGAAAACCATCCACAGGCACAGTGAGGTACAGTACAGTGAAAAACCCATCCACAGGCACAGTGAGATATGATACAGTGAAAAACCATCCACAGTCAAAGTGAGGTACAGTACAGTGGAAAACCCATCCACAGGCACAGTGAGGTATGATACCGTGAAAACCCATCCATAGTCAAAGTGAGGTACAGTACAGTGAAAAACCCATCCACAGGCACAGTGAGGTATGATACAGTGCAAAACCCACCCACAGGCACAGTGAGGTATGATATAGTGCAAAACCCATCCACAGGCACAGTGAGGTATGATACAGTGCAAAACCCATCCACAGGCACAGTGAAGTATGATACAGTGAAAACCCATCCACAGGCACACTGAGGTACAATACAGTGAAAACCTATTCCACAGGCACAGTGAGGTATGATGCCGTGAAAACACATCCACAGGCACAGTGAGGTATGATACAGTGCAAAACCCATCCACAGGCACAGTGAAGTATGATACAGTGAAAACCCATCCACAGGCACAGTGAGATCTGATACAGTGAAAAACCATCCACAGGCACAGTGAGATATGATACAGTAAAAAACCCTGTCCACCGACACAGTGAGGTATGATACAGTGAAAACCCTTCCACAGACACACTGAGGTATGATACAGTGAAAACCCATCCACAGGCACAGTGAGGTATGATACAGTGAAAAACCTGTCCACAGGCACAGTAGGTATGATACAGTGAAAACCCATCCATAGTCAAAGTGAGGTACAGTACAGTGAAAAACCCATCCACAGGCACAGTGAGGTATGATACAGTAAAAAACCCATCCACAGGCACAGTGAGATCTGATACAGTGAAAACCCATCCACAGACACAGTGAGGTATGATACAGTGAAAACCCATCCACAGGCACAGTGAGGTATGATACAGTGAAAACCCATCCACAGGCACAGTGAGATCTGATACAGTGAAAAACCATCCACAGGCACAGTGAGGTATCGTACAGTGGAAAACCAGTACACAGAAACAGAGAGGTATGATACACTGAAAAACACATCGACAGGCACTGTCAGGTATGTTACAGTGAAAACCCATCCACAGGCACAGTGAGGTATGATACAGTGAAAAACCCATGCACAGGCACAGTGAGGTATGATACAGTGCAAAACCCATCCAGAGGCACAGTGAAGTATGATACAGTGAAAACCCATCCACAGGCACAGTGAGGTATGATACAGTGAAAAACCTGTCCACAGACAGAGTGAGGTATGATACAGTGAAAACCCCACAGGCACAGTGAGGTATGATACAGTGAAAAACCTGTCCACAGACAGAGTGAGGTATGATACAGTGAAAACCCTGTCCACAGGCACAGTGAGGTATGATACAGTGAAAACCTATCCACAGGCACAGTGAGGTATGATACAGTAAAAACCCCATCCATACGCACAGTGAGGTATGATACACTGAAACCCCATCCACAGGCACAGTGAGGTACAGTACAGTGAAAACCCCATCCACAGGCACAGTGAGATATGATACAGTCAAAAACCTGTCCACAGGCACAGTGAGTTACAGTACAGTGAAAAACCCATCCACAGGCACAGTGAGGTACAGGACAGTGAAAACCTATTCCACAGGCACAGTGAGGTATGATGCCGTGAAAACACATCCACAGGCACAGTGAGGTATGATACAGTGCAAAACCCATTCACAGGCACAGTGAGGTATGATACAGTGAATACCCATCCACAGGCACAGTGAGGAATGTTACAGTGAAAACCCTGTCCACAGGCACAGTGAGGTATGATACAGTGAAAACCTATCCACAGGCACAGTGAGGTATGATACAGTGAAAACCCCATCCATACGCACAGTGAGGTATGATACACTGAAACCCCATCCACAGGCACAGTGAGGTACAGTACAGTGAAAACCCCATCCACAGGCACAGTGAGATATGATACAGTCAAAAACCTGTCCACAGGCACAGTGAGTTACAGTACAGTGAAAAACCCATCCACAGGCACAGTGAGGTACAGGACAGTGAAAACCTATTCCACAGGCACAGTGAGGTATGATGCCGTGAAAACACATCCACAGGCACAGTGAGGTATGATACAGTGCAAAACCCATTCACAGGCACAGTGAGGTATGATACAGTGAATACCCATCCACAGGCACAGTGAGGAATGTTACAGTGAAAACCCTGTACACAGGCACAGTGAGGTATGATACATCGAAAACCCATCCACAGACACAGAGAGGTATGATACAGTGAAAAACCCATCCACAGACACAGTGAGGTATAATATAGTGAAAACCCATCCACAGGCACAGTGAGGTATGATACAGTGGAAAACCAGTACACAGAAACAGAGAGGTATGATACAGTGAAAACCCATCCACAGGCACAGTGAGATACAGTACAGTGAAAACCCATACACAGGCACAGTGAAGTATGATACAGTGAAAACCCATCCACAGGCAGAGTGAGGTATGATACAGTGAAAAACCTGTCCACAGGCAGAGTGAGGTATGATACAGTGGAAAACCAGTCCACAGAAACAGAGAGGTATGATACAGTGAAAACCCATCCACAGGCACAGTGAGATACAGTACAGTGAAAACCCATACACAGGCACAGTGAGGTATGATACAGTGAAAAACCTGTCCACAGGCAGAGTGAGGTATGATACAGTGTAAAACATATCCACAGGCACAGTGAGATCTGATACAATGAAAAACACATCCACAGGCACTGTGAGGTATGTTAAAGTGAAAACCCATCCACAGGCACAGTGAGGTATGATACAGTGAAAAACCCATCCACAGACACATTGAGGTATGATACAGTGAAAACCTGTCCACAGGCAGAGTGAGGTATGATACACTGTAAAACATGTCCACAGGCACACTGAGATCTGATACAGTGAAAAACACATCGACAGGCACTGTGAGGTATGTTAAAGTGAAAACCCATCCACAGGCACAGTGAGGTATGATACAGTGAAAACCCATCCACAGGCAGAGTGAGGTATGATACAGTGAAAACCCTGTCCACAGGCACAGTGAGGTAAGCTACAGTGAAAACCTATCCACAGGCACAGTGAGGTATGATACAGTAAAAACCCCATCCATAGGCACAGTGAAGTATGATAAAGTGAAAACCCATCGACAGGCACAGTGAGGTATGATACAGTGTAAAACATGTCCACAGGCACAGTGAGATCTGATACAGTGAAAAACACATCCACAGGCACTATGAGGTATGGTACAGTGAAAACCCATCCACAGGCACAGTGAGGTACAGTACAGTGAAAAACCCATGCACAGGCACAGTGATGTATGATACAGTGAAAACCCATCCACAGTCAAAGTGAGGTACAGTACAGTGGAAACCCATCCACAGGCACAGTGAGGTATCATACAGTGAAAACCCATCCACAGGCACAGTGAGGTATGATACAGTGAAAACCCATCCACAGACACAGTGAGGTATGATAAAGTGAAAAACCCATCCACAGACACAGTGAGATATGATACAGTAAAAAAAACCTGTCCACAGACACAGTGAGGTATGATACAGTGAAAAGCCTTCCACAGGCACAGTGAGGTATGATACAGTGAAAACCAATCCACAGACACAGTGAGGTACAGTACAGTGAAAAAACCCATCCACAGGCACAGTGAGGTATGATACAGTGAAAACCTGTCCACAGGCACAGTGAGGTATGATGCAGTGAAAAACCTGTCCACAGGCACAGTAGGTATGATATAGTGAAAAACCCATCCACAGGCACAGTGAGGTACAGTACAGTGAAAACCTATTCCACAGGCACAGTGCGGTATGATGCCGTGAAAACCCATCCACAGGCACAGTGAGATCTGATACAGTGAAAAACACATCCACAGGCACTATGAGGTATGATACACTGAAAACCCATCCATAGTCAAAGTGAGGTACAGTACAGTGAAAACCCCATCCACAGGCACACTGAGGTATGATACAGTGCAAAACCCACCCACAGGCACAGTGAGGTATGATATAGTGCAAAACCCATCCACAGGCACAGTGAGGTATGATACAGTGAAAACCCATTCACAGGCACAGTGAGGTACGGTACAGTGAAAAACCCATCCGCAGGCAGTGTAAGGTATGATACAGTGAAACCCATCCACAGACATAGTGAGATATGATACAGTAAAAAAACCTGTCCACAGACACAGTGAGGTATGATGCAGTGAAAACCCTTCCACAGGCACAGTGAGGTATGATACAGTGAAAACCAATCCACAGACACAGTGAGGTACAGTACAGTGAAAAAACCCATCCACAGGCACAGTGAAGTATGATACAGTGAAAACCCATCCACAGGCACAGTGAGGTATGATACAGTGAAAAACCTGTCCACAGACAGAGTGAGGTATGATACAGTGAAAACCCCACAGGCACAGTGAGGTATGATACAGTGAAAAACCTGTCCACAGACAGAGTGAGGTATGATACAGTGAAAACCCTGTCCACAGGCACAGTGAGGTATGATACAGTGAAAACCTATCCACAGGCACAGTGAGGTATGATACAGTAAAAACCCCATCCATACGCACAGTGAGGTATGATACACTGAAACCCCATCCACAGGCACAGTGAGGTACAGGACAGTGAAAACCTATTCCACAGGCACAGTGAGGTATGATGCCGTGAAAACACATCCACAGGCACAGTGAGGTATGATACAGTGCAAAACCCATTCACAGGCACAGTGAGGTATGATACAGTGAATACCCATCCACAGGCACAGTGAGGAATGTTACAGTGAAAACCCTGTCCACAGGCACAGTGAGGTATGATACAGTGAAAACCTATCCACAGGCACAGTGAGGTATGATACAGTAAAAACCCCATCCATACGCACAGTGAGGTATGATACACTGAAACCCCATCCACAGGCACAGTGAAGTACAGGACAGTGAAAACCTATTCCACAGGCACAGTGAGGTATGATGCCGTGAAAACACATCCACAGGCACAGTGAGGTATGATACAGTGCAAAACCCATTCACAGGCACAGTGAGGTATGATACAGTGAAAACCCATCCACAGGCACAGTGAGATACAGTACAGTGAAAACCCATACACAGGCACAGTGAAGTATGATACAGTGAAAACCCATCCACAGGCAGAGTGAGGTATGATACAGTGAAAAACCTGTCCACAGGCACAGTGAGGTATGATACAGTGTAAAACATGTCCACAGGCACACTGAGATCTGATACAGTGAAAAACACATCGACAGGCACTGTGAGGTATGTTAAAGTGAAAACCCATCCACAGGCACAGTGAGGTATGATACAGTGAAAAACCCATCCACAGACACATTGAGGTATGATACAGTGAAAACCCATCCACAGGCAGAGTGAGTTATGATACAGTGAAAACCCTGTCCACAGGCACAGTGAGGTAAGCTACAGTGAAAACCTATCCACAGGCACAGTGAGGTATGATACAGTGCAAAACCCACCCACAGGCACAGTGAGGTACAATACGGTGAAAACCCATCCACAGACACAGTGAGGTATGATACAGTGAAACCCATCCACAGACACAGTGAGATATGATACAGTAAAAAAAAACCTGTCCACAGACACAGTGAGGTATGATGCAGTGAAAAACCTGTCCACCGGCACAGTAGGTATGATACAGTGCAAAACCCACCCACAGGCACAGTGAGGTATGATATAGTGCAAAACCCATCCACAGGCACAGTGAGGTATGATACAGTGAAAACCCATTCACAGGCACAGTGAGGTACGGTACAGTGAAAAACCCATCCACAGGCAGTGTAAGGTATGATACAGTGAAACCCATCCACAGACATAGTGAGATATGATACAGTAAAAAAACCTGTCCACAGACACAGTGAGGTATGATGCAGTGAAAACCCTTCCACAGGCACAGTGAGGTATGATACAGTGAAAACCAATCCACAGACACAGTGAGGTACAGTACAGTGAAAAAACCCATCCACAGGCACAGTGAAGTATGATACAGTGAAAACCCATCCACAGGCAGAGTGAGGAATGTTACAGTGAAAAACCTGTCCACAGGCACAGTGAGGTACAGTAGAGTGAAAACCCATCCACAGGCACAGTGAGGTATGATACAGTGAAAACCCATCCACAGGCAGAGTGAGGAATGTTACAGTGAAAAACCTGTCCACAGGCACAGAGAAGTATGATACAGTGAAAACCCATCCACAGGGACAGTGAGGTATGATACAGTGAAAAACCTGTCCACATGCAGAGTGAGGTATGATACAGTGTAAAACATGTCCACAGGCACAGTGAGATCTGATACAGTGAAAAACACATCCACAGACTCTATGAGGTATGGTACAGTGAAAACCCATCCACAGGCACAGTGAGGTACAGTACAGTGAAAAACCCATCCACAGGCAGTGTAAGGTATGATACAGTGAAAAACCCATCCACAGTCACAGTGAGGTATGATACAGTGAAAACCCATCCACAGTCAAAGTGAGGTACAGTACAGTGGAAAACCCATCCACAGGCACAGTGAGGTATGATACACTGAAAACCCATCCATAGTCAAAGTGAGGTACAGAACAGTGAAAAACCCATCCACAAGCACAGTGAGGTATGATACAGTGCAAAACCCACCCACAGGCACAGTGAGGTATGATATAGTGCAAAACCCATCCACAGGCACAGTGAGGTATGATACAGTGAAAACCCATCCACAGGCACAGTGAGGTATGATACAGTGAAAACCCATCCACAGGCAGAGTGAGGAATGTTACAGTGAAAAAACGTGTCCACAGGCACAGTGAGGTACAGTAGAGTGAAAACCCATCCACAGGCACAGTGAGGTATGATACAGTGAAAACCCATCCAAAGGCAGAGTGAGGAATGTTACAGTGAAAAACCTGTCCACAGGCACAGTGAGGTACAGTAGAGTGAAAACCCATCACAGGCACAGTGAGGTATGATACAGTGAAAACCCATCCACAGACACAGTGAGGTATGATACAGTGAAAAACCATCCACAGGCACAGTGAGGTATGGTACAGTGGAAAACCAGTACACAGAAACAGAGAGGTATGATGCAGTGAAAAACACATCGACAGGCACAGTGAGGTATGATACACTGAAAAACTCATCCACAGGCAGAGTGAGGTATGATACAGTGAAAACCCTGTCCACAGGCACAGTGAGGTATGATACAGTAAAAAACCCATCCACAGGCACAGTGAGGTATGATACAGTGAAAACCCTGTCCACAGGCACAGTGAGGTATGATACAGTAAAAAACCCATCCACAGGCAGAGTGAGATATGATACAGTGAAAAACCCATCCACAGGCACACTGAGGTATGATACAGTGAAAAACCCATCCACAGGCACAGTGAGATATGATACAGTGAAAAACCCATCCACAGGCACAGTGAGGTATGATACAGTGAAAACCCATGCACAGGCAGAGTGAGGTATGATACAGTGAAAACCCTGTCCACAGGCACAGTGAGGTAAGATATAGTGAAAACCTATCCACAGGCACAATGAGGTATGATACAGTAAAAACCCCATCCACAGGCACAGTGAGGTATGATACAGTGAAAACCCATCCACAGGCACAGTGAGGTACAGTACGGTGAAAACACATCCACAGACACAGTGAGGTATGATACAGTGAAACCCATCCACAGACACAGTGAGATATGATACAGTAAAAAAAAACCTGTCCACAGACACAGTGAGGTATGATGCAGTGAAAAACCTGTCCACCGGCACAGTAGGTATGATACAGTGCAAAACCCATCCACAGGCACAGTGAAGTATGATACAGTGAAAACCCATCCACAGGCACAGTGAGGTATGATACAGTGAAAAACCTGTCCACAGGCAGAGTGAGGTATGATACAGTGCAAAATATGTCCACAGGCACAGTGAGATCTGATACAGTGAAAAACACATCCACAGGCACTATGAGGTATGATACAGTGAAAACCATCCACAGGCACAGTGAGGTACAGTACAGTGAAAAACCCATCCACAGGCACAGTGAGATATGATACAGTGAAAAACCATCCACAGTCAAAGTGAGGTACAGTACAGTGGAAAACCCATCCACAGGCACAGTGAGGTATGATACCGTGAAAACCCATCCATAGTCAAAGTGAGGTACAGTACAGTGAAAAACCCATCCACAGGCACAGTGAGGTATGATACAGTGCAAAACCCACCCACAGGCACAGTGAGGTATGATATAGTGCAAAACCCATCCACAGGCACAGTGAGGTATGATACAGTGCAAAACCCATCCACAGGCACAGTGAAGTATGATACAGTGAAAACCCATCCACAGGCACACTGAGGTACAATACAGTGAAAACCTATTCCACAGGCACAGTGAGGTATGATGCCGTGAAAACACATCCACAGGCACAGTGAGGTATGATACAGTGCAAAACCCATCCACAGGCACAGTGAAGTATGATACAGTGAAAACCCATCCACAGGCACAGTGAGATCTGATACAGTGAAAAACCATCCACAGGCACAGTGAGATATGATACAGTAAAAAACCCTGTCCACCGACACAGTGAGGTATGATACAGTGAAAACCCTTCCACAGACACACTGAGGTATGATACAGTGAAAACCCATCCACAGGCACAGTGAGGTATGATACAGTGAAAAACCTGTCCACAGGCACAGTAGGTATGATACAGTGAAAACCCATCCATAGTCAAAGTGAGGTACAGTACAGTGAAAAACCCATCCACAGGCACAGTGAGGTATGATACAGTAAAAAACCCATCCACAGGCACAGTGAGATCTGATACAGTGAAAACCCATCCACAGACACAGTGAGGTATGATACAGTGAAAACCCATCCACAGGCACAGTGAGGTATGATACAGTGAAAACCCATCCACAGGCACAGTGAGATCTGATACAGTGAAAAACCATCCACAGGCACAGTGAGGTATCGTACAGTGGAAAACCAGTACACAGAAACAGAGAGGTATGATACACTGAAAAACACATCGACAGGCACTGTCAGGTATGTTACAGTGAAAACCCATCCACAGGCACAGTGAGGTATGATACAGTGAAAAACCCATGCACAGGCACAGTGAGGTATGATACAGTGCAAAACCCATCCAGAGGCACAGTGAAGTATGATACAGTGAAAACCCATCCACAGGCACAGTGAGGTATGATACAGTGAAAAACCTGTCCACAGACAGAGTGAGGTATGATACAGTGAAAACCCCACAGGCACAGTGAGGTATGATACAGTGAAAAACCTGTCCACAGACAGAGTGAGGTATGATACAGTGAAAACCCTGTCCACAGGCACAGTGAGGTATGATACAGTGAAAACCTATCCACAGGCACAGTGAGGTATGATACAGTAAAAACCCCATCCATACGCACAGTGAGGTATGATACACTGAAACCCCATCCACAGGCACAGTGAGGTACAGTACAGTGAAAACCCCATCCACAGGCACAGTGAGATATGATACAGTCAAAAACCTGTCCACAGGCACAGTGAGTTACAGTACAGTGAAAAACCCATCCACAGGCACAGTGAGGTACAGAACAGTGAAAACCTATTCCACAGGCACAGTGAGGTATGATGCCGTGAAAACACATCCACAGGCACAGTGAGGTATGATACAGTGCAAAACCCATTCACAGGCACAGTGAGGTATGATACAGTGAATACCCATCCACAGGCACAGTGAGGAATGTTACAGTGAAAACCCTGTCCACAGGCACAGTGAGGTATGATACAGTGAAAACCTATCCACAGGCACAGTGAGGTATGATACAGTGAAAACCCCATCCATACGCACAGTGAGGTATGATACACTGAAACCCCATCCACAGGCACAGTGAGGTACAGTACAGTGAAAACCCCATCCACAGGCACAGTGAGATATGATACAGTCAAAAACCTGTCCACAGGCACAGTGAGTTACAGTACAGTGAAAAACCCATCCACAGGCACAGTGAGGTACAGGACAGTGAAAACCTATTCCACAGGCACAGTGAGGTATGATGCCGTGAAAACACATCCACAGGCACAGTGAGGTATGATACAGTGCAAAACCCATTCACAGGCACAGTGAGGTATGATACAGTGAATACCCATCCACAGGCACAGTGAGGAATGTTACAGTGAAAACCCTGTACACAGGCACAGTGAGGTATGATACATCGAAAACCCATCCACAGACACAGAGAGGTATGATACAGTGAAAAACCCATCCACAGACACAGTGAGGTATAATATAGTGAAAACCCATCCACAGGCACAGTGAGGTATGATACAGTGGAAAACCAGTACACAGAAACAGAGAGGTATGATACAGTGAAAACCCATCCACAGGCACAGTGAGATACAGTACAGTGAAAACCCATACACAGGCACAGTGAGATATGATACAGTGAAAACCCATCCACAGGCACAGTGAGGTATGATACAGTGAAAACCTGTCCACAGGCAGAGTGAGGTATGATACACTGTAAAACATGTCCACAGGCACACTGAGATCTGATACAGTGAAAAACACATCCACAGGCACTATGAGGTATGGTACAGTGAAAACCCATCCACAGGCACAGTGAGGTACAGTACAGTGAAAAACCCATGCACAGGCACAGTGATGTATGATACAGTGAAAACCCATCCACAGTCAAAGTGAGGTACAGTACAGTGGAAACCCATCCACAGGCACAGTGAGGTATCATACAGTGAAAACCCATCCACAGGCACAGTGAGGTATGATACAGTGAAAACCCATCCACAGACACAGTGAGGTATGATAAAGTGAAAAACCCATCCACAGACACAGTGAGATATGATACAGTAAAAAAAACCTGTCCACAGACACAGTGAGGTATGATACAGTGAAAAGCCTTCCACAGGCACAGTGAGGTATGATACAGTGAAAACCAATCCACAGACACAGTGAGGTACAGTACAGTGAAAAAACCCATCCACAGGCACAGTGAGGTATGATACAGTGAAAACCTGTCCACAGGCACAGTGAGGTATGATGCAGTGAAAAACCTGTCCACAGGCACAGTAGGTATGATATAGTGAAAAACCCATCCACAGGCACAGTGAGGTACAGTACAGTGAAAACCTATTCCACAGGCACAGTGCGGTATGATGCCGTGAAAACCCATCCACAGGCACAGTGAGATCTGATACAGTGAAAAACACATCCACAGGCACTATGAGGTATGATACACTGAAAACCCATCCATAGTCAAAGTGAGGTACAGTACAGTGAAAACCCCATCCACAGGCACACTGAGGTATGATACAGTGCAAAACCCACCCACAGGCACAGTGAGGTATGATATAGTGCAAAACCCATCCACAGGCACAGTGAGGTATGATACAGTGAAAACCCATTCACAGGCACAGTGAGGTACGGTACAGTGAAAAACCCATCCGCAGGCAGTGTAAGGTATGATACAGTGAAACCCATCCACAGACATAGTGAGATATGATACAGTAAAAAAACCTGTCCACAGACACAGTGAGGTATGATGCAGTGAAAACCCTTCCACAGGCACAGTGAGGTATGATACAGTGAAAACCAATCCACAGACACAGTGAGGTACAGTACAGTGAAAAAACCCATCCACAGGCACAGTGAAGTATGATACAGTGAAAACCCATCCACAGGCACAGTGAGGTATGATACAGTGAAAAACCTGTCCACAGACAGAGTGAGGTATGATACAGTGAAAACCCCACAGGCACAGTGAGGTATGATACAGTGAAAAACCTGTCCACAGACAGAGTGAGGTATGATACAGTGAAAACCCTGTCCACAGGCACAGTGAGGTATGATACAGTGAAAACCTATCCACAGGCACAGTGAGGTATGATACAGTAAAAACCCCATCCATACGCACAGTGAGGTATGATACACTGAAACCCCATCCACAGGCACAGTGAGGTACAGGACAGTGAAAACCTATTCCACAGGCACAGTGAGGTATGATGCCGTGAAAACACATCCACAGGCACAGTGAGGTATGATACAGTGCAAAACCCATTCACAGGCACAGTGAGGTATGATACAGTGAATACCCATCCACAGGCACAGTGAGGAATGTTACAGTGAAAACCCTGTCCACAGGCACAGTGAGGTATGATACAGTGAAAACCTATCCACAGGCACAGTGAGGTATGATACAGTAAAAACCCCATCCATACGCACAGTGAGGTATGATACACTGAAACCCCATCCACAGGCACAGTGAAGTACAGGACAGTGAAAACCTATTCCACAGGCACAGTGAGGTATGATGCCGTGAAAACACATCCACAGGCACAGTGAGGTATGATACAGTGCAAAACCCATTCACAGGCACAGTGAGGTATGATACAGTGAAAACCCATCCACAGGCACAGTGAGATACAGTACAGTGAAAACCCATACACAGGCACAGTGAAGTATGATACAGTGAAAACCCATCCACAGGCAGAGTGAGGTATGATACAGTGAAAAACCTGTCCACAGGCACAGTGAGGTATGATACAGTGTAAAACATGTCCACAGGCACACTGAGATCTGATACAGTGAAAAACACATCGACAGGCACTGTGAGGTATGTTAAAGTGAAAACCCATCCACAGGCACAGTGAGGTATGATACAGTGAAAAACCCATCCACAGACACATTGAGGTATGATACAGTGAAAACCCATCCACAGGCAGAGTGAGTTATGATACAGTGAAAACCCTGTCCACAGGCACAGTGAGGTAAGCTACAGTGAAAACCTATCCACAGGCACAGTGAGGTATGATACAGTGCAAAACCCACCCACAGGCACAGTGAGGTACAATACGGTGAAAACCCATCCACAGACACAGTGAGGTATGATACAGTGAAACCCATCCACAGACACAGTGAGATATGATACAGTAAAAAAAAACCTGTCCACAGACACAGTGAGGTATGATGCAGTGAAAAACCTGTCCACCGGCACAGTAGGTATGATACAGTGCAAAACCCACCCACAGGCACAGTGAGGTATGATATAGTGCAAAACCCATCCACAGGCACAGTGAGGTATGATACAGTGAAAACCCATTCACAGGCACAGTGAGGTACGGTACAGTGAAAAACCCATCCACAGGCAGTGTAAGGTATGATACAGTGAAACCCATCCACAGACATAGTGAGATATGATACAGTAAAAAAACCTGTCCACAGACACAGTGAGGTATGATGCAGTGAAAACCCTTCCACAGGCACAGTGAGGTATGATACAGTGAAAACCAATCCACAGACACAGTGAGGTACAGTACAGTGAAAAAACCCATCCACAGGCACAGTGAAGTATGATACAGTGAAAACCCATCCACAGGCAGAGTGAGGAATGTTACAGTGAAAAACCTGTCCACAGGCACAGTGAGGTACAGTAGAGTGAAAACCCATCCACAGGCACAGTGAGGTATGATACAGTGAAAACCCATCCACAGGCAGAGTGAGGAATGTTACAGTGAAAAACCTGTCCACAGGCACAGAGAAGTATGATACAGTGAAAACCCATCCACAGGGACAGTGAGGTATGATACAGTGAAAAACCTGTCCACATGCAGAGTGAGGTATGATACAGTGTAAAACATGTCCACAGGCACAGTGAGATCTGATACAGTGAAAAACACATCCACAGACTCTATGAGGTATGGTACAGTGAAAACCCATCCACAGGCACAGTGAGGTACAGTACAGTGAAAAACCCATCCACAGGCAGTGTAAGGTATGATACAGTGAAAAACCCATCCACAGTCACAGTGAGGTATGATACAGTGAAAACCCATCCACAGTCAAAGTGAGGTACAGTACAGTGGAAAACCCATCCACAGGCACAGTGAGGTATGATACACTGAAAACCCATCCATAGTCAAAGTGAGGTACAGAACAGTGAAAAACCCATCCACAAGCACAGTGAGGTATGATACAGTGCAAAACCCACCCACAGGCACAGTGAGGTATGATATAGTGCAAAACCCATCCACAGGCACAGTGAGGTATGATACAGTGAAAACCCATCCACAGGCACAGTGAGGTATGATACAGTGAAAACCCATCCACAGGCAGAGTGAGGAATGTTACAGTGAAAAACGTGTCCACAGGCACAGTGAGGTACAGTAGAGTGAAAACCCATCCACAGGCACAGTGAGGTATGATACAGTGAAAACCCATCCAAAGGCAGAGTGAGGAATGTTACAGTGAAAAACCTGTCCACAGGCACAGTGAGGTACAGTAGAGTGAAAACCCATCCACAGGCACAGTGAGGTATGATACAGTGAAAACCCATCCACAGACACAGTGAGGTATGATACAGTGAAAAACCATCCACAGGCACAGTGAGGTATGGTACAGTGGAAAACCAGTACACAGAAACAGAGAGGTATGATGCAGTGAAAAACACATCGACAGGCACAGTGAGGTATGATACACTGAAAAACTCATCCACAGGCAGAGTGAGGTATGATACAGTGAAAACCCTGTCCACAGGCACAGTGAGGTATGATACAGTAAAAAACCCATCCACAGGCACAGTGAGGTATGATACAGTGAAAACCCTGTCCACAGGCACAGTGAGGTATGATACAGTAAAAAACCCATCCACAGGCAGAGTGAGATATGATACAGTGAAAAACCCATCCACAGGCACACTGAGGTATGATGCAGTGAAAAACCCATCCACAGGCACAGTGAGATATGATACAGTGAAAAACCCATCCACAGGCACAGTGAGGTATGATACAGTGAAAACCCATGCACAGGCAGAGTGAGGTATGATACAGTGAAAACCCTGTCCACAGGCACAGTGAGGTAAGATATAGTGAAAACCTATCCACAGGCACAATGAGGTATGATACAGTAAAAACCCCATCCACAGGCACAGTGAGGTATGATACAGTGAAAACCCATCCACAGGCACAGTGAGGTACAATACGGTGAAAACCCATCCACAGACACAGTGAGGTATGATACAGTGAAACCCATCCACAGACACAGTGAGATATGATACAGTAAAAAAAAACCTGTCCACAGACACAGTGAGGTATGATGCAGTGAAAAACCTGTCCACCGGCACAGTAGGTATGATACAGTGCAAAACCCATCCACAGGCACAGTGAAGTATGATACAGTGAAAACCCATCCACAGGCACAGTGAGGTATGATACAGTGAAAAACCTGTCCACAGGCAGAGTGAGGTATGATACAGTGCAAAATATGTCCACAGGCACAGTGAGATCTGATACAGTGAAAAACACATCCACAGGCACTATGAGGTATGATACAGTGAAAACCATCCACAGGCACAGTGAGGTACAGTACAGTGAAAAACCCATCCACAGGCACAGTGAGATATGATACAGTGAAAAACCATCCACAGTCAAAGTGAGGTACAGTACAGTGGAAAACCCATCCACAGGCACAGTGAGGTATGATACCGTGAAAACCCATCCATAGTCAAAGTGAGGTACAGTACAGTGAAAAACCCATCCACAGGCACAGTGAGGTATGATACAGTGCAAAACCCACCCACAGGCACAGTGAGGTATGATATAGTGCAAAACCCATCCACAGGCACAGTGAGGTATGATACAGTGCAAAACCCATCCACAGGCACAGTGAAGTATGATACAGTGAAAACCCATCCACAGGCACACTGAGGTACAATACAGTGAAAACCTATTCCACAGGCACAGTGAGGTATGATGCCGTGAAAACACATCCACAGGCACAGTGAGGTATGATACAGTGCAAAACCCATCCACAGGCACAGTGAAGTATGATACAGTGAAAACCCATCCACAGGCACAGTGAGATCTGATACAGTGAAAAACCATCCACAGGCACAGTGAGATATGATACAGTAAAAAACCCTGTCCACCGACACAGTGAGGTATGATACAGTGAAAACCCTTCCACAGACACACTGAGGTATGATACAGTGAAAACCCATCCACAGGCACAGTGAGGTATGATACATTTAAAAACCTGTCCACAGGCACAGTAGGTATGATACAGTGAAAACCCATCCATAGTCAAAGTGAGGTACAGTACAGTGAAAAACCCATCCACAGGCACAGTGAGGTATGATACAGTAAAAAACCCATCCACAGGCACAGTGAGATCTGATACAGTGAAAACCCATCCACAGACACAGTGAGGTATGATACAGTGAAAACCCATCCACAGGCACAGTGAGGTATGATACAGTGAAAACCCATCCACAGGCACAGTGAGATCTGATACAGTGAAAAACCATCCACAGGCACAGTGAGGTATCGTACAGTGGAAAACCAGTACACAGAAACAGAGAGGTATGATACACTGAAAAACACATCGACAGGCACTGTCAGGTATGTTACAGTGAAAACCCATCCACAGGCACAGTGAGGTATGATACAGTGAAAAACCCATGCACAGGCACAGTGAGGTATGATACAGTGCAAAACCCATCCAGAGGCACAGTGAAGTATGATACAGTGAAAACCCATCCACAGGCACAGTGAGGTATGATACAGTGAAAAACCTGTCCACAGACAGAGTGAGGTATGATACAGTGAAAACCCCACAGGCACAGTGAGGTATGATACAGTGAAAAACCTGTCCACAGACAGAGTGAGGTATGATACAGTGAAAACCCTGTCCACAGGCACAGTGAGGTATGATACAGTGAAAACCTATCCACAGGCACAGTGAGGTATGATACAGTAAAAACCCCATCCATACGCACAGTGAGGTATGATACACTGAAACCCCATCCACAGGCACAGTGAGGTACAGTACAGTGAAAACCCCATCCACAGGCACAGTGAGATATGATACAGTCAAAAACCTGTCCACAGGCACAGTGAGTTACAGTACAGTGAAAAACCCATCCACAGGCACAGTGAGGTACAGGACAGTGAAAACCTATTCCACAGGCACAGTGAGGTATGATGCCGTGAAAACACATCCACAGGCACAGTGAGGTATGATACAGTGCAAAACCCATTCACAGGCACAGTGAGGTATGATACAGTGAATACCCATCCACAGGCACAGTGAGGAATGTTACAGTGAAAACCCTGTCCACAGGCACAGTGAGGTATGATACAGTGAAAACCTATCCACAGGCACAGTGAGGTATGATACAGTGAAAACCCCATCCATACGCACAGTGAGGTATGATACACTGAAACCCCATCCACAGGCACAGTGAGGTACAGTACAGTGAAAACCCCATCCACAGGCACAGTGAGATATGATACAGTCAAAAACCTGTCCACAGGCACAGTGAGTTACAGTACAGTGAAAAACCCATCCACAGGCACAGTGAGGTACAGGACAGTGAAAACCTATTCCACAGGCACAGTGAGGTATGATGCCGTGAAAACACATCCACAGGCACAGTGAGGTATGATACAGTGCAAAACCCATTCACAGGCACAGTGAGGTATGATACAGTGAATACCCATCCACAGGCACAGTGAGGAATGTTACAGTGAAAACCCTGTACACAGGCACAGTGAGGTATGATACATCGAAAACCCATCCACAGACACAGAGAGGTATGATACAGTGAAAAACCCATCCACAGACACAGTGAGGTATAATATAGTGAAAACCCATCCACAGGCACAGTGAGGTATGATACAGTGGAAAACCAGTACACAGAAACAGAGAGGTATGATACAGTGAAAACCCATCCACAGGCACAGTGAGATACAGTACAGTGAAAACCCATACACAGGCACAGTGAGATATGATACAGTGAAAACCCATCCACAGGCACAGTGAGGTATGATACAGTGAAAACCTGTCCACAGGCAGAGTGAGGTATGATACACTGTAAAACATGTCCACAGGCACACTGAGATCTGATACAGTGAAAAACACATCCACAGGCACTATGAGGTATGGTACAGTGAAAACCCATCCACAGGCACAGTGAGGTACAGTACAGTGAAAAACCCATGCACAGGCACAGTGATGTATGATACAGTGAAAACCCATCCACAGTCAAAGTGAGGTACAGTACAGTGGAAACCCATCACAGGCACAGTGAGGTATCATACAGTGAAAACCCATCCACAGGCACAGTGAGGTATGATACAGTGAAAACCCATCCACAGACACAGTGAGGTATGATAAAGTGAAAAACCCATCCACAGACACAGTGAGATATGATACAGTAAAAAAAACCTGTCCACAGACACAGTGAGGTATGATACAGTGAAAAGCCTTCCACAGGCACAGTGAGGTATGATACAGTGAAAACCAATCCACAGACACAGTG